>NC_136390.1:1918159-2317717 GCF_965140285.1 Lepidochelys kempii
CACTGATCCCTGCAGAGGGGCAAGTCTCCATCTGGGTCTGTCTCAGCTGGACTCGCTGAACGGCTCTCAGGGGGGCTGCAGGCCCAGAGGCAGGGTTGGGGGCACTGGTGCCAGAACTGTGGGCTCCGCTCCCTCCCCCCGCTTCCCCGCCCCCTGCTCCTCCTCTCCCCCCTGGGGCCCATCTCAGGAGGCGGTGAAGCCATGTGGCTCGCCCTGGAGGAAGACTGAGATCCTCTAGGGGTCTCGCACACAGAGGGGTTCCTCCCAGAGCCTGTTCCAAAGCTGGGGCCATGGCACCGATCCTGGGGATCTGCGACAACCTGTAACTGGCCAGCCCCTCAGCTGCTGCGGATGGACCTCAATGGATTTCTGCTCTTTTGCTCCAGCTGAGGATGTGGCTGGCTGCCTCTGCGTAACGAGCATATGAAAGGATGCCATAAAAAAGATGGAGAAAAGCTGCTCTCCCTTGCCACGGGGGGCGGGCAGGACAAGGGGCCGTGGGTTCAAACGACAGAAAGAGCAGAGTTGGAGTCAATCACCGTAAGACCAGTCTGCTAATGGCACAGACGCCTCCGGAGGTTGTGGAAGCTCCTTCCCTGGAGGTTTTCGAGAGGAGGCTGGAGCCGTCTGCCTGGGATGGGTGAGACCCAACAAGTCCTGCATCTTGGCAGGGGTTAGACGGGATGGCCCGTGCGGCCCCCTCTAGCCTCGTGGCGCTAAAAGCTGATGAGTCAAAAGGGCTGCAGCCTGCGCGGGAGGGTGTTTGGTCTGCAGGCCAAGCCCTGCGGTGTCCCCGCCCGGCGCGCTCAGGCGCCAGGGCCCTCACCCTGGCGTTTTGGTTGGGAATCTCCCCATGTCCCCAGGGGCGGCAGCCGTTGGAGTTAATGGAGCATTGGCCGCGGAGGGGAAGTAGGAATTACTTGTCCTCCATGACCCCTGGGTTACACTGAGCCGTGGCCACAGCACAGGGGGCGACGCCAGCCACCGGTAACGCCGGGGGGCACTGGCTGGGAGTCTCCTTTACGCCTGTGGGCTCCCACCACAGAGCAAGAGCTTCTAGGCTGCTCTAGCTCGCCTCCTGTGGGGGGAAGGCTCGGACTGCAGCGCGATCGCTCCCATCCTTTCCCCTGCATGGTTCCCAGGCTGCTCTGGGCGTGGGGGCCCTGGCTGGTGGAGATGGCCGCTCCCCAGTGGGAGGAAGGTCCATTCGGGCGGGCGTGGGCAGGGAGACTATCTCTTTTAAGGTGTGGTCCACACCGGGCCTGGCCCTGCAGCATTTCCAGTTCTGAGATTCCCACACAGTCAGGATGGAGAGACAGAGGCAGAGCTGTGGTGGGTGGGGGGACCTCAGAGCTGTGTGATGGGGTGCATCAACCTCACACGGGCCAACAAATTGTTAATGGGAGCCTGAGAGCCCACATAGTCTAGCTGGTGGCACCTGGAGGGCTTCGGGCTCAGGCCAGTATCAGCCCCAGCTGGGGAGAAGCTGGCTGGTTGCCATAAGGGAAGGAGTTTAGGCAGTGGGGAAGGAGACCCTGAAGTAAGGGGTCCTGTGTCCTCTTTGGAAGAGAAGGACTCCGTCACAGGCGAGAAGAAAAGACTAAGCTACAGGAAGCAGGGTTGGTCTCTGCCATGGTCCTCTCGAGAGGGGCAGGGCTCGAGGGTATGGCCCTGCGGGGTCGCTGCCCTGACAATAGGACAAAAGGGAACTGGAGAGAGACCCACGCTCCAGCCCCTCGGGTGGGCGTGAGCTGGTGCTGTGGCTTGGACATCACTCGCAGCAGAAGACCCTGGGGGTTGGAGGACCCTCTGGTTCGCTCTCTGCATTTTAACAGTGGTGAAGAATGTTCCTTTAGGACGTCAAAGGATGCTGATGCCCCAGGACTCTGGTGGGCCAAGTACCCCACCCTGTGAGCCGGGGCAGTGCCACGAGGGGGGCTCTGGGATGGTGAGGCTTCTTCTAGCGGGACTGTGGGTTGGACCTGACGGGACTCAGGGGAGCTGGGCGTGCATGTGGGAGCCCAGGGCTGACATGGCTGGGGGGTCTGTAGGGTGGATTGGGGGGGTGTGGGGGGGGCTTGCCCCGCTCCTGCCCGCCGTGCTTGGCTCAGCCCAGCGTTGTGCACCCCTCCCTTGTATTGGGAAAGGAAGTGGAGCGGATACACTGCAGACCCGTGAGAGAATCTATTTTTGTTCTTTTGCCCACACGCCCGCGGCTGGTGCTGCAACTTTCTGAGCCGTTTGGGGGGCAGGCCGTACTGAAAGCAGCAGCAGCTGGAGAAACCTGGGGAAGGGAAGGCTGCTCCTCTGGGCTGGGCAGCTGCAGTCCTGACTCAGCATAAAGCCAGGGTGAGGGAGCTCTGGAGAGGAGCCTTCCCTCCCGCTCGCATGCAGGGAGATGGTGGCACCGGCCTTTACTGCGTCTGTGGAGAGAGAGCAGAGCTGACTCCCTCGCCTGGCTCGGAGCGTAATGATGGGCCTGTCAATGACTTTCCTGCACATGGTGCCTGCAGGGATCAAACTCCGATGTTGAGGCTTCAAAGCCCAGGCTCCCTTGCCACTCAGGTAAAGGAGACTCTCCACGAGCACTTAGCAGTACCAGGGCACTGGCTCACCGTCGGGCAGTTCTGAGTGCACCAAGTAGGGGGCAGCAGTGGGGACGCACATTGCCCAGTTCCTTAGCACGCTGTGACTATTGCCTTGCAGCGTGGGGTGGTGAGGGGCAAAGTGAGGGCAACCCGGGCGATGGTGGGCGTGGGGAAGCTCGCTGCTTCTGGCAGTTTCCCCCCCAAATCTTTCCCTGTGAAGGACCCCGAAAGGGAGTGACGGGTGACCCAGACTGTCCTCTCATGGCTTTGTCCAGCAATGGGGCCTAGTTTCTGACACCAGTGTTGTGTCACCGATTCCTGGGTTACCAGGCCTGATCTGAACGCAGGCCTGGAGTCCGAGCAGGAGGCTGCCTGATTTGGGCTCATTCGGTCTGTCTCCCTTTCACACCTTCCCCCACGGCCGGTTGCTGTGGTGCCGTATGGACTCTCTCGCAGGGGAGCTCCCAGATTAGGGCGCGCTGATGGGCCCAGTTAGCAGAGCTGCCCTGGGGTGGGGTGGGGTGTGGCTGGCTTTTCAGGAGCTGTCTGCCCAGAGGCTTCCTACTTGTCCGGGCAGGCTGATCGCTCTCCAAGGTCTAGGTCTGCCTGGGCCTGCTGGCCCTGCCCTCTAGCGGCTGAGAGTTAATGCAGTGTCCCCTTAGCACAAGCACTAGGGTTTCCGGGCCCAGGGGGGTGTGATTAACCGCTGCATTATTACACCCCACCCCTGGATGCTTCTCTTGGCCACCCTGCCTTTCGGTGCTGCCCTGGCTTCTGGGGAGCTGGCAAGAAGCCCAGGTCTGCCCGTGTCCCGCAGCCCCAGTGCACATGCCCCGTGCTGTACGTTCGCTATAGCTGAGCCCTGGCGCTACTCCACAGCCAGGGCCCCGCTGCTCCTCTCTGCCCCCCCAGGTCTCCTCAGTCCCCAGACAAAGAGAGGGGGAGGTGAAATGTCTCGCAAGAGAGCTCCTCGTCTCCAGTCCCCTGGATGAAACCAGAGCCTCTCAGGGCACGGGCCTGTCACTGTGCCGTAGGCACCCTGTACCCGGGTATCACGCTTTGGAAATGTCGCCTCCCCGCTCCAGGGACTGGCCTAGGGAAAGGGTGAGAGGCAGCTCTTGCTGCCAGCCGGCGGAGCTGCTCCCTCCGCTCAGCCGGAAGAGCTCAGGGCCGGCTGCCGAAGATCTCAGGGTTAAACGCTGCCCGTGACCTGAGGCGGGTCATGGCACAGACCATATAACCATATAGCGCCGTATAACAGGGCTGCGGCTTGCCAGGCAGTTGGATACCGCCCAGCTGGGCTGCAGTGTTTGGGCAGGAGGCAGGATGGGGCAGACCGGTGGGGGGATGATATGCTGTAAGTCCTGCTGTCTCGTCCCACCCACCCTCCCTGGAGAGCGGTCCCAGTGCTTCCCTGACGCCCGCCGCGAGGATGTGGACGACAGCGAGCTGCTGGGGGCTGGGCCTAGGCGGGGGTGGGGGGTTGCGGGCCGAGCAGGGGGGTTTGCGGCCCGAGCAGGGGAGGTTGCTCAGAGTCTTTGGCTAAGAGGTTGGCCATTTAGGGTCAGGTTTATGACCGTCCTGGCCGTTGCCCTCGGTGCTCCGGGGAAGTCTCCCTACTGGCTGGGTGCTATCAGGGGCAGGGACCGTCTTTCCATGGCATGCGGGTGCAGTGCGTGGCGTGTCAGGGCCCCGATCCCGGGTTTAGATCACTAGGTGCTGCCTGGGGCGCCCCTCGGTCCGGAGAGAACGTAGATCTGGTGCCGCTCCTAGGCTGGGCGCCTGGAGGAGTTCCAGCTCGAGCTGTAGCAGCTCATGTGCCCAGCTTGGGAGGTCACCAGTTCAATCCCCAGGGCTGGCCAAGATGGCAGCTGTCCCAGGGCTGCTTTGTCCGATAATAACAGTGCACGGTGCCCCTTCTGCTGGGAGGGTCTCTCCCCTTCGCTGGTGTGAGCCCAGGCTTCTCTGTCCCCATCTCTGCTCCAGCATGCTCCAGGGCAGCTGCACAGAGATGCTATCACCTGGGGAGACTCCTTCGACCGCCAGCTCCTTGCTTCCCCTTCAAGGTCCCTGCTGGGGTGGGTCTGTCTGCTGCAGCCCAGCTCTCCTGGCCATGCCCGGGGCCTTGAAACCCTCCAGAGCCTGGCACCGGGGGTTGGAACCCGCCTCAGACTCTGTTTAATGCCTTGAATGTGGTTTGAGCTGGCACTTCCCACTGGGCAGGTTTGGGCCCCGTCTCCCCCGGGGCAGTTTCCCATTTTGCTGCAGGGGAGAGAAATGCAGATCAAAGAGCAACCAAGTTCAGTTCCCCCTCCCGCCAAGCCTGTGACAGGGCGTCTGCCTAAGATTCCCCCCCCCCCCCGCAGCCTGGGATAGGGCTGCCCTTAGGATCCTTCCCCTTCCACCCCCCGCAGGCCTGGGATGGGGCTGCCCCCTAGGATCCCGCCCCCCGCAGGCCTGGGACAGGGCTGCCCCTTAGGATCCCTTCCCCCCCACCCCCGCAGGCCTGGGACGGGGCTGCCCCCTAGGATCCTCTGCTCCCCCCCCGCAGGCCTGGGACGGGGCTGCCCCTTAGGATCCCTCCCCCCTTCCCCCCCCGCAGGCCTGGGATGGGACTGCCCCCTAGGATCCCTCCCCCCCCCACCCCCACAGGCCTGGGACAGGGCTGCCCCTTAGGACCCTCCCCCTTCCACCCCTGCAGGCCTGGGACGGGGCTGCCCCTTAGGATCCCTCCCCCCTTCCCCCCCCCGCAGGCCTGGGATGGGGCTGCCCCCTAGGATCCCTCCCCCCCCACCCCCACAGGCCTGGGACGGGGCTGCCCCTTAGGATCCTCCCGCCCCCCGCAGGCCTGGGATGGGGCTTCCCCCAGGATTCCTTCTCCTGTACGGAGGGCAGCTGGAGGCTCCCAACCAAAGCTCACCCACAAGGCTGGCAGGCAGGCTGGGGGGCCTGGCTCTGCCCCAGGCTGTCCGTCTCCAGGATTTCTGTGCGGCTGCGGGAGGGGGGCTTTAGCAGAAATAGAAGCCCGGGAGGGAAGCTCCCAGCTGGGGTGGGGCTGTGGGAGAACTCCTAGGGCTTATGGCAGAGGGGTGAAGGTGCCGGGCTGGGCCGGGAGGTGGTGGGTCTGTTCCCAGCTCTGCCCATCACTGGCTGACCTGTGGCAGGTCCCTGCGTCTCTCTGGGCCTCAGTTTCCCATCGGTAAAAGGAGGTTAATAACCCTTCCTTTGCCTTGCTCTCTGGTGAGCTCTCCAGGGCAGGGCCTCAGCAGCACCCGCAAGCTCCTGCCATACCCACTCCTGCTAAGTGCGTTCTGTGGTGCTGGGCTTTCCAGGGGGCTGTAGGCCCCCCCCGCCCTCTCTCATCCCAAGGGGGCTGGCTGCTGGATCTGTGGGGCTCCCCAGAACTGGGGGGAGGGGCTGCATTCCAAATTCTCTGACCCCCCCCATCCAGAGGATGCTGGTCCCAATGGGGTCAGAGCCCTCTGTGCCAAGGGGAGCAGGGCAGGGGTAGGAGTTGCTGCTTGGGTGCCCCCCTGTGACGATGTGACTCAGCAGGGAGGGGGGAGTGTTGACCTGGGAATGTGCCCTGGGGAGGGGAGACCTGAGAGCCTGTCACCTGAGCCGGGAGGGGGAGGGGGAGGTAACACCTCTGCCCAGGAATGTGAACAGAGGCTGCAGCAGGGAACCTGCTGGGTGAGTTTAGTTTCAGTTTGGGGCTGGGTGGAGGAACACAGGGAACCCCAGGGCTGGGGTCTAAGTTCCCTGCTCCCCCAGAAGGACGTGATTGAGGGGTCCTGGTTGTACCCACAAGCTCTGTTTTTGGACTGTGTTCCTGTTGTCCAATAAACCTTCTGTTTTACTGGCTGGCTGAGAGTCTCAGTGGATCCCAGGAAGAGGGGTGCAGGGCCTGGACTCCCCCACACTCCGTGACAACTGGTGGCAGCGGTGGGATCTACTGCACCCCGTGAACGGCGCTTCCTGAAGTAAGTGACTGGGGAGCAGTAAAACGAAGGGGAATTGACAGGGACCCAAGACTGCAAGGAACTTTGATAAGTGCTTCCTGGCCCAGCGGAAGGAGGGGGAGGACATAGATAGCTTCCTGACGGCCTTTGAGAATGCCTGTGAGCTGCACAGGGTTGACCCTGCAGACAGGCTCCAGTTCCTCACCCCCTTACTGGACCCCAAAGCCGTGGAGGTGTACAGCCGAATGACAGGGGCGGAGGCAGGGGACTATGAACTGTTCAAGCAGGCCCTGCTCCGTGAGTTTGGGCTGACCCCCGAGATGTACCGGAGAAGGTTCCGGAGTCAGCGTAAAACGCCTGAGGTCACCTACCTACAACTGGCCAACCGGATGCAGGGGTATGCCCGCAAGTGGACAGCTGGGGCCCGAGCTAAAGAGGACCTGCTGGACCTAATCGTACTGGAGCAACTGTATGAACAGTGCCCGTCCGACCTGAGGCTGTGGCTGGTGGACAAAAAGCTCGAGAACCCCCAGCACGCAGGGCAGCTGGCCGACGAGTTTGTGAACAGTCGGTCAGGGGGTAGCCGGGAGGAGTCCCAAAAGAACAGACCCCCCCCGATGCAGAGAGAGAGTCACCAGGGGGCCTCCCAGCGGGGAAATAGGGAGAACCCTCTCCCAAGGGGAACGCCTGGTGTCGGGCCCCTCCGACCCGCTCGAGGGGACCAACGTGACCTGAGCTGCTATCACTGTGGCCAGAGAGGCCACGTACGGTCCCAGTGCCCCGGGCTCAGGGACAAACTGAGCAGACCCAACCTACCCAGGGTTAACTGGGTAGGGACCCCGCTGGACGAGGGGAAGACGGCCCAGGCAAGGGGGGCTACCAGTTTACCACCTGCTCAGGAGGGAAGAGTACCCCCGGCCAGCTCCACCAGAAGGCTGGAGGCTCTGGACTCAGGGTGCTTGGTTTACAGGGTGGGCGCGGGGCTGTCCCTCCGGAGAGAGTGCCTTGTTCCCCTGGAGGTGGATGGGAGGAAGGTCAATGGATACTGGGATACGGGCGCGGAGGTGACGCTGGCCCGGCCCGAGGTGGTGGCCCCAGATCGGGTGGTGCCCAACACCTATCTGACCCTGACAGGGGTGGGCGGGACCCCATTTAAGGTGCCCGTGGCAAGGGTACACCTGAAATGGGGGGCCAAGGAGGGCCCCAAGGATGTGGGGGTACACCACCATTTGCCCACTGAAGTTTTGATGGGGGGAGACCTAGAGGACTGGCCAAGCAAGCCCCAGACCGCCCTGGTTGTGACGCGTAGCCAGAGCCGGCGAGGGGCACTGCGCCCTGACCTCGGGGAGGGTATCACACCCGAGGCGCAGGACCCTACCCTGGTGGGGAGGGAGGGCCGAGGGGCACGGCTCAGAGAGGCGGAGGCCTCGGACCTGGCCAGCGAGAGGGAACCGGGCCCCCTCCCTTCCCTAGCCGCTGAGTTCCAGGCCGAGTTGAGGAAAGATCCCTCCTTGCGGAAGCTCAGGGACCTGGCCGACCTCAGTGTGGTACGGACCATGAGGAGAGGCTGCCAGGAGAGGTTCCTGTGGGAGAAGGGGTTCCTGTACCGAGAATGGGCTCCCACAAGGGAAGTAGAGTCCTGTGGGATCAGGAGGCAGCTGGTGGTCCCCCAGAAGTATCGCCGCAGGCTCCTGTACCTGGCCCATGACATCCCCCTCGCAGGGCACCAGGGAATCCGGCGCACCCGGCAGAGGTTGCTACAGAACTTTTACTGGCCCGGGGTCTTTACCACGGTCCGGCAGTATTGCCGATCCTGTGACCCTTGTCAGAGGGTGGGGAAGGCCCGGGACAAGGGGAAAGCGGCTTTGAGACCTTTGCCCATCATAGAGGAGCCTTTCCAGAAGGTGGCCATGGACATCGTGGGGCCTCTCAGCAAGACGACCCGGTCGGGGAAGAAATACATTCTGGTGGTGGTAGATTTTGCCACCCGCTACCCCGAGGCAGTGCCCTTAGCTTCCATTGAAGCAGACACCGTGGCCGATGCGCTCCTGACCATTTTCAGCCGAGTGGGGTTCCCCAAGGAAGTCTTGACAGACCAAGGCTCCAACTTCATGTCGGCCCTGCTCTGGTGCTTGTGGGAGAAATGTGGGGTCCGGCACGACTGGGCCTCAGCTTATCACTCCCAGTCCAATGGGCTGGTGGAGAGGTTTAATGGGACGCTAAAGATGATGCTGAAAACCTTTATGAACCAGCACCCGCAGGATTGGGACAAGTACTTACCTCACCTGCTGTTCGCGTACAGGGAGGTGCCCCAGGAGTCTACCGGATTTTCGCCTTTCGAACTGTTATATGGCAGGAGGGTGAGGGGCCCCCTGGACCTGATGAGAGACGAGTGGGAGGGGAAGGCCACTCCCGATGGAGAGTCAGTGGTGGAGAATGTCCTGATCTTCCGAGAGAGACTGGCTGAACTCATGGGCCTGGCCAGGGAGAATCTGGCCAGAGCCCAGAGGAAGCAGAAGGTCTGGTATGACCGCACGGCACGGGCCCGTGCCTACGCCACCGGGGATCAGGTGATGGTTCTCATCCCAGTGAGAAAGAACAAACTACAGGCCACCTGGGAGGGCCCTTTCAAGGTCGTCAAGCAGCTCAATGAGGTAAACTATGTGGTGGAGCTGTCAAACCGGGCGCACCACCGCCGGGTGTACCATGTGAATATGATGAAGCCATATTATGCCAGGGGGAATGTGGTGTTGGCCGTGTGTGGACAGTGGGAAGAGCAGGGAGATGACCCTTTAGTAGATCTATTCCCTGGGACCAGAGCTGGTTCCCCCCTGGAAACAATTCCCCTCTCGGATCAGCTAACCCCTGCCCAGCAAGCTGAGGTCAGGGGGGTGCTGCATCCGTACCGACAGCTGTTTTCCAACCAGCCTGGACGCACTAATCTGACTGTCCACCGGGTGCAGACAGGGTCGCACCCGCCGATAATATGCTCCCCCTTCCGAGTCACAGGGAAAACTGCTCAGGACCTGGAAAGAGAGGTCCGGGACATGCTGGCTTTGGGGGTGATCCAGCCATCTGCCAGCCCTTGGGCCTCGCCGGTGGTGCTGGTCCCCAAAAAGGACGGGTCGGTCCGGTTCTGTGTGGACTATCGGAAGCTCAATGCCATCACTGTATCTGATGCCTACCCCATGCCCAGGCCGGACGAGCTCCTAGACAAGCTGGGAGGAGCTCGGTACCTTACCACCATGGACCTTACAAAGGGCTACTGGCAAGTGCCGCTGGATGCAGATGCCCGACTGAAATCGGCCTTTATCACCCCTCTGGGGCTCTATGAGTTCCTGACCCTGCCTTTCGGCCTCAAGGGAGCACCGGCCACCTTCCAGCACCTGGTGGACCAGCTCCTGAGGGGGATGGAGAGTTTTGCCGTGGCGTATATTGATGACATCTGTGTCTTTAGCCAGACCTGGGAGGACCACGTGTCCCAGGTTAGACAAGTGCTGGACCGACTCCAGGGGGCTGGGCTGACTGTAAAAGCGGAGAAGTGCAAGGTGGGGATGGCGGAAGTATCTTACCTGGGCCATCGGGTGGGGAGCGGCCGCCTAAAGCCGGAACCAGCCAAGGTGGAGGTGATCAGAGACTGGCCCGCTCCCCACACCAAAAAGCAGGTCCAAGCCTTTATTGGGATGGCAGGATACTACCGAAGATTTGTGCCCCACTTTAGCGCCATCGCCACCCCCATCACGGAGCTATGCAAGAAGGGGAAGCCAGACAAGGTGGTCTGGACCGAGCAGTGCCAGGTGGCTTTCCGGGCGCTGAAGAAGGCTCTGGTCAGTGGCCCAGTCCTGGCAAACCCAGACTTTGACAAGCCCTTTGTGGTGTTCACCGACGCCTCAGACACGGGACTGGGGGCGGTGTTAATGCAGGAGGATGAAAAGGGGGAGAGACACCCCATTGTGTACCTGAGCAAGAAGTTGCTACCCCGGGAGCAACACTACGCGGCCATCGAGAAGGAGTGCCTGGCCATGGTGTGGGCCCTCAAGAAACTAGAACCCTATCTCTTCGGGCGACACTTCACCGTCTACACCGACCACTCTCCCCTGACCTGGCTGCACCAGATGAAAGGAGCCAACGCCAAACTCCTGAGATGGAGCCTGCTCCTGCAGGATTACAACATGGACGTGGTCCACGTGAAGGGAAGTGCCAACATGATAGCGGATGCGCTGTCCCGGAGAGGGGGCCCCGAACTTCCCCAGGTCACTGGTCAGCGTGACCCCGCTCAGTTCAGTCTCGAAGGGGGGAGAGATGTGACGATGTGACTCAGCAGGGAGGGAGGAGTGTTGACCTGGGAATGTGCCCTGGGGATGGGAGACCTGAGAGCCTGTCACCTGAGCCAGGAGGGGGAGGGGGAGGTGACACCTCTGCCCAGGAATGTGAACAGGGGCTGCAGCAGGGAACCTGCTGGGTGAGTTTAGTTTCAGTTTGGGGCTGGGTGGAGGAACACAGGGAACCCCAGGGCTGGGGTCTAAGCTCCCTGCTCCCCCAGAAGGACGTGATTGAGGGGTCCTGGTTGTACCCACAAGCTCTGTTTTTGGACTGTGTTCCTGTTGTCCAATAAACCTTCTGTTTTACTGGCTGGCTGAGAGTCTCAGTGGATCCCAGGAAGAGGGGTGCAGGGCCTGGACTCCCCCACACTCCGTGACACCCCCACATGGGGTTCTCTCCGTCTTTCTTTTTGCCCTGCCCCAGGCTAGGCGAATAAGAGGTTCTCCGGCCTGTGTCAGGCAAGAAGCCAACTGAGATGGTCACAATGGTCCCCCCTGCCCTTGACGGCTCTGGGTCCACAGCCAGGGCTGGTACATCCAGGACAAACACAAGGAAATACTGTTTCACACAGCACGGGGTCGACCTGGGGAACTCACTGGTGCAGGAGTACAGAGAGAGCAGCACAGTGCAGTGGATCAGTGGGTGGCCCTGCCTAACCTTGGAGACTGTGTAATGATCAGGGGCCTCATACCTCACGCCTGGGGGTTCAAGCCGAGCAGCTGGGGCGGGGTGCTGGGGAGGAATAACCCCCCTTGTGTAGGACAGGACACAGAGCTGGGGGCACGGGCTGCTTTACCTGGAGGTAGCACCTGTGAGGCCTTGCCACAGGCAGGGCACCGGATCCTAGCGGCCAGGGTCTGAAGGGCCATGGTGGAGGAGTCCGGTGAGGCAGAAGGAGTGTTTAAGGCTGCCCAGCGGTGTGAGAGACAGGCAGGGCATCCCCCGCCCGCCCCCCGACGAATCCTACATCTTCCCTTGGACTGTTCCAACCCCTCCGCAGGGGTGGGGCCGAAGCTGGCATCTACCTCGGTGACATGCCGGTAACCCCCTCTCTGCCCACCAGGTGGCACTGCCCCCCCAGTATCGTTCATGCGGCTCAGCTGGTGTTTTGCTGGGGCTAGTTATTACCTGGGGAGGGGTCCGGGATTCTGGCCTTCCGGGAGCTCCCCAGGCAGTCCCCAGCCTTCACCCCTTCGCAGGGCATGTGCACAAAGATCTGGTGTGTCCCGTGCAGCTGTTAGGGGCCCATCACCATAGTCCCGGGACACCTCACGGCCTGGATCTATAGGTCTGTGAGACTGAAGGACCAGTTTGCAGGCGGAAGGCCTGGGTTTTATGGGTATGATGGAGGGGATCCTATAGAAACCTGCAACCTGAGAAGTGGCTTCCTGAGGCAGGGAATGCTCAAAGGAACGTCTCCAGCTGCACCCTAGGGCGTGTACCGCTCCCTTCAACTGCTGCCCTGCCCTGGCTGTGGGGCCAGCTGGATCTGCTGGCAGCCCCGGAGACGGCGTAGCCTAGGCCGCTGCAGGCTGGCTTGGATAACAGAACACACCTGTCCCCTTCGCCTGCAGCCCCCGGACGGCGCCACAAACCCTTGGGCAGCATCAGGCTGGGCCCAGGAGCGGTGCGTGTGCACCACGGGCGTGTCCCGTGACAACTCAGAGGTAGCCTAGCAACAGCCAGGAGGTCCCGTGTTGCGCCTGGTGGCCCTTGGAACTCCATGGCACTAGCGGCCAGGACAGTGTTTGCTCCCCTCTTGCTTGACCTAGTGGAGAATCTCTGTCGGCAGCGCGGGGTCTAAGAGACACAGCTCTGATTGCCCCCAGCAGCGGACGCACGTGCTGCCCCAGCATATTGCAATCCTCTGGATCAGTGCAGTGACTAACGAGCTGCACTGGGAAAGGCTTGGGCCAGGTGCATGTACTTACAATGAACAGAGTCCACTCCAGCAGCCACTGAGTTACTGGCAAACCCTGCATTGATTTCACTGGGCTTTGGCTCCAGCCCTACCAGAGAAACCTGCCTCTTCCCCAATGCCCACCCACTGGGCTGTCCTCGTACCCATCTCTGCTTGCGGGGTGGGCCGGGCTCGGGAGCTGGGAGACGGAGGCTGGCGGTTTATTATTTATTCCTTGCATTGCAGTAGCAGCTAGGAGCTCAACCCCGGAGCGGGACCTTCTGGTGCTCGGAGCTGTGCAGACCCCGAACAAAAGGACACTCCCTGCCCCAACGAGCTGACAATCAGAGACAAGTGGCTACCGGCAGAGGGAACAATATTGGTCAGCATGGCAGGCTGCTCTCGGTGCACTGCCAGCTTTTTTGTGCTTGGAGCCGGTGTCTCTGTCCCTTGCAAGCCAGGATCTCCCGCTTCCCCTGTCCCCCGCCTGCTCCCCGTTGCCCCAGGCTCTCCTCTGCTATCCCTGCCCCTTCAAACCCACCGGCTGCACGCTGGGCTTCTGAGCTTGGGGCCCATGGCTGGGCAGAGGGCTGAGCGTTCTGCCTGTGGGCTGCCTCCTGGTGGTCAGCCAGGGTTTAGCAGGGCTGCCTGCAGGCCCCGGAGACTGTGGAGTTTTCTTCTTTCCAGACCAGGTGCAGCAGCCGCAGGTCCTGCCAGCACACCTCCCCTCTGGACTGGAAACTACAGTCCCCAGGGCCCCTTTCAGCGCTGGAGCATCTGAGCAAGGGGCCCAATCCATGCTGATGGGGAGGGTGTTTCCATGACATCCCTTAGGAACCAGAGGGAGAGATCCAGAGCCAAACCAGTGTCACAACGGTCTCCCATTCCTTGTCCCCTCAGCCAGCCAGCCTCCCCTCCCCCCCAGCTGTGCTTGCAAAGAGGGTGGGGCAGGATGTCACTGACAACAAGCAAAACCGGATGATCAGGCACCTCCGTGACCATGGGCAAATCACTGCCAATCTGCCCCAGCTTCTCCATTAATAAAACGGGGTGTCTATGATCAGCAAGCACTTTTAGGCTGGACATTATCCAAGGGTGCTAAAGGAGTTGGCGGATGTGATTGCAGAGCCATTGGCCATTATCTTGGAAAACTCATGGCGATCGGGCAAAGTCCTGGACGACTGGAAAAAGTTGTGTATATAGTGCCCATCTTTAAAAAAGGGAAGGAGGACCCTGGGAACTACAGGCCAGTCAGCCTCACCCCAGTCCCTGGAAAAATCATGGAGCAGGTCCTCAAGGAATCAATTCTGAAGCACTTAGAGGAGAGGAAAGTGATCAGGAACAGTCAGCATGAATTCACCAAGGGCAAGTCATGCCTGACTAATCTAATTGCCTTCTATGATGAGATTACTGGTTCTGTGGATGAAGGGAAAGCAGTGGACATGTTGTTCCTTGACTTTAGCAAAGCTTTTGACACTGTCTCCCACAGTATTCTTGCCAGCAAGTTAAAGAAGTATGGGCTGGATGAATGGACTATAAGGTGGGTAGAAAGTTGGCTAGATTGTCGGGCTCAACGGGTAGTGATCAACAGCTTGATATCTAGTTGGCAGCTGGTATCAAGTGGAGTGCCCCAAGGGTCGGTCCTGGGGCCAGTTTTGTTCAATATCTTCATTAATGATCTGGATGATGGGATGGACTGCACCCTCAGCAAGTTTGCAGATGACAGTAAACTGGGAGGAGAGGTAGATACGCTGGAGGGTAGGGATAGGATACAGAGGGACCTAGACAAATTAGAGGATTGGGCCAAAATGAATCTGATGAGGTTCAACAAGGACAAGTGCAGAGTCCTGCACTTAGGACGGAAGAATCCCATGCACCACTACAGACTAGGGACCGAATGGCTCGGCAGCAGTTCTGCAGAAAAGGACCTCGGGGTTACAGTGGACGAGCAGCTGGATATGAGTCCACAGTGTGCCCTTTTTGCCAAGAAGGCCAATGGCATTTTGGGATGTATAAGTAGGGGCATTGCCAGCAGATCGAGGGACGTGATCGTTCCCCTCTATTCGACATTGGTGAGGCCTCATCTGGAGTACTGTGTCCAGTTTTGGGCCCCACACTACAAGAAGGATGTGGAAAATTTGGAAAGAGTCCAGCGGAGGGCAACAAAAATGATCAGGGGGCTGGAACACATGACTTATGAGGAGAGGCTGAGGGAACTGGGATTGTTTAGTCTGCGGAAAAGAAGAATGAGGGGGGATTTGATAGCTGCTTTCAACTACCTGAAAGGGGGTTCCATAGAGGATGGATCTAGACTGTTCTCAGTGGTGGCAGGTGACAGAACGAGGAGCAATGGTCTCAAGTTGCAGTGGGGGAGGTTTTGGTTGGATATTAAGAAAAACTTTTTCACTAGGAGAGTGGTGACGCACTGGAATGGGTTCCCCAGGGAGGTGGTGGAATCTCCTTCCTTAGAGGTTTTTAAGGTCAGGATTTAGTTGGGGTTGGTCCTGCTTTGAGCAGGGGGTTGGACTAGATACCTCCTGAGGTCCCTTCGAACCCTGATCTTCTATGATTCTATGATTCTAACACTCAGTACTATAATGTAAAAAACTGGGCTAGTGGACTTACATCACCACTGCCCTCTACTGGCTGAAATCAGAATGGCTCTGCCATGTGTCATACAGCCTAGATGGCTAACCTCTAAGGGGGATTCCCCACAGCTCGGGCTGTTGTGCTGGGACTATGGCAGCTGGAAGAGCTGAGTGCTTGTTACTGCAGGGAAGCACTGAATGGCCCCTGGAGCAATGGAGGAGTTGGATTATTATTGAGAGTAAATAGTTGCAACAATGACAGGTTTCAGAGTAACAGCCGTGTTAGTCTGTATTCGCAAAAAGAAAAGGAGGACTAACCAATTTAGTCTCTAAGGTGCCACAAGTACTCCTTTTCTAGTTGCAACAAGGATCATTGGCTGGAGAGCAGCTGGAGTGGGAAGGCTCAGGAAGGGTCTGGCCAGCCCAGGCTGGAGCCGGGCGATCAGTGCGAAGGAGGGTCCAGGCCCCATCTCCCCCCATTCTGTGCAGGTTGCTGGCTGGCTGGGCCCAGGAGCGAGAGGCCAGTCCATGGAGGCAGCTGGGCAGGAAAGAATCACGGCTTGTTCTGAGATTAAATAATTGGCTGGAGCGTGTGAGGGGATAAAAGGAGCCATCTGTCAGTGCAGGGAATATTAACCTGCCCGTGGGGGGGTGGGGTGGAGGAGGAGTGAGCAGCACGGGGGAGGGGGGAGGATTTTATCACCCAGGCTTGCTGCATGCTGGGGGGCTGCAGGCTTCAGGCCCAGCACTGACAGCAGCTCTCAGTGCTGCGCTGCTCCCAGGGACCCGCCGGGCCCACCCACTTATGGCGGGAGGGGAGCTGGCTGTGTCCCCCCCCCCCGCCCTGAAACTGACAAGAGACAGCCCTCCTCCCACTTAGCCCAAGTGAAAGCAATCCCCTCCTCCCGTCCCATGCGGGTATTTCACCTAGATCAGCCTTCCCCCCGGCCCCTGAATTTGCGGGGTCTATTGCTGAGTTAACTCCCCCCACTACAGTCACCTGAGAAGCCAGCAGCGGGGAGAGCCGCAGACTCGTAACATGTGGCATCATTGGGCTGGATCCTGCCAGGTGCTGAGCACCCGCAGCTCCAGCCGGAGCCAGTGTGGGATGCCAGGGAGCTCTCCCATGTCCAACTACCCACATCCAGCCCAGCCAGCGTGTCAGCAAGCCAGGCGGGTTCAGACCTGTCTCCCGCAATTTAACAGCAGATCCAGTTAAGAGACAGCGTGGCCCAGTGAACTGGGACTCAGAAAACCTGGTGTTAATCCCCGCTGGGTCACCCTGGACTAGTCACTGCCCTCTCTGTGCTTCAGTTTCCCCTCCTCTGTCTGGCCTATTGGGACAGTGAGCTCTCTGGGGCAGGGGTTTTCCCCGGGTTGGTGGGTGGACGAGGGTAATGTTTGCTCACTCTGAGCACCTGGGCCGGGGGAACTCAGCTGCCCAGACGTTCCCAGGAGCAAATTCATCACAGGGATTTGCCCTGCTTGGCTAACGGCCTCATTTAAAGGGCAGGGGGTTCCATAGCTGAGATGCTCTGAGTCACTGTAGTTGGTGCTCAGACAGAATAAGGGCTCAAACATGGGACACGGCAGGTGTGTCTACACGGCAGTAAGAGACTCGCACCCCAAGGTGGGAGGGTCTCCGAGCCCGGGCTCCAGCTTGATCCCGAACGTCTACACAGCAATGTCTAGCCCCGCAGCCGAGCCCCGTGAGCCTGTCAAATGACTTGGGCTCCGTGACTCGGTGCCGTGGGTTTTACTGCGGTGTAGATGTGCCCATCCATGGAAGTGGCCTGGTTTTGCAAGGGGCTGAGTGCCCGGCCCCTGAGCTCAGCGGGTGCTGGGCCTTGGCATTGCTGGGCAGCAGACCACTGCTCACGCCTCACTAACTCCGCCTCACGCAGGTGATTTGGAGAGATTTCGAAACTGTCTTTAGAATATCTCTCTGCATCACAGGCTAGGCCAGTGGGGCTGGGGTGGGGGAGGGGGGAAAAATAGGGCCCCGTCAAATTTAGCAATTCCCGTAGGAATCTTTTGCATAAATAAAATCCAGGATGGCATTTGGGGTGACCCAGAAAGGCTCACTCCTGAGCTAGGGAGTCACTGCAACTTCATGCCCATTGAGCCTTTCTGACTTATCACACCCTGTTATGAGTATTGCAATGGTGCCCACAGGCCCCAGCTGAGATCAGGGCCCCGTTGTGCCGGGCGCTGCCCAGACACACAGGGAGAGACAGTCCCTGCCCCAAGCTGAGATCAGGGCACTGCACAGACAGGCAGATGGTTCTTCCTCCTTCAAAGCTGTGATACTCCCAATAGCCAAGGGAAGGCTCATTATCCCATTGATGGAATGGGGAGCTGACGCAGAAAGGTTGAGTGATGAGGCCAAGGTTACAGAGGCCATGGCCCAGATCTCCTGAGTTCCAGCCCAGGCCCTGCGGTCTCTCTCTGGGGACACACACGGACTCCCAGGCGTACGCGGGGCCCACTTTGCTCTCTCCCTCCGTTTGGTGCATACAGAAACCCCGCCGTCCCTTCTGCTGTTCTCGGCTGGCTCATCGGGGCACAAAGGGGCCTTGTTTTGTCTGGCCCTTATCAGGGGACCTGCCATCAGCTCCTTCAGCACGAGCGTTAGCATGCCATGGAGCCAGGGCAGGTGGGGGAGCGAAAACAACAGGCCAGCTGGGAAGTGGGGAGTAAGTGGAGAGATAAGAGAGAAATGCAAAATATGACAGGCGACGAGCTGGGGAACGAACCCGCCCCCCAGGGCTGAGATAGGGACCGTGGGAAAGAAACTCCCAGGAACTCGAACGAGCCCCCCACCTTGCTGGGAGAGGGGAACAGCGAGAACTGCTGCTTGCCCAGCCTCCTCCTGGACAGGTGTATCTGCGGGGACCCCCCTTGAGTGCAATGGGCCGGGACCCCCATGTACTTGCACTGAGCTTAGTCCCATAGCAGGGGGCTTGAGTGGGGATACAGCTGCTGCCCTTGGTGCATTCGCTTCTCTGCCCTGGTGCCACGGAGTCCCCGGGCGATGCTCTGGAACTGCTCCCCATGAAGCCAGTCAGGACTCTGGGGAAGTCTCCTTTCTGTGAGCAGCCTGTCTGCAGGACACACAGCTCACCCGGCTTCCACCTTCCTGGGTCTGACCTCGGAGCCTTCAGCCTCCTCTGCCCCTCCATGCGCTTCCCCCAGCGAGTCCGCCCAGGCAGGGCTCCTGGGGGAGCCAGAGGGTTCTGCACCCCAACTTCGCAGTCAGACGTGACTCTCAGCCAGCCAGTAAAACAGAGGTTTATTAGACGACAGGAACATGGTCTAACACAGAGCTTGCAGGTGCAGAGAACAGGACCCCTCAGCTGGGTCCATTTTGAGGGGCAGTGAGCCAGACCACCACGTCTGCCCTTCACTCCATGTCCCAGCCAGCCCCAAACTGAAACTCCCTCCAGCCCCTCCTCCTCTGGGCTTTGTCCCTTTCCCGGGCCAGGAGGGCACCTGATTCCTTTGTTCTCCAATCCTTTAGCTTTCATCTTGCAGGGGGGAAGGGCCCAGGCCATCAGTGGCCAGGAAACAGGGTGTCGGCCATTCTCTGTGTCCAGACCCCTGCACACAGCTGCCCTCTAGGGCTCTGCAATGATCATACACCCTTAACCCACCACCTAGATACTTAAGAACTGCCTAGGGGAAACTGAGGCCCCCCCACACTATTCAGAGGAAACATTAAGAACAGTCCCACTTCGTCACACCTGGCACCTTTGCTTGCCAAGGGCAAGGAATGCACTGGGCCAAACCGTGCTCTCTCATCCACAGAGCAGGGTCCCACTGGTACCGGCTTGGGTGGCTGCACAGGGGCGCCCAAGAGCAGATGGGGCCCACTTAGGGATGGGCCACTCCGTGCCCACAGGACGGCTCAGCAAGTGCCATGGGCAGCGTCAGCACCACCCAAATGGCTCAGTTCCCCCCCGCCCCAGGGAACAGACGACATTGAGGCTGGATTGGGAGATGCACAAGCTGGAACTTTGGCCCCGGCATTGACCAAACTCCCAAGGCCTGGCCCTGGGGCTCGGCATCAAAGCCAGGCCAGATTCTCTGGAGATGGCCAGGGGTTCCCAAGTCTTGCTCTGGAGGGGCCTGCCCGGGAACTCGGTGGCTAGCTGGTGATTGGTGCCTTGCAGGGACCACGATGGTTTGAGGCGGCTGCTCCAGAGTCCGATGCCCAGAGACAAGGCTCTCCGGGACGCGCTCTCCTCCAAGGCCGAACACGGAGTCCCCTGAGCGGGGTGGGGAGCACGCCCCATGCAGCTCAGGTGAGCGGCCGCTTGGCTCTCAGTGCAGCTGCTTGTACGGGGGCTGCAACCAGGGGCCCACCCTGGAGTCCCCTTGACAGCACTCGAGGACTAGCTGCGCTGTGCCCCGGAGCGGTGAGGGACGTGGATCCGCAGAGGCCCTGCGGAGCTGTGGGGTGCAGGTCTCGGTGGGACCCTCCAGGGCAGGACTGGCCGGTGGCCCCGTGCAGCTGCACAAGTGACTCGGCTGGGATGGTGGGAGCATGGGCAGAGCTCAGGGCTTTACAGACACGGCGAGCTGCCCCCAGGACTTCCCCTCATGCAGCCCCTCAGCCAGGCTGACTTTCCAGGTCGGCCCCGGCACTGAGGGCCACCACTGCAGGCACTGGCCCTCCTGGCCTTCCTGCCCCGGCCGACCCCTCTCCTCCCCTGCAGCCTTCCTGCCCCCATGCTGGCTCGGCTCATTAGAGCGCGTACCGCAATGCCTCGGGGACGGGCCCTGTGACAAAGCGGGGCTGAATGCTCCGAGGTCAGACCCAGGAAGGTGGAAGCCGGGTGAGCTGTGTGTCCTGCAGACAGGCTGCTCCCAGAAAGGAGACTCCCCATGAAGCCAGTCAGGACTCTGGGGAAGCAGTTCCAGAGCATCGCCCAGGGACTCCATGACAGGCCCCGTGAGCTGCCACGGCTTGATGCCGCCGCAGGGGGAAGTGAGGAGGAGATTAAACAGCAAACCGCATTGACCCCCCATCCCCCAGTCCCTGATTGTACAGGACCCCCCAACTCGGAGTCTGAGATCGCGCTGCTGGACCAGAACCCAGGCTACTCCGTGCTTCCGATCCCCCCGGGCAGAGGGGACCTTGCGCCCCTGCGAAAGCTGCTGATGACTCCAGCAAGGCTCCTGTTGCCGGCCACCGAAAGGTCAACGCTGCTTTTCGGTCAAATGGTGCCTGGTCCTCTACCGCTCTCTCCCCGGGCACAGGCCTCTCGCTCCCCACTCGTCATCGGGGTCTGACCACCTGCCTAGCACTAGGGCAATAACGCCCCGGGCGCCTTTCCGCTTCTTTCTCTGCAGGTGAAATTCACGCCAGGCAGGGCCCAGCCCTTTCCACCGCCAGGGCAGGATCAGCAGGTGAGCGGGGCCCAGCTGTGAATTTCACTGTTTGCAAATTACGTCTCTCTCCAATGTGTGCCTCACTCCAAATTCTCCAGCAGCACACATGGCTCGGGAGAGTGTTCGCCAGCTGGTGGCCTCTCTGAAATCCTGGGGGCTGTGCCTGTGATCAGACACCCACTCGCCCGGTGCCTGGAGGAGCAGGACTCTTAGAATCAGGCCGCAAACCTGAAATTTGCTTTCCACCATCATCCCCTCACCTGGCCTGGTTTTAGCACGCGTGGCTTCTGGGACCCTCCTGCGTGGAAATTCGGTGGCTAGGATATTAGTGGCAGGTGAGATCAGGGAGGCTGGGCTGGGGGAATTGTTTTAAACTGAGGGGGTGGGGGCAGTATTCACAAAATAAATTTTTTGCAGTATCCACCCAACTGTGTGTGTGTGTGTGAGGCTGTTCATCTGTGTGTCACAGGCCCCATACCGTTAACATCTAATAGAGATTCTCCGATAGCTCAGGTAGCCAGGGTCTAGGTTGTTGGAGCAGGAGAATGTGGGCTCTAATCGCTCTGTCCCCCTGGGGTTCCCAGTGCAGCCCAGAGTGTGTGGGGGGTTATTGATCCCTGTCTGACCCAGGGCAGGATCTGGGCATCCCCTAACGCCTGAGCTTTATCCCAGCTTGATACGCACACAGGCCCCATCCTAAGCAACCAGCCTCAGCTGGGAATGAGCCTCTGGGGTTGCCAGGCACAGTGGGGACCCCCCCGCCCCCTCAGGGAGAGCAGAAGCCAGCTGTCAATTCCCCCCGGCATCCAGACAGCCAGAGAGCCCCCCACTCCCCACTGTGCCTGGCTCCCCACAGCGAAGATGGGAACCTTCTGCAAAGTACCACGCAGGTTTCCTCTCCGCCAGTCCCAGTATGTCATTATCAGGCACCACCCAAAACCTGCCACTAGGTGGCACCCTTGGCTTTCTTGTGCCCCCCAGTCTGGCTGTGGCCCCCCCGCCCCTTCTTGGCTCTCCCAGGCAGCTGGCTGGATTGTATCAGACGCTGGCTGGGGTCAGGGCTGTGCTTTCTGGGCGCTCTGCTTGCCAGGATAAACAGACCCATGCAGGCGGGGATCAGCAGAGAGCGGCCCTTATGAAAGCCTGCAGCCCCTGCCCGGTGCGGAGGGGGGGCGGGAACGCCTGCTCTGCAGTCACCAGTGCAGGCTTTGAAGGCCGAGCCCACCAGGCTCCCAAGCCAGAGCTTCCGGCTCCCGTCCCCCACTTTCACTCCGTCGCCCCCAGCCCCTTCCTCTCCCCACGCCAACCTCCTGGACTCCGGCTCAAAACTCCGGGGCTGGTTGTTGGGAAAAGCAACGTCAGACCTTCCCCCAGGGCCTCGTCCCGTGGAACCTGCCACCAAAGCCAATCTCGACAGGCTTGTGCTCCAGAACTGACGCTTTGGTGCACCCGCACGGCTGCGATTCCAGCCCTTCCGACGGCGAAAGGTCCTTCCAAACATGGCCCAATGTCTGCCAGAGTCTGCGGAGAGCCTGCGCCGACAGCTCGGAGCGGGGGAACTGCCCTGAGTGTACCTGACGCTGTGGCATGGCCTGACTTTGTAGGCAGCTTGAGACAAGAGCTCTAAGAAGCTCCTCTCTTTGCTCCAGGGGGGCGCTAACCCGAGAGGCCCTTTGAAGTCCGCTTTTGTTAACTGTTTAGCTGCCAATCCTTTCAGCAGAGGCGGCGAGTTAACAGACCTGCTCCCCGTCACCCGCAGCTTGCACCGTCCATCGTTTACAACTGTGCAAAGTCTCCTCAGATTCTGCCGAACCAGAGCGTTTCCTATTTCTGACGTAGTGGTGCAGTGCAAGCAACTTCCATGTAGATTTCTCAATGTCCTGACCACAGGCCCCGCCCCTGCCCCGTTGTTCTGGTCCTGGGCTCCCCCATCCCACCCCCAGCTCTGCCAGCGCACCAGCAGCCCCCACTTCCTTGTTATTGCAGTTCTGGACTCCCCGCTCGGATCCGCTGTGCTCAGTGCCTCATTCCCTGAACGCTGCTCAGCCGGCACGCTGCGGGAGGCGGGCTCTCGCACAGCCGTATGGGACAATGCACTTAAAATCGGGATGGTAATGCATAGCCACAGGGGGCAGAGTTAAGGGTAAGGGCGCCATGGCAGCTTTGACAGCTCTTGACTTCTGCGTGCTTCATCAGGTTCAGGTGAAGTGGGCAGGAGGGCTGAAAAGCCGGTTTATAATGCGAAGTGAGCGTCAGGCTTCTCCCTGGAGAGAGAGAACGCAAGCGGAGACGTGGCTGCATTGCCAGGCCAAGAAATTGACGGGGCTCCTCCCAGACAGAGGCCAGTGCTGAAGTGTGGAACTATGGGATCCAGACACTGCACTGGGCATTCCCCATCACCTATCGCGCGAGCTTGTCTCTGCGTCGCTCAGAAGCCCCCCCGAGAAAACCTTTACCCCCCTCTTGCATGACCCCATCTATGCTCTCGAGGACGGCCTGCTCCGCCGACGTCCAGGGAGCGACGCTGGGCTACACCAGCCGGGGATCTATCCAGCGGTCCATAAAATCCTAAACGCAGCTGTTGATAGGATGTTAAGATTTCGCAGATAACATCAAAAGCAGCCTGGAACTGCAGCCCCGGCAAAGGCTGGGGTGCCTCCCCCGCATGGCACATCCTGTGTGTTTGAGGAGAGATGTTTTGTGGTGTAAGTCATGCTATATTAAGCCACACGCCGAACTGGAAAAACAGGAGGCATGTGGGGGAAGCTCCTTTTGCACAGGGTGATTTCAGCCTCGCTCTTGGTCAGGACGCGGAGTCCCCTGCCCCTTGCTTTGCACACGCACTGCACAGGTGGAAACAAGGCGCACGGGGCTAGGTGGAGCCCTGTGTCTTTTCAAACGAATCTTAGGATCTTTAACGAGTGTAAAAGGTCAGGAGGTGGCTTTTCCAGCTCATCTGGAAGCCAGCCATGCCGGCCTAGGACCTACCACCTGCCTCCCCGCAGCACAGAGCCCCCGAGCACCCCACGGGAGTCACCACTGCCTGGAGGAGGAGAGCGCCTCCCTCTGAGTTACCCATCCCGCTCCCCGCAGCACAGCGCCCCCTAGCGCCGTGGCACTGGGGGCACTAGGGGGTAAAGTTGGTTGGGAAATTATGTCCCCACCACCCCAAATGTTGAGAGTGTTGTTGAAAAAAGAAAATGTTTTGGTTTGTGGCAACTGGAAACCCCAAAGTTTTCCCTTAAAATGGTTTGGGGGTTTTCAGCTGAATTTTGTTGCTTTCTGACAAATTGAGAATTTGGGAGAAACCCCATTTTCTGGCCAGAAGAGGTTTAGAGAGACTGTTCACCTCGCCC
Organism: Lepidochelys kempii; assembly: GCF_965140285.1. Classification (NCBI taxonomy): domain Eukaryota; kingdom Metazoa; phylum Chordata; order Testudines; family Cheloniidae; genus Lepidochelys; species Lepidochelys kempii. The sequence continues at coordinate 1,942,271 of NC_136390.1, forward strand.
TGGGAAGGGGGCACCCTTATGCTTTAGGGCGCGACCCGAGAGCCCCCGTTCCCTTCCCACTGGCTCGCACGCCTGGCTATTTCACTCGCTCCCTGCCAGACTGCAGCGCACCCCAGCTGCCTGGGACGGCCCAATGGGCACCGAGGGCTGCACCCGTCGCAGCGTCCGCAGGGCCTGCCCGGCTCGCTGAGCTAGAGGAGCCGGGTGGGGGGCGGATCGGGCAGCCATTCTGCTTCCATCCCCCGGAGGGCGCCGGCGACCCAGGCTGGCTCGCCCAGAACATTTCAATACAAACCCTCGACTAGAACTAGGGTGGGATTTTCATAAACGGAGGGACTCAAGCTCTGCATTTGGGCACCTAAAGGAGTGGCTCGGTTTTCCAAAGCGCTGGGTGCCCAGCAGCACAGGGTGTGCTGGGGGCGGGGGTCACTGACCCTGGAGTATCTGCCTGATCTGGCCAAAGAGCGTAGGCCGAGGGCTTTGCCGTCCCAGCGTGTCTCATTCTCTCTCTTGTCCCCGCTGTGGTCGGTAGGCAGCAGTGGGAGTGGCCCCCGCCCTGCCTGCTCCAGCGAGCTGGGCTCTTGCTGCGTCTCCAGAACCAGGAGCCAGGCCCGTCTCTTGCAGGCGAGAGCGGCTCCGGGTTGATTGATGCCCCGGACATGTCTCCCCTGGCCTGGCACAGCATTTAATAAAGAGGGAGTGATTTATGGCCCCTCTTAAGCAGGAAGGAATGTTCCCCGGGGGCATCCCACCACAACGAGCCCCCCTCCCCTCCTCATTGTCTCAAGGAACTCGGCAGCCATCGGCCAGAGCAGGGGGGGAACGAACCCCTCCCCAGCAGCCGAGCCTTCAGCAGCCAGGTGCCATCGTCCCAGCCCGAGTGACCCTGTGCCCGGGGTGCCTCAGGAAGGCCGAGCCTGGGAGCCCCCAGCTGGGAGCCCCTCCCCTGACCCCACCATTCAGCTATGGCCCACCGCACTGCCTAACCACGCTGGTCTCAGTGCATGCTGGGAAATCATGGTGGGCTGCCCCCCAGCACCCCAGCTGGCATGCATGCAGAGCAGCAGCACCTGGGGCCATGCACTTGGGGCTATCCTGGCATACCCTAGCCAGGTACCTGGGCACCTGCGGGACCCCTGCACTGACTCAGTGGGCTGGACTGGTGACAGGAGAACAGCCGAGGCCTCTAGCGGGTGTCCTGGTTTCTGGGTATTAATCAACCCGAGGTGTGGACACCCCCCCTACCTCCCCCCAGGCCCCTGTCTGGGAGAGCTGAGGGGTAGGTCCGGGGGCTCGCCAGGGATGGGGACAGGATGGGAACGTTTCCCTGTCTCCAAAGGGCTAACGAGTCAGGACAGGGGGGCATAAGTGAGGGGGCGGAGAGGGCGCCGCCCAGCCAAAAGCTGCCCCAAGAGGCTCCCAGCTGCTAATGAAGATAAAGTGCCGAGTTCCTTTTCTTCTCCGAGTGAAATCTTGTGGCTAAGGGAGAAAAAATGCTTTCAAGTGTATTCAACTAGAACAGGGCCTGGGAGGCAGAGATTCCAGCAGCATGAGCTGGGCCTGGCAGAGGCACTTATCACACACACACCACACACCCCCCCACAGGTGTACACACACGCACGCTCACACCCACACATCGCACAAAGGACACACACAGGCCAGAAAAAACACCCAGACGCACACACACGCCATACAAAATATACAGACTGCATGCAATATACCCCCCCCCCAACACAAACGCAACACAAAACGCACACAAGTAGAGTCGCCCACCGCAGGACGTGCACCTGGACAGCTGCATGGGTGAAGCGAAACACACAACGTACACTTGCATGCATACGCCTGATGGATGTTTCACAAAACACACGTGAACGGAGATGCACGTGACACCCACGGATACACGCTACGCACTAAACGCCCCCCCCGTGGACTCGCCCTCACTCATGCCACGTGCACGAACACACACGTATGGACACACGTGCCTGCCTGTCTCTCTCAGGATATTTTGCCGAACCCCAAGAGGAGCACTTAAGGGCTGAGCAGTTGACAAGCGCGTCCTGTGGCTGTGAGCACGAAGCTTCTGGATCGTGAGCTCGCTGGGGCAAGGACTGTCCGTGTGTACAGCACCTGATACAATGGGGCCCTGACCCCTGCCTGGAACTTCCGGGTGCCAGTGAAATACAAAATAACCATCAGCACTTTAGATGTTGTAAAACTCGACTGTACAAACTCCCTGTGGGGTCACTAGTCATAGAATCACAGAATATCAGGGTTGGAAGGGACCTCAGGAGGTATCTAGTCCAACCCCCTGCTCAAAGCAGGACCAATCAAAACTAAATCATCCCAGCCAGGGCTTTGTCAAGCCGGGCCTTAAAAACCTCTAAGGATGGAGATTCCACCACCTCCCTAGGGAACCCATTCCAGTGCTTCACCACCCTCCTAGTGAAATAGTGTTTCCTAATATCCAACCTAGAACTCCCCCACTGCAACTTGAGACCATTGCTCCTTGTTCTGTCATCAGCCACCACTGAGAACAGTCTAGATCCATCCTCTTTGGAACCCCCTTCAGGTAGTTGAAAGCAGCTATCAAATCCCCCCTCATTCTTCTCTTCCGCAAGTGGGTGGCTATTACCACGGCCAACGGCCAACGTTCAAATAGCGACCTCTCCGTTAAGGGCCCAAGAACTCGGGGCTTTTCAGGGGCTTAGAAGACTTGGACTCATCCTGGGCCCTGTGGGACCCTGGGTAGGTCAGGTTCCATCTGCAGAATGGGAATAACAGCCCGGCCCTGCCTGCCAGGAGCGTGTGAGGAGAAATGTGTTCAGGCTTGGGAGGAGCTCAGCTCCTGGCCACGTGGGTGCATACAGCAGAGATAGTGCGATGCTCCTGCCGGGCCCTTCTCCCTGGGGCCGGGACTCAGGGGAGCTCCCAGCTCTGGGCCGCTCAGCCAGGCCACGCCAGCCTGCAGGGGCCGGGAGCCCGCAGAGTCTTGGGCGATGGCATTGCGCGGCCCGAGCAGAGTCTGCCGTGCAGCCTTACTCAGCGCTGCGATCCTGGGGGGTCACGCTGCTAAACATACCCACCACTCCTGCTGCAGCCACCTGCGCATGGCATCTGCCAGGCCTCAGCTTCCCTCCTCCGTGGCGCTCTCTGACCCTCCGGGCCAAACCTTCCCACTGGGGTCTGGGGTCTTAGCACAGACCAGTTATCCAGGCCCAGCCAGTCTTTTCCCCTGGGCGTCACAGTCACCCGCAGCAGGCCTCTGGAGCAAAGCCCTCCCTGGCGCTACGCCCAACCCTCCACCCCACACCTTCCCCCACCCTCAGGCCCTCCCCCCCGACCCGAGAGCCCCCCAGGCAGCCACATGATCCCCAGCCACTGTCCCCAAACGCTGGGCTGACAGGTGTGCCGGGCCACGCAGGCACCCAAAGGACCAGTGCCCAGGATTGGATTTCTGCAGCGACCATCCCCGTGGTATCTAGGCACTAACACGTCAGCTACAGAGCTCACCACCTGATCACCAGCCCCGAAGCGACCAGCCAATCCCCTCGACTCACCAATGGCCCAAACAAGGGGCAAAGACCCCCGTGGCAGCGGGCTGGGAACGGAGGGGGAGGTATGACGCCACATCTCCTCGAACCCGAGCTCCAGGACTCAGTATTTCTGATGCCAGCAGTTCAGCCAGAGGCACAAAAGCAGGCCCAGGCCTCGGCAGGAAACGGCTAAGCCGCAGGTCGTGCTGACAGGTCGCTGCGTGTCGCCCCTTCCGGGCTGCGGGGTGCCGAAGTTAGGGGGCTGAACGCAGTGGTTTAATTGAGCTCTGGCATTGTTCGGCACGGCCGGATCGGGCAGGTATATTAATATCCCGTCCTGCCTGGCTGCAGACAGACGGCTCATTGTTAGCGCCGGGGCCCCTTTTATTAATTCGTATGGATCCGCTCGGTCGAGCCCAGGAGAAACCGAAATGAACTGTGTAATGACGGTCCCTGCCCCAGACACCCCCAGCCGTGGAATGTTAATAAACGAGGGGCCCAGGTGGGGTCTGGCCTGAGCTCGGGCAGCGCCAGGCAGAGAGGCCGGCAGCACGGGGGCAAGGACCCCCGTCGCGGTGGGGCCTGCCAGGGGGACTAGGAGACAGAGGCCCTGCCCCGGCGCTGTGCGATGCCAGCAGGGGAGGGGCCCACGCGGGTCTGGGAAAGGCTCAGAACTAGTTGCATCCGCTGTATTCCAGACGTCGGTGAGATGGCGGCTTGTGCCCCAACGTAGGCAGGTTTATGGTCCCCTCTTTCCTCGCTGGCTGAACGCCCTGGCCGCTGCTGAGCTCTTCCTACCCAAGCTGAGCTGCAGCCATCCCCTCATACCGTGCTCCTCACCGTGGCGTCTGGGCACCAGCCAGATGTGCATTGAGCAATGTGACTAGCATCTGTCATGCCTTTGTGCCCTCATCCACACATCACGCCCCTCGGTTACTGGCCCCATACTGGCTGTCCCCTCGGCACCATCTCACAGCCCAGGTCAGCGGATTTAGCTCTTTGAATTGGGTACCCCAGCCCCGGCTTCATTTCTGTTGCTGGAGCCCCTCCACTTTGTCCGGGTATCTTGGTCCTGGAGCTGCCCCGGTGTCCCAGGTAGAGCGTGAGCCGGCTCTCACGGCGGTCCAGGGGACCCTTTCCATCAGCTTCCATGGACTTCAGGCCAGGTCTTCAGCTTGCAACTTCCATGCAGGAATCTCAGCTGGTCACTGATTTAACCCCTTGCCTCCCTACGGAGCTGGGGAGTGTCATAAACCCACAGACAGCCCAGGAAACTCAAAGAGCTCAGCTTGTTTAGCCGAACCAAACGAAAGGTGAGGGGAGGTGTGATCCCTCTCTATACATACAGCAGAGGGATACATACCAAGGAGGGAGAGGAGTTATTCAAGTTAAGTGCCAATGTGGACGCAAGAACAAATAGCTGTAAACTGGCCACCAACACATTTAGACTCAAAATTAGGTGAAGGTTTCTAACCACCAGAGGAGTGAAGTTCTGGAGCAGCCTCCCAAGGGGAGCGTGGGGGCAAAAACTGAACTGGCTTCAAGACTGAGCTTGATAAGTTTATGGAGGGGGTGGTGTGACAGGACTGCCTCCGATGGTGTGTGGCTCATCGGCGGCTGCCTGAAGCAAAAATCCCCTGCAGCTGGAGATGGGACGCTAGCTGGGGAGGGCTCTGAGTCACTACAGGTGTCTGGCTGGTGGGTCTAACTCAGGGATCGGCAACCCTTGGCACACGGGCAGCCAGGGAAATCCGCTGATGGGCCGGGACAGTTTGTTTACCTGTCGCGTCCGCAGGTTCGGCCGATCGCAGCTCCCACTGGCCACGGTCAGCACATCCTTCTGCCCACGCCATTTCCCGCAGCCCCCATTGGTCTGGGACGGCGAACCACGGCCACGGGGAGCTGCGATCGGTCGAACCTGCGGATACTGCAGGTAAACAAACTGTCCCGGCCCGCCACCGGATTTTCCTGATGGGCTGCGTGCCAAAGGTTGCCGATCCCTGGTCTAACTGATGTGCTCAGGGTCTAACTGATTGCCAGATTTGGGGTCAGGAAGAAATTCCCCCCCCAGGTCAGTTTGGCAGAGACCCTGGGGGGTTTCACCTTCCCCTGCAGCATGGGGCAGGGTCACTTGCTGGTTTGAACTAGTGTAAATGGTGGATTCTCTGTAATTTGAAGTCTTTAAACCATGATCTGAGGACGTCAGTAACTCAGACAGAGGTTAAGGGTCTATTACAGGGTGGGGGGGGTGAGGTTCTGTGGCTTGCAAGGTGCAGGAGGTCAGACTAGATGCTCACGATGGTCCCTTCTGATGGTAAAGTCTCTGAGTCTATGAGCAGGAGTGGCTGGGCCAGGCCACGCGGAGTCTCCTGACTCTGCCGTTCCCCAGACGATGACAAGGGGCATTGGTCCCGTCGGTCCATGACATGCTGCTCAGGACCCCATCAGCACACGGGGCAGGAGCGCCTGTAACCCCAGGGAATGGCAGTACTCAGCATGTGATGGGCTTGGCCATTTATCTCTGTCTGGGGGCATTGTTTTCTGGCAGAGGCAAGGGACTGCTCCCTGGGAGAAAGCAGCAGCCAAGGGGGGAAAGCGAGGTAATGTTTAACCACAGAGCGGGGATGCCCTGAGTAATGGAGGTGCATGGGGAGGGCGGCTTCCCAGCCCTCCCCAACTCCTTAGACCAGACACTTCCTGGGACACTAATTCTCCTGGGAGTCATCTGTCCCAGCGGAGGCCTGGGAAGGAACCCTAGGCCCAGGGGGCTGATGGTGGGGAAGCAGAGATGTCACAGATACCATAGTGATGAGGGCCAGAGAGGTACCTGGATAGATGGAGTGATACCAAATCGCCAGCACCCATAACAAATCTGTGGCCACCGATGGCCATCACAGTTGTCACTGTGGTGCACGCCTGCTGTCCTCAGTGACTCCTGAATTTGGCTGTCTTAGGTTTCCCATCTGTTGTCTCTCAGCATCAACCCATGGGATGCAGGAATCGCTGGGTGGATTTTCTGGCCCGGGCTGTACAGGAGGACAGATGAGATGATCACACTGGTCTCTTCTGACCTTGGACCTCTGAAGAGGAGCTGGCCACCGTAGAGATGGCCTTACCGAAATGGGGAAGGAGGAGGAAGAGAAAGAGCTAAGCTGAGGAATCAGACTCAGACTCTGTGTGAGTCCTGTGGTACCCGCCCTTATGGGGCTCCAGATTGGAGCCTTGAGCTTCCCTGGCTGAAACTCTGGAGGAAAGGATGGAGAGACGGACAGAGGCCACTTGGTGCAATATCCTCCAGCCCCCTTGCCCACATTCAGCCCTGCTCAATGCCGGGTGGCCATTCTCCCAGCCCCCTCTGTCGCCTTTTCTCTGCTCAAATGTCTCCTGGAGCCTCAGAGGTAGATAAAATGACAAAACCGGATGGGGGGGGGAGATTCTGGCCCCCACTCCAGCCCCCAGACGTCACTCTAGGAGCTGCATGGAGGCTGAGGAAAGATTCCCCCTAGTGCAGGAGCAGCTTAGGGCTGGCAGAAGTGGTTTGATGCTGCCCCTCTTTGCAGAGCCCAATTTTGGGTGGGGGCAGGTCAGAGGGGCACCCAGGGTGCCCATCGCTGCCAGGATTCCGGACTGCTGGAGTTTCAAATAGCCCCTAAAGCCCCCCAGCCCTCTTTGCCCCCTCTCCCCATAGGCTGCACAGAGCCTGCCCCGAGCATCCATCCCATCTGTGTGTGCCGTGGGCTCAGAATCCAGGGGGCCCAGGACGCCTCCCCCCTCAGGCCCATCCCAGGCAGCGGAGCCCTTGGGAGGCGCCCCACTGCCGGATAGATCCCTGGGGCCTTGATGCAGACTCACTCTCACAGCCAGGACCTCAGGATTGGGCCCCATCAGCTGGCACGCGCCCCCTTGCTGCCACTCAGCACCATCTCGTACCTGCCATCCGCACTAAGCCAGGATGTGACCCGTAGCTGGGGGCCAGCGCATGGGGCTGCAGTGTGGGAGGTCCCCATCCCCTCACCAGCCTGGGTGGTGCATTTGGTCCCACTGGTGCCTTTTTCCAGAGTCACAGGGTGAAGCTGAATGGGACCCCGTCCCAGGGAGGTGACCTGGGGTCAGTTCCCTGCTCCGACACAGTCTACCCGTGTGACCTTGGTATGTCACTTAGCTCCCCCCACAACTGTGTGACGCTAACGGGAGCCAGGCCATGCACTGGACCTGTATCCTGTGTCGAGTGATTGCTTTGTGTCTGGGCACAACACCCTGGGATTCAAGCCTGGGAGGGGCGGCAGAGGGGGTCCTTCTCAGTCTCCTCTGCGGAAGGGACTGGTTGCTAGCTGAACCCCCAGCTCTCCATCTCCTCTCTCCTGTCCCCACGTCTCAGGCAGGCAGCAGGGAAGAGGTTAAGATCTGTGCAGCATGCCAGGGAGGGCTGTGGCTGGCTTTGAGCCATTTCTGGGGCACCAGTTCAGCTCCTACCTGGAGCCGTGACCACAGGCCGGAGCTTCTGACGGTGACTGAGTGGCTCGAACGCAAGTCTCAGCCCAGATCTTAGTGGAGGGGAACCAAACTGTCGGTGGGCACACACCCTGCCCCGCCATGGCAGCCTCCGCAGAGAGCCCAGCGAGGGAATGGGTCACGCCGCCTTTGCCAGGCCTAGAAGAGCTGCGTCCAGGCCCAGGAACGGGCGTGGGGGGAGGCGCTGGGGGTACTTGCCTGCTGCTGCCCACGTGGTACCAGCTCTGCGGGTTAGAACCCGGGGGGGTTCGTTACTGGATTCTCAGCCTGGCATGAAATTTGAGAAACCGACTTTCTCCGAAGGTGCCGATTTGGCAGCGTGTTTTAGGGAGGCCAGGGAAGGAGGCCCGACGCCCCCATGAGTCCCCGCTCCTCCTTCCCCTCTGGCTCAGATTTGCAAAGGATCTCAAAGCACTGGGTGCACATTGGGTGCAGAGCTCCTTTCAATTGTGGGGGCTGAAAGCTTGAAATCTGGCTCCTCCCTGAGCTGGCATGTGGGGCATGATCCCAGACATGACTGGCACCGAGCCAGGTTGGGCGTGCATCTCTCTCCCCCGTTTTATCTCAGCCCAGCCCTGTCTGTCCATCCGTCTGTCTCTCTGTGTCCAGCAGAGGGGGTGTGCTCTCTGCAGCTGCCGAGGGAGGGAGCTGTCCTGGCCGGTTCTCACACCTGCGAGCCAGACGTGAGCAGCAGCGAGCAAGCGAGCTCGGCCTTCGAGGCTTCCTTGGCTGCCATCCCGGCCCCGCACGGCTGGCTGCTTCCCCTTCCCCGGCTGCTTATTTACGCTGGGAATTTACCCAGGTGTCGGAAGCCTCCAGACTAGCGCTCCGCAAACGCGGAGGGGAGGGTCGCAGCCAGCTGGCCCAGGAGGCCGGGTCCATGGGGCTGGGTCACTCCCCATGGCCACCGAATCTGGGATCACACCTCCGGTCGAGAAAGGGGGAGGCTCTCTGCCTCCGAAGAGTGACCCAGTAGCCCTGGCTCTGCGTGGCTCCGGCTCAGTGTGTCAGGGGCTGCAGGACACGTGGGCCCAGTTTACCAGTAAAAGGATGGGGTGGGCACTGGAGCCCAGCTGGGATCCCTCCCACTCATACACCATCACGTGGCCCCATCACGGCCACACTCTGTCCTCGGTGCCCCTCGCGTGGCCACACCGCCATGCGGAACCAGGGCTGTCCCATCAATTCCAGGAGGGGGTGAGGAACGTTGCTTCAGCCAAAACTCCTGGGAGGAAGCCCCTTCGGAGCCCACCCGCGGCGCTTGGTCTCTCCCTCAGGGATGGGGCCCACTGCTCCTTGGCACCTCCTCCCTCGCTGACACCAGGGACTGGGAGTGTGGGGGTGGGATCTCACCTATTCAGGGGGTTCAGCACTGGGCTGGTCCCTCTTCTGTCCAAACAGCTTTGCCAGCCCCATAGATGGATCTCCCCACCCGAGAGGCCAACCGTCCTGTGTTGTCCTGTGTCATCGTATCAAATACCCGGCTTTGCCGTCTACCTCCCTGCTGTGCCTTGGGGCTGCTGACATCATGGAGCCGGCAGGGCTAGCCTCCAAGCCCCCTTCTCCAGAAACAATGAGCTCGGCCAGTATGGCTAAAGGAGGATCCTCACTGTCAGTACAAGGCCAATGACACACAGTTGAACTGTTCTGAGGCCACCCAAAAGAGAGCAGCAGCCACTCTCTCTCTCCCCGCACCCTCCCCCCCATTACGCTTGTGTCTTGGTGTGATGAAGCAGGACTGTTCTTAATGTTTCCTCTGAATAGTGTGCGGGTGCCTCAGTTTCCCCTGTGCAGTTCTTAAGTATCTAGGGGGTGGGGTAAGGGTGTGTGATCATTGCAGAGCCCTAGAGGGCAGGTGTGTGCAGGAGTCTGGACACAGAGAATGGCCGACACCCTGTTTCCTGGCAACTGGTGGCCTGGGCCTTCCCCCTGCAAGGTGAGAGCTAAAGGGTTGGAGAACAAAGGAATCAGGTGCCCTCCTGGCCCGGGAAAGAGACAAAGCCCAGGGGAGGAGGGGCTGGAGGGAGTTTCAGTTTGGGGCTGGCTGGAGACATGGAGTGAAGGGCAGACGTGGTTGTCTGGCTCACTGGCCCCCAAAATGGACCCAGCTGAGGGGTCCTGTTCTCTGCACCTACAAGCTCTGTGTTAGACCATGTTCCTGTCGTCTAATAAACCTTCTGCTCAAATAAATTGGTTAGTCTCTAAGGTGCTACAAGTCCTCCTTTCCTTCTGTGTTACTGGCTGGCTGAGAGTCCCGTCTGACTGCGGAGTTGGGGGGCAGGACCCTCTGGCTTCCCCAGGACCCCGCCTGGGCGGACTCGCTGTGGGAAGCGCAGGCAGGGGCAGAGGAGGCTGAATGCTCTGAGGTCAGACCCAGGAAGGTGGAAGCCGGGTGAGCTGTGTGTCCTGCAGACAGGCTGCTCCCAGAGAGGAGACTTCCCCAGAGTCCTGCCTGGCTTCGTAGGGAGCAGCTCCAGAGCATCGCCCGGGGACTCCGTGACACTTGGCACCAGCATCGTGGGGGCCGATGATGGGCCTTGTGGCCTAGTGGTCAGAGCCAGGCATGCCGTCAGTGGTCACAGCGAGGGTCAAGCCAGAGTCAGGGCGAGGAAGCGGGAGCTAGGGGGCTAACAGGCGCGGGGCTGAGCCAGGGCAGCAGGAACGGAACAAGGTGAAGCACCAGGAAGTGGGCAAAGGGGCAGAGACTTGGTCCCAGGAGTCTGGGGGCAGCACCAGGCCCAGCAACGGGTGGCTCAGATGGACAGCGAGAGGAAAGGGAAACTTTGCAGCCGGTGGGCTCCAGTTAGCCGTCCGCTGCAAATCATCTGCCCCTGCCGAGTCAGCGGGTGTAGCCGCTGGTGGTGGGGTGTCAGCTGCAGTCCCCCCCCGAGCCAGGACCACGGAGGGCGGGGTTCTCGCGTGGCAACCCCAGGGGTGTGAGTCGGAGGCCGACAAGCACAGAGCACCAGAACGCTGGACCTTAGAGAGGGAACGGCCCCGTGGGGAGGTGCTTGGGCCAGGGGATGCAATGTGAATTTGCAGGGGAGGGGCCTGGAGCCCAGGCTCCAGCCTGAGTGCGGATGGTTCTGCCAGCCCGTGGACACTGGCCAGACATGGGTGTTTTATTGCAGTGTAGACATACCCAAAGGGTCTGATTAAGCACATCCCTCCCAGCCCCGCATGGAAACCCAGGATTGTGAGTTCAATCCTTGAGGGGGCCATTTAGGGATTGGGGGCAAAAATTGAGGATGGGTCCTGCTTTGAGCAGGGGGTTGGACAAGATGATCTCCTGAGGTCCCTTCCAACCCTGATATTCTATGATGGCACCAGTCTATGATGGGTCAGGGCAGGGTCGGGCTGCCCCCCAGACTGTTCTCCAGGGCTTTGTCCAGGCCAGTTTCCAACATCCCAGGTGACTGGGCTTCCCCTCAGTCCTTCCCTGCTCTGCTCCAGGGGGAATTTCCCAGCCTGTCTCCTGCGGTGTATTTTCTGTGCCTCTTCCCCGGCACTGGCTGCGTCTCTGCCAGATTTGGGGGGGGGTGGGGGGAGGCATCCGTGCAGCTGCAGAGCATTTAGCCCAGATGTGGAAGCTACACTTTGCAAAGGCAAAGCAAACCGGAGGTTGCCGGGGATCAGGCCAGTACTTAGCCGGCCGCAAAATGGCACAGGAAGAAAGGACATTCTTGCGCTGCCGGTGTCACCCTGTCATTATGACCAGGGCAGCCGCAGAAAGGGTGTTCCCAGCCTCCCAGAGCTGAAGTGAGTCCAGATCAGGGTGGTGGGAGCTGGGGCGGGGGGTGGGATCCTGCGTGGCCATTGGATCCCAAGTGGCTGCCTCCGTGAACCTCTCGGGCTTTCCACGTGCTGAGGGTTTCTGGCCCACGTTCAGCCTGCTCAGCAGTTGAGTGAGTGCCCTTAACGCAAGCCAGGCTGTCCCGGAGCCCAGGCCGGGGCCGAGCCTGCCAGAGCCACACCAAAGCCGGGGGCATGCGAGCCGCCACCAGCCCTGGGCAGGCAGCATTCCTGGGGGAGCTTGTGGGAACGCCAGCTTGGGGGGGAGATCTCGACCCATCCCGAGGGAGGCTGCTGGCTGGCTGTTCCTCCCAGAGGCTGGGTGAGGGCAGCTCCTATTAATCAACACCCCCGCTTGGGGTTAACATCCGGGAGATCCCAGAATCCCACTGCCAAGGTGCCCGGCTGGTCACCCTTCTGCTGAGGCTCCCGAGACCCAGGCGTTGCGTGGGTGAGGGCACAGAGGGCATCTCCCGGAATTGCTCCAGGGGGAGAATGTGGGTTCCCATAATAAGGGCCTAGGGAAAGTGACTGCGTTGGTTATTGCGGGCCTGATTCTCAGAGGTGCTGAGCCCCCACGCTGATGTCAGCGGGAACTGGATGTGCTCGGAGCTGGAGGACCTGGTCCCTGGCGGATCCCCCAAAAAGGGGGAGGTGGAAATCAGGGTGGGGGACAAGCATCCAGCCAGGCTCTCCCAGGTAAGCGGTGATGGCAGTAATCCCAGCACCCCCCTGGCCCCGCCCACCCCGTCAGCATTGTTACCCCAGCGGCCAAAGCCCCTCCCCCCGAAATCAATGAGAGCGCCAGGGGGCCAGCACCGCTGAAAATCAAGCTGTTAGTCACAGAGCTGGGGATGGAACCCAGGTGTCCTGGGACCTGGTAGCACACGGTCGGCCTGATCCCACAGCCCCTCCACCCCTGGCTCCCCCCAGGTTAAAGAGGAGGAGGCCGGTCATGGAGCTGCCCTTGCTGTGGCTGGTAGGGCTGGGGCGTGCTGACCTCCAGGGTCTGATCGGCAAGCTCCCCAAGAGGAAGGATGCTCCTAGCCCTGTCCCTTCCTACCGCGGATCCCCGGGGCCCTTGGCTTCGCCTCCTTCTCCTCCTGGAGGGTCTCTCCCGCCACCTCTGCCAGGTGCGCGGCTCCGCGGCCTTCTCCACCAAGTCACCAGCTAACCATGAATCCTTGTCCCAGGGCTCGTCTATCCCTGGGGGAGCTGGGGACACACTCAGTGCAGGGAGCAAACTGAGCTGCCAGGGGAGGGCTGTGGCAAGCCTAGCAGATGGCATGGAAGAGGCAGGCGGGAGGGAAGGAGACAGAGGGAGGTCGGGGTGGGGAAGGAAAGGAGTGGCTGGACTGGGATTCTTGTGTCTACGGGTCCCTTCCCCCCGACTCGGCTCCTGGGGTGCGGCTCTCCGCCTGTGCTAGCCGGGGAGTAGGGGGGGAGGTTTGCACTGAATTGCCCTGCTCTGCACGCACCAGCTCTTTTCACGCCCCCGGCTAACCGGGGCTGCATGGAAGTGTTGTGCGCCGCTGGGGGACAAACAGCCCAACGCCGCGCTAACTGCAGGCCTGGCTGCTGCCCTGGCTCCTGGGATTAAGGCTGTTACTGGAGCGAGGGAAGATGGGGCAGCCAGGGGGCCGGGGTGAGCCAGGAGCTGCTGTGTCTGGTTTGCGGGAGGGCAGGGAACGGACTGGGCCTCCCCTCCTGCGCCCCCAACCGGGAGAAGGAAGTGCCCCAGGGTCGGGATGAAACCGCAGGGTTGGGAGCTGAGAGAGGGCTGGCCAGGGCAGCTCCCACTTCTGGGCCTGGCTGTTCCTGGTTAGGTAGCACGGCCTACTGATTAGAGATGCCAATGGAGCCTCAGGACGCCTGGGTTCTTTCCCCACAAGGCCTGTGATTCACTGCATGGCCTTGGCTGAGGCCCTTAGGCCTGATTCCAGATCCCTGACGTGAGACACCAGGGGCCTGATGTTCAGGGGTGCTGAGCCACGCCTGCACCCCACAAGCAGAGGGGCCAGTGGCTATGGGAGGACTTGGAGGAGTTGCCAGGATGGGACAAACAAGCAGGCGGCTTGTTCACACCAAGGTCCCCTCTTCTGGGCTGGGCAGCTCCCCAGTGCCTGTCCCCGCAACGGGAAGGAGCTCTGGCTGCCCTGGCCAGGCCGCCTAGCCCCACCTGTGCCCCTTTCAGTCGGCCCCAGCTGGGCTCAGCCTGGCCCACTGCCTGGATAGGGCAGCTTTAGCTCAGTCTCTTGCTGAGCTGTGCTGGAAACAGCTGCCCGGTTCCCACGGGAACTAGCCGGAGGGAAATCTGAAGGCGCCAAGCCCGGTGCTCGCCATCCCGCCAGGGCCCTGCACTCTGGGCTGTGTCCTCGCAGGAAGCCAGCGGCCAAGGAAGACAGTTCGCTCTCTGCTCAGGAGGCAGAGGTGAGTCCCAGACCCGCCCCATGGGGTCATCCTAGGAAAGGTTTCCCAGAGCTGAAGCAGGGTTAAGGGCCCTGGGGAAAGAATGGAGCTCCGGTCTGGGTCTCTAGCAAGCAGTGGGCACCCAGCCGTGCCATACTGGGGAGCCAGCCAGCTGCTCATCCAGTCTGTTATGCTTTCTCTGGCAGTGCCTGCGGTGAGAAACCCCTTGCGGGGCAGCTACAGAGCTACTTGCCCATAGGGGTGGCTTCCTCCTGGCCCTGGTCACTCAGTGGATGGCTTGTGCCCTGAAGTGGGAGGGTTTAGGACCCTTCTTAAACAATTTAACCTCTTTAACGGTGATGTTCTCATCCATATAAATGCCTGACCTTGTCTTAAGCCATGCCAATTACTTGGCCTTGGTGACAGCCTGTGGGAGAGAGTTCCACAGGTTAATATTAGGTGTCTTGTGTGTACAGATTTTAAAAAGTGCTTTCTGTGCCTCAGTGTTAAGTTTGTTTCTAAGTGTCACTGTCCCACTGTTCCTGTGCCCTAGGAGAGGGGGACCACTAGTGCTTTGGTGGACCTTCTCTAACTCAGTCATTGGTTTTAGCCCTCCATCTTCTCCTGGTTCGTCTCTTCCCCTCTAAACTGAAGAAGTCCAAATCTTTTCACTCTCCCGCCAGGCAGGCGCTTCTCCTCACCATTCAGTGGCCTGTCTCTGCACCCCTTGCATTCTGCTGTGAGATGTGGGGGGACAGAACTGAACACAGTAGCCCAGGGTGGGCGTCTGGTTTTGCCACTGACATCTGAATATTTTCGGTGTGTTTATTGTGAATCACGCTCGTCGTGGTGGTGCCTGGGGGAGTTGCTGTCTAGTCTGTTCCTGATGCACCCTACTGCTCCTGACCTGTGTGCCCGCTGTCGCTGGGGGCTTTGTCAAGCGGCCCTGCTGATGCCCCGGCTCCTCCTGGAGCAGTTGCAGTTAATCTGGTACCTCCCAGGTGTACCCGCAGCTCAGACAATTCCTTCCAGTGTGAGGGTCCAGTTGTCGGCCTATCATAGCACCCCACTGTCATTAATGGACTGGAGGCAGGGAAAGACTCTCCCCGCGGATGGGGAATGGGGTACAGGGTAGAGTAAGTGACTTGCCCAAAGTGTCACAAGAAATCTGTTGGCAGAGACAGGAATTGAATCCAGATGTCGGGAGCCCCAATCCAAAGGCCTGTCCTAGACCCTCCTCCCTGCTCTGGGCTCTGTTGCATGAGTACTGCAGTGCCGGCCTTTCCCCTAGCTCGGCTGGGTTCCTCTGCCATGTGCTCTGGCGATGAAACGAGGGTTAAATGGGGAACTGATCGCCAGGACATCAGAACGGTCACACTAGACCAGGCCAACAGTCCGTCCCGCCCAGCGTCCTGTCTCTGACAGTGGCCGGTGCCAGATGCTGCAGCAGGAACGAAGAGAACAGGTCGACTATCAAGTGATCCACCCCCTGTTGTCCAGTCCCAGCATCTGGCAGTCAGAGGTTTAGGGACACCCAGAGTAGGGGGTGGCACCCCTGGCCATCCTGGCTAATTGCCATTGATGGACGTATCCTCGGTGAACTTCTTGAGTTCTTTTTTCAACCCTGTTATAGTTTTGGCCTTTACGACATCCTGTGGCAATTAGTTCCACAGGTTAACTGTGTGTTTTGTGTGAAAAAGTACTTCCTTCTGTTTGTTTTAAACCTGCTGCCCATTAATTTCATTGAGTGATGCCTGGTTCATGTGTTATGGGCAGGGGTAACTAACACTTCCCGATTCACTCTCTCCACACCCGACATGATTTTACAGACCTCGGTCATATCTTCCCCCAGCCATCTCTCTTCTCAGCTGAACAGTCCCAGTCTTTCTAATCTCTCCTTGTCTGGAAGCTGTTCCGTACCCCGATCACTTGTGTTGCCTTCTTGCGTACCGTCTCAAATACTAATCTATCTTTTTGAGACGGGGCGACCAGAACTGCACACAGTATTCAAGGTGTGGGTGTATCGTGGATTTATGTAATGGCAGTACGATATTCTGTCTTATTATCAGTCCCTTTCCTAATGGTTTCCAGCATTCTGTTCGCTTTGACGGCCGCTGCACGTTGAGTGGATGTTTTCAGAGAACTCCCCACAGTGACACCGAGATCTCTTTCTTGAGTGATAACAGCTAATTTAGACCCCATCATTTCATAGGTATAGTTGGGATGATGTTTTCCAAAGTGCATCACTTTGTATTTATCAACACTGAATTTCATCTGCCATTTTGTTGCCCCGTCACCCAGTTTAGCAAGATGCCTTGTAACTCTTCACAGTCTGCTTTGGGCTTAACTATCTTGAGTAATTTTGTATTGTCTGCAAATTTTGCCACCTCGCTGTTCACCCCCTTTCCCCAGATCGTGTATGAATACGTTGAACAGCACTGGCCCCAGTACAGATCCTTGGGGGACCTCGCTGTTTACCTCTCCACTGTGAAAAGCGACCATGTGTCCCTACCCTTTGTTTCCTGTATTTTAACCAGTTACCAATCCATGAGAGGACCTTCCCTCTTATCCCATGACAGCCTACTTTGCTGAAGAGCCCTTGGTGAGGGACCTTGTCAAAGGCTTTCTGACAGTCCAAGTTCACTATATCCACTGGGTCCCCCTTGTCCGCCTGCTTGTTGACCCCCTCAAAGAATTGCAATAGGTTGGTGAAGTCTGATTTCCCTTGACAAAAGCCACGTTGACTCTTCCTCAACAAATCGTGTTAATTTGTGTGTCTGAGAATTCTGTCCTTTCCCACGGTTTCAGCCCCAGGGGTGCTCCACTCCTTAAGAAGTGTAGGCCACATGCTGTAAATGTAGGCTTGCTTTTCAGAGGCGCTGAGCACCCGCAGTGGATACACAGCACCGGAAAATCCCTCCACGGGTCCTTGTGGAGGCTCCAATTCAGCCTCGGCTGAAGGGACATGTTGGAAAGAGCCTGATCCTGGATCTCTCCAAGTCCTGGTGCCTGCTGTCAGATTTGGCATCTCTTCCAGCCCTGCCCCTGGCTCACCGTCAGCTGGGGAGCAAGGAGAAGGGCTCTCTAACCAACTGTGCTGCATCCCTGGTGCTGGGGAGGCATGTCCCCTGCTGCCCACGTTGCCATGGGACCTTGCCCATGTGGGGCGTGGCAGCGTTGTTTCCCACATGGGAGTTGTTCCGATGGGCTTGCCTCTTCATGCCAGTGGCTGCGGTTGGGACCCACTTGACGCACCAGGCTGCCTGGGGTGTTTGGCTCAGCAGGACAGGGAAAAAAACCCAGCGGTGCTGGCAAATGTTGTGTAAAGTTATGTGAAGCGGCGTGGCTGGCTCCCTGGGATCGGAGCAACACTGGGGTGCTAATTCCCTGACATTAAAGCACCAGAGTGAGAATGAGCAAAGCCTGACTTGTGTAAGCAAAGCCAGACCCAGTTCCTTGTTTGCCTCCCTCTTGGCCGGCGTCCATTCCTGCCAAGCCTATCTCGTTGCACATTTAATAATTATCTTCTCTTCTGAAGGATCGTTAGATAGAATCATGCTATTTTACATGCTATTGGCCAAACTCCCTGCTGGCAGAACCCTACTGACTTCAGTGCATTTGCATCAGCAGAGAGTTTAACCTATATCTATCTATGCATCTACCTATTCATCTGACATCCCCGTGCTATAGTATCCAAGCGCTCGGTTCATTTCACCCAGGTCTACAATGCAGCCACCTCTGGGGTGCAATGTGACGTCTGAGTATTGGCTCAAAGCAACACCACCCAGCATTAAAACCGGAAGTGAAGATGAATCCCATATCGAACTCGGACTGCAAGGGACCTTGGGGAGGCAGAATGTAACTAGCTGTAACGGGGTTGCTGCTTACCGTGAGTGCGCCTCCTTGTGTCTGGCTCTGGGAATGGATCTCTCGCTGTGTCGGGTGCCCCCTTGCTCACTCTGTGATGATCTTTCTTCTGGTAACTTGGCCTTCCAGCCGGGTCACCCTGTAATCCGCCCCTTCCAGGGTTACAAAGTCCAACTCGACCCTTGCCCAAATACTGTCTCCAGATGGTGTCGGCCCCTCCTCGGGCTCAGTGCCACTATACCCATGGCTGGCAGGGAACCTGGGCCCACCTACTACACCAGGCTCCAGCCCAGGGACCCTATAACCAGAGATCCAGGTCTTCAGTCCCTGTCCCTGTTGGTGTTTCCCTGGGCTCCTTTGTACCCAACCTCTCTATCTTCCCTTGCCTGGTTCTGGGTTTGCCATGGGAGCTGCTCTGCCCCCTCCTCGCCTCTGGCCAGACTCCTCACTCCAGGGCAGGCTCTCAGGTGAGGCCAGATGACCTTCCAGGCCCTTGTGCACACCCCGTCATGTGATCCACGCTGGAATTCATCCAGGGTGACAGCGTTAAAGTCCCAACTCTCAATTTCAAAGTGGTCCAAACGCTGCAAAGGGCCTGCCCACTGCCGAACCACATGCCATGGGGACCTGCCATTGTGATGCGGCCGAGCTGGAAAGCCAGTCTAATTAATTCTGTAACGTTTCTAAGGTACGTTAGCTGTTAGCCAGAGTTTCCTCCTCTACTCTGAAGCCTGTAGGGTTGTATCTCTGGGTCTGTCTATACTGCAGTGTAAGCCCGGGGTCAGCAGACCCTAGGTTTGTTAACTTAGGGCTTGAGCCTCTACACTCCTTTGTAACCCCAGGTTGGGAATTGTTGAACCCTGGGTCCCAACTTGGGGCTCCTGCGTCTACACTGCATTATGCGGGCCCAAGTCCGACCACACACAGCCTAAGTGCCCTCCCAAAAGGTAAAAAGAAAAGGAGTACTTGTGGCACCTTAGAGACTAACCAATTTATTTGAGCATAAGCTTTCGTGAGCTACAGCTCACTTCATCGGATGCATGCTGTGGAAAGTGTAGAAGATCTTTTTATACACACAAAGCATGAAAAAATACCTCCCCCCACCCCACTCTCCTGCTGGTAATAGCTTATCTAAAGTGATCACTCTCCTTACAATGTGTAAGGGATTATCATACACATTGTAAGGAGAGTGATCACTTTAGAAACCTCCCAAAAGGTAGCCACTCTTGCCCTTCATTCATGGTGCGGGGTGGGAAAACTTGACTGTCCACCAAACTTGATGGTCTGCAGGACAAAGGATGTCCTTTGGGATTGTGGGATACTTTTGGGCAAGCAGCCCCCAGCACGTCACCCCTGCCCTTCATCCCCTTCCCTCCAACCCTTTTCCCGGCCTCTTATCCTTCCAAGGCCTTGCTCCATCTTCCAAGCCACAAACTGATCAGGACCCAGCTACGCCAGAGGCTGCAGCTCCATCCAACGGCTGGAAGGCGAAGCTAGACCAAGCCAGAGTGGAAATAAGGTGCAAAGTGTTAACAGAGTAATTAACAGAGTGGTGGAGTCTCCATGACAGGCAGTTTTAGAAAAGGGCCAATCTTGATTTGAATAGCTCTGCCCTGGGAATTATTTGGAGGGGGCAGTTCTACAGGAGGTCAGACTAGATGGTCCCTTCTGGGCTTGGAATCTAGGAAGCTCTGACCCTGGCACGCACCCAGACAGCTGTGCCCCTCTGGGCCGAGGCAGCGGAAGATAAAAGCAGTTTCGGTCCAAGGGATTTGGCTCTGGAGCCAACTTCCAGAGGAGAACAGGCTAATCCAGAACATGAGCGCCTTCCGGCCGTAATGCAAACCCCTCCTCTCTCTCGACGCTTTCCCACCATAACCAGGAAGGATGACAGCTACGCACCAAAGCCAGGCGGAAAACCCAGCAATGTCTTAGCAATGTTCTGGCTGCTTTCTTATTTTCCGCAGGGAGGTTCTTTTGAACGTAGGAGGTGGGGAGAGGGAACTGCTGCTGTCCCTTAGCCAAACAGAAGGACGCGGCTCCTTCAGGGTGGAGATTGGCTCAGACTTTGCTGAGGACTCTACCTGCCAGCGCGTGGGGGGCTGCTGAGCTGTTGCTGTGGATTAGCACAGGGCACCGTGCCTGCCGTTTGGTAACCTAGGAAACCTGACGGGATCCCAGGCAATCTAGGGAGGAAAAGCAACTCGCCTCTGTCACGGCGTCCCTGGGCGATGCTCTGGAACTGCTCCCTACGAAGCCAGGCAGGACTCTGGGGAAGTCTCCTCTCGGGGAGCAGCCTGTCTGCAGGACACACAGCTCCCCCGGCTCCACCTTCCTGGGTCTGACCTCGGAGCATTCAGCCTCCTCTGCCCCTCCGTGCGCTTCCCACAGCGAGTCCGCTCAGGCGGGGTCCTGGGGGGCCCAGAGGGTCCTGCCCCCCAACTCCGCAGTCAGACGTGACTCTCAGCCAGCCAGTAAAGCAGAAGGTTTATTAGACGACAGGAACATGGTCTAAAACAGAGCTTGTAGGTGCAGAGAACAGGACCCCTCAGCTGGGTCCATTTTGGGGGGCAGTGAGCCAGACAACCACGTCTGCCCTTCACTCCATGTCCCAGCCAGCCCCAAACTGAAACTCCCTCCAGCCCCTCCTCCTCTGGGCTTTGTCCCTTTCCCGGGCCAGGTGGTCACCTGATTCCTTTGTTCTCCAACCCTTTAGCTCTCACCTTGCAGGGGGGGAAGGGCCCAGGCCATCAGTTGCCAGGAAACAGGATGTCGGCCATTCTCTGTGTCCAGACCCCTGCACACACCTGCCCTCTAGGGCTCTGCAAAGATCATACACCCTTACCCCACCACCTAAAGACTTAAGAACTGTATAGGGGAAACTGAGGCACCCCCACACTATTCAGAGGAAACATTAAGAACAGTCCCACTTCGTTACACCTGCTGACTAGACAAAGCCATCAGCTCACAAGGCTGCCTAGGCTCATCCAGACTTTCCTTACCCAGCACCTTGCCACTCCCAACAGATCCCCTGCCCTGCCTTTGTCTACCCCCCACTCAGCTGGGGTCTCAGCTTCCACTGTGCTCAGCGCTGCCCTGGCTGTCCCAGTGGGGTAGGCAGCGAGCTTGCTGCTTTCCTCACTGCATCAGAGCCAGCCTGAGCCCCCTCTCCAGTGTGCAAGGGGGCAGGGAGCATCTCTCTGTCCCACCCAGCCCCAGGGGACTGGTTACAGGCAGGCAGGTAGCCCAAGCCTAGCAGCTCTTCCCTGCTGCCAGCCAGGTCATCTGCATTTTCACTGACCATTTCCCTCTCCACCGATTGGTTCCCTGGATTCAAATTCAAACCCTTGGCAGTTACCGGAGCAGGGACTGGACCCTGTCCCAAAGAGACACAGTCACCCCACAACAGGGTCTCGCAGCTGGTGTCCTGGAGCACCCCAACGACCAGCCAGCCCCACCCCTCCTGGGTCTGCACAGGGATCTGGGCCATAGGCAGGGCGAGGGGCTTCATCCCTGGGACCCTCACCCAGCTCACACAGCCCCTCAGCATCTGAGGCTGCACCACCCAGGGCCTGACAACAGTTCTCTCTGTCCCAGGATCTCGCCACCCCGGGAATGTCTCCCCATTGACCATCACCTTCTGCTCCCACTGGGGGTCTGAGGGGCCTGGCCCCAGGAAACTCCATACAGACATATAGGTTGGGGTCAGGAGTGGGAGCCTGTCCACCTCCCCACCCATCTGGCTGACGGAGTCTATGGCCTTGGGACCCAGCAAGGCAGCAAGACACCGGGGCTTTTCCGCAGGGTGCCCCTGGTTCAAATTGCCAGCCTGCTCAAAGGCAGTGAGGTGGGCATCCACATCCCCCCCTCCTTAACCAGGGGCAACAATTTAGTCTCGAGGTTCCCTGCGGAACTGGCCCCCGGGGTCTATCCCGACTCACCCCGGGGAGGTCCCCTAGGCCTCTCCACCCCACCACCGCCAGTTCATGCTGCTGCTGCTTCTGCAGCTCTTTCTCGGGCTCTCGCTGTCTCCCACAGTCCTCTCGCTCCCTCGGACTCAGCTCCAATCCCGTCCGTCTCTGATCCCTAGATGGGGAACCCGGTCGTGAAGACCCTCGTCTGGTCGGGGACAGGAGTCTTGGCGATGCCTGGCTCCCACTCCAGCTGCTCCCAGATCCTGCTATAGCCCCATTTGGGGTCAGGAATCTGTTCCTTAGAGCGGTCATCCTCCTCCAGCTGCACGATGAACTGTGCTTTGGTGAACTTTCCAAGGCTCAACGCTTCCTTTCTGCACAGGGTTACAATGTCCTTCTTAAGGAGACGGTGACAGGCCATCACTCCGCTCCTCCCAAGTTGTTGTGGACTCACAGGCCTGTGTGCTCTCAGCTCCCCACAGTTTCCAGGGAGAACCCCTAGTGTGCCAGCCCTTCTCGAGGTCACCGCCTCTTTGCCAGGGTCGAGCTGCAGACTCCTCTGCCCCTTGGACCGCTCACTGCAATCCCCAGGGGGACCCTGTTACTGCAAAAGTCCTTCTCTCTGGTCACACACTTCCAGGGGTTAACCGCCCCCTGAAACCGTCTCTCTCTGAATCTTCAGCACGCCTGGTCCCCGTCAATCCCCCTTCGTTTTACTGCTCCCCAGTCACTTACTGCAGGAAGCGCCGTCCACAGGGTGCAGGACATCCCACCGCTGCCACCAGTTTTCACGGAGTCCCTGGGCGATGCTCTGGAACTGCTCCCTACGAAGCCAGGCAGGACTCTGGGGAAGTCTCCTTTCTGTGAGCAGCCTGTCTTCAGGACACACAGCTCACACAGCTTCCACCTTCCTGGGTCTGGCCTCGGAGCATTCAGCATCCTCTGCCCCTCCGTGCGCTTCCCCCCAGCGAGTCCACTCAGGTGGGGCTCCTGGGGAAGCCAGAGGGTCCTGCCCCCCAACTTCGCAGTCAGACGGGACTCTCAGCCAGCCAGTAAAACAGAAGGTTTATTAGACGACAGGAACATGGTCTAAACCAGAGCTTGCAGGTGCAGAGAACAGGACCCCTCAGCTGGGTCCATTTTGGGGGGCCGTGGGCCAGACAACCACGTCTGCACTTCACTCCATGTCCCAGCCAGCCCCAAACTAAAACTCCCTCCAGCCCCTCCTCCCCTGGGCTTTGTCCCTTTCCCGGGCCAGGAGGCCACCTGATTCCTTTGTTCTCCAACCCTTTAGCTCTCACCTTGCAGGGGGGAAGGGCCCAGGCCACCAGTTGCCAGGAGACAGAGTGTCGGCCATTTATGTACCCTGGCCCTTTCCTCTGCAACAATTACACCCCCTTATCCCACCCCCTAGAGACTTAAGACATGCCTAGGGGAAACTGAGGCACCCTTACAGTATTCAGAGGAAACATGAAGCACAGTCCCGCTTCGTCACAGCCTCTAACTGGGCAGCAAGGGCCAGCTGGCAAATGGAGCGGTGATTTGGGGCAATAGGTGAGCCGCTGTCGCCAGAGCTCAATTGTCAGGCGATCCCTTTTGTTTTAGGAAAAGAGCATGACTCCGGGTGCTACACCAGCCAGTTCACTCTTAGTGGAACAGCAGCTCAGTCACGTCTGACTCTTCCCCACCTTACACCAATGTAAATCAGGAATGATTTACAGTATTTACACTGTGCCTGTACGGATTTCCTCTTCCTTAGCCCAGCACGTCACGAGCATGAGCAACAAATGACTCACCTTCGTGCGAGGGACAAGGGGATGTTTCTGCTCTTGGCTGAAGTGGTGTAAATCCAGAGCATCCCCTTCTACTTGTCTGGAGTTACTCCAGATTTATACCAGCGGAGCTGAGAGCAGACTTTGGCCCCAGTGGCCTGGGGATGGAGAGCTGACGTAGCCACACGGGAACCTGGGCTGTCACCATCTAGGCCCAGTCGTACCAGGGTGGGATCGGACTCCGGTCCTGGGGGAGAACTCTAGCACTGAGGTGTCACGGAGTCCCCGGGCGATGCTCTGGAGCTGCTCCCCATGAAGCCAGGCAGGATTCTGGGGAAGTCTCCTCCCTGGGAGCAGACTGTCTGCAGGACACACAGCTCACCCGGCTTCCACCTTCCTGGGTCTGACCTCGGAGCATTCAGCCTCCTCTGCCCCTCCGTGCGCTTCCCACAGCGAGTCCGCCCGCAGAGAACAGGACCCCTGAGCTGGGTCCATTTGCGGGGCAGTGAGCCACACAACCACATCTGCCCTTCACTCCATGTCCCAGGCAGCCCCAAACTGAAACTCCCTCCAGCCCCTCCTCCTCTGGGCTTTGTCCCTTTCAAGGGCCAGGAGGCCACCTGATTCCTTTGTTCTCCAACCCTTTAGCTCTCACCTTGCAGGGCGGAAGGGCCCAGGCCATCAGTGGCCAGGAAACAGGGTGTTGGCCATTCTCTGTGTCCAGACCCCTGCACACACCTGCCTCTAGGGCTCTGCAAGGATCATGCACCCTTATCCCACCACCTAGATACTTAAGAACTGCCTAGGGGAAACTGAGGAACCCCCACAATATTCAGAGGAAACATTAAGAACAGTCCCGCTTTGTCACATGAGGTGAAACCTTACTCCTCGGGCTCTGAGCTCCCGCATGATCAGTGTATTTTTCATGAGGGTTTGTATAAGGGTGCCCATCACCACAGCATCTGAGCTTCAGGCTGTTTAATGGCTGTGGAAACACACTGGGGGCTTGGCCCGCAGTGAGCAGGTGAGAGAGCATGTTTGACACAGTAGCCTGCAACCAGCCTGCCCCTGGAGCAGAGCTAACGCAGTGGGCGGCTACTTACTCACACAGACTCTGCCCCCTAGGCTGTATGCTCTTCAAGACAGTGTCTATGTTTGTACAGCGCCTGGCACAGCTGGGCCTTGATCCTGGCCTGGGCCTTCAGGTGCTGCCAGAATGTGAACATTAAACAACTCGGAAAGGCCGAGCGGGGCCAGCCAGGTCACAGCCTCTCTGACCCGCACTGTCTGAGTTCACCATCCACCTATGGGCTGGGAACAGCTGGGCCGGAAAGGAGCTGGGAGGGCTGGGGCCGGAGAGGACCTCGGCGGGGCTGGCCGACCCGAACAATGGATGTCCCACAATGCTGATGCCCATCGTGGGCTGTGGCAGGCTGGCAGGGCTCTTGCTCTCACTGGGTCAGAGCTCTCATGAGGAGGTTCCAGAGTGACCCTGGACTTCCCGCTGGTTTCACTGGCCCATCGAACCTCCCTGGGCCTGGCCCACCACTGGGGTGAGCTGTCCTAGCCATGACGGCCCCCTGCTGCCATCCGCCGGGCTGAATTCCTGTGAGCTCAGGTGAAAGGCCTTCCCAGAGCCTTTCCAGCACCCCCCTTTCCCCCCGCCTTAAGCCCTGAAATTACAGCTGCCTGCAGGACAGCGTCCCTGGCTGGAGGTGCCCAGGAGACAGCAGGGTCATGTTTACACACCAGGTTTCCTCCGTGTGCCTGTCAGTCATTACAGCTGTCAGGATGCTGTGGGTTGTCTGGTTGCAGCCCACTGGACATGGCGCTGTCCCCTGGCCTCACCCAGCAGCAGCGGGCAGCTCCGTCAACCACAGCTCACCCCTGCCTGGCACCCAGGATGAGCCAGGATCCTGCCTAGGTCCAGGGGGATGCAGCAGTCGTGGGAGCTCTGTACCCTGGTGGGTTCCCTTCGGGAAGCCGTCTGGGGTCAGCCAGTGCTCGAATGACTTGGGTACGTGCAATGACAAACCAACGGCCAGGCTAAACGCGATACCGATGGGAAAGGCCAGACTTCAGCCTTCATTCAAAAACCCAGCCCGGTAACGACGGAGCCAGAATTCCAGGATGTTAACGGGCCATCACCATGGAAACTAGGATTCCCCAGCAAGGCTCTGCCCCAGCGTCCCAGAGCAGAGGTGGTCCCGTAGCCAGGGCCGTGGTAAGAGGGGAATGTGCAAGCCTGGGACCCATGGGTCTGGCCGAGGTGACCCGTGTGCTGCGAGGTGCTGGGAACAGCTCAGACCATCCGTGCTGGCTGGGAAGGTGTGACAGCATTTTGTGGCCTTTCGAGGCAGGTTGTGGCTGGCCAGGGGGCGGAAGGAGGCCGGGCATGAGACCCAGTGTCCAGGCAGTGCTGGCCGCTTCCAGTCAAGGCCTGGGAAATACTAGACGCCAGGAGGGTGCAGCCCGCTAGCCCAGGGTAGATGAGAAAGCTGAGGGGCCAGGAAGACAGCTCCCAGGAGGAGCCAGCTGCCCTGTTACTTATTCACAGCTGCTGGTAAGGGGAAGGGCGCTGGGATACCTGCCTGCAGACCGTTCCTGGACCCTGCCAGGGGGCACCGTCTCTCACATCTGCTGCTGGCTTGTCGATGGATCCAAAACCTGAATCTCCAGCCCTCTGGCTGCTGGAGGAGAGAGGGAAATTGCTGCTTCTTCCCAAAGCCTGCGGAACTCACCGCCACAAGGGAGTGGAAGCTTAGCAGGATTCCAAAAAGGACAGGGTGTTTATAGGGCCTGTGAGATCCCGCACAACTCTGAGACAAGATACACAACGTACAAGGGCTCTCGCCCCTCCTGCTTCCCAGTACAAGCCAGCAATAACAGCCCGAGGCTAGGACGGGATTTCTCCCAGGGCAGATGCCACACCTGCATGCTAAGAAGCTGCTTGTGCTTTGCTCCAAAGGAGCCGGTGCTGACTGCTGTCAAACACACAAGTCAGAGTCAGATTGGGCCCCTGGGCTGGTAAGTCTGAGATTTCCTATGGTCTTAATTTGTAGTTAATTGTCTGCCCTTCTCGGGGTGGGGTGCGGGGGAATCATCCATCACTATTGCAAGCGGGCAGTGCAGGTCGCTACCAGGGTATTTGTGTAGGACTCTGTCCACAGCAGTGGGGTTGGGAACTCCCAGGGCTCCTGGTGTCCAGCCCAAAGGACAGGACATCAGTACGGCATTGATGGGTACCCCCGGAGCCTGCCTCGCCGAGTCTGTCAGTTCTGTTTGAGCAAACACCGAGAAGCACAGTGTGTGTATAAACAACCCAGGAACACTGAGTGCAGGCCAGACATGGGGGACTCTGTCCTGGGAAACAGCGACTCTGAAAAAGGTTTGGGGTTCGTGGTGGATAATCAGCTGAACACGAGCTCCCAGGGGGACTCTGTGGCCAAAAGGGCTAATGTGATCCTGGGCTGCATCAACAGGGGGATCTCGAGGAAGAGCAGGGAGGTTATTTTACTTCTGTATTGGGCACTGGTGCGACTGCTGCTGGAATCCTGTGTCCAGTTCTGGTGCCCATGGTTCAGGAAGGATGTTGATAAATTGGAGAGGGGTCAGAGAAGAGCCACGAGAAGGATTAGAGGCTTAGAAAACCTGCCGTATTGTGAGAGACTCCAGGAGCTCCATCTATGTAGCTCAACGAAGAGAAGGATCAGTGGTGATGTGATCCCAGTCTGTGCGTACCTGCATGGGGAACACATGGTTTTGTTAATAGAGAGGCTCTTCTAGCTGGCAGACAAAGGTATAAGACGATCCAATGGCTGGAAGGTGAAGCTCGACACATTCAGACGAGAACCGTTGTGTGAATGTTTAATGGGGAGGGTAATTAACAGTTGGGACAACTTCCCAAAGGCTGTGATGGCTTCTCCACTGCTGGAAATCTTAAAATCAAAATCAGGATGTTTTCTTTCCAGAAGATCTGGTCTAGTTCAAACAGGAATTAATGCAGGGAGGCCCTATGGGCTGTTGTTATGCAGGTCAGATGATCATAATGGTCCCTTCTGACTTTGCAATTGATGTATCACCGCACAGGCTTTGAACCCAGGGCCTTCAGCATTCAAAGCATGGGCATCTGCAAGTCAAAGTAAAGGAGTAACTCCATTAGCTGGCAGCAGTAGTAGGCCCTTCTCCTCTTACAGACCAGCCACTTGAAGGGGACGTGCCCCAC
The DNA here is from genome assembly GCF_965140285.1 of Lepidochelys kempii. Classification (NCBI taxonomy): domain Eukaryota; kingdom Metazoa; phylum Chordata; order Testudines; family Cheloniidae; genus Lepidochelys; species Lepidochelys kempii. The sequence continues at coordinate 1,970,295 of NC_136390.1, forward strand.
GTGGGGCTGGCATGGGTTACGTATGCAAAGCCTGGAACAGCTCTCCCCTAACTTGCAGTCCCCAAGAAGGGATTCCAAAGGAAAAATAGCCGTTTAATGGAACAGAGCCTTAATGATAATTTTCCTTTGTACTGCGGGGGCTCCCAGAGTCTCCAGCCGAGAACGGGGCCCCACTATGCCAGGCGCTGCATAAACACCTGGTGAGAGATGGTCCCTGCCCCAAGGAGATCACCGTCTAAATAGCTGTGAAGGGGGCAGGCCAGAGATCTTTGGGGAGGGGAGTTCAGATGTGCAGGTTCAGGGGGCCAAGCGGGAGAAGAAGGGGCTGTGGGAGTTGAGTGGGGAGGAGGGAAGCTGGCAAATGAGCCTGGGGCAGCTGAGAGGGGTGAGAGGAAGGGGACCAGCAGCCAATGGCAAAGCAGCCAAAGGAGATTGCATGGGAGCGGAGTGACTGGGGATCTCTGGAGCTTGCAAGGTTGGGGTGGGGGAGGTGTGCTGGGTCCAGGTGAAGGTCAAAGGGTGGGATGTGGGGGAGGATTTTGACTGGCAGGCTTTGGGGGTCAGGGGAGGCATGAAAGTGTACGGCAGTGGGATCCTTCCTGCAAAGTCTTGGCTCTGGGAGAGAGAAGGACTTTTGCAGTAACAGGGTCCCCCGGGGGATTGCAGCGAGCAGCCCCAGGGGCGGAGGAGTCTGCAGCTCGACCCTGGCAAAGAGGTGGTGACCTCGAGAAGGGCTGGCACACTAGGGGTTCTCCCTAGAAACTGTGGGGAGCTGAGAGCACACAGGCCTGTGAGTCCACGACAACTTGGGAAGAGCGGAGTGATGGCCTGTCACCGTCTCCTGAAGAAGGACATTGTAACCCTGTGCAGAAAGAGAGGGTTGAGCCTTGGAAAGTTCACCAAAGCACAGTTCATCGTGCAGCTGGAGGAGGATGACCGCTCTAAGGAACAGATTCCTGACCCCAAATGGGGCTATAGCAGGATCTGGGAGCAGCTGGAGTGGGAGCCAGACATCCCCAAGACTCCTGTCCCCGACCAGACGTTCCCCATCGGGGGATCGGAGATGGATGGGATTGGAGCTGAGTCCGAGAGAGCAAGAGGACTGTGAGAGACAGCGAGAGCCCGACAAAGAGCTGCAGAAGCAGCAGCAGCATGAACTGGCGGTGGTGGGGTGGAGAGGCCTAGGGGACCTCCCCGGGGTGAGTGGGGATAGACCCCGGGGGGCCAGTTCCGCAGGGAACCTCGAGACTAAATTGCTGCCCCTGGTTAAGGAGGGGGGGATGTGGATGCCACCTCACTGCCTTTGAGCAGGCTGGCGATTTGAACCAGGGGGACCCTGCGGAAAAGCCCCGGTGTCTAGCTCCCTTGCTGGGTCCCAAGGCCATAGAGTCCATCAGCCAGATGGGTGGGGAGGTGGACAGGCTCCCACTCCTGGTCCCAACCTATACGTCTATGTAGAGTTTCCTGGGGCCAGGCCCCTCAGACCCCCAGTGGGAGCGGAAGGTGATGGTCAATGGGGAGACATTCCTGGGGTCGCGAGATCCTGGGACAGAGAGAACTGTTATCAGGCCCTGGGTGGTGCAGCCTCAGAGGCTGAGGGGCTGTGTGAGCTGAGTGAGGGTCCCAGGGACGAAGCCCCTCGCCCTGCCTATGGCCCAGATCCCTGTGCAGACCCAGGAGGGGTCGGGCTGGCTGGTCATTGGGGTTCTCCAGGATATCGGCTGTGAGTCCCTGTTGGGGGGTGACTGTGTCTCTTTGGGACAGGATCGAGGCCCTGCTCCTGTAACAGCCAAGGGTTTGAATTTGGATCCAGGGAACCAATCGGCGGACTGGGAAATGGTCAGTGAAAATGCAGATGACCTGGCTGGCAAGTGGGGAGGAGCTGCTAGGCTCAGGCTACCTGCCTGCCTGTAACCAGACCCCTGGGGTGGATGGGACAGAGAGATGTTCCCTGCCCCCCTGCACATCGGAGAGGGGGCTCGCGGTGGCTCTGATGCTGTAACGAGAGCAGAGAGCTCGCTGCCTGCCCCCACTGGGACAGCAAGGGCAGCGCTGTGCATGGGGGGAGATAAGACCCCAGCTGAGCGGGGGACCCACAGGTAGGGCAGGTCGGCTGCCAACCAGGTTCGCTTTGTCCAGAGGTGCTACTGGGAAGTGAGTCCACAGCAGGGAGGGAGCGACCAGGGACAGGGCTCAGCGGGGCTGTGACCCCAGGCCCAGCCAGCGAGAGGGAACAGGTCCCGCTCCCTTCCCCAGCAACTGAATTCCAGACCGAGCCACAGAAGGATCCCTCCTTGGAGGAGCAGAGGGAACGTGCTGGCCACAGGCTGCAAATCCCCTTGGGGAAGGCTGCAGGGACAGATTCCCATGGGAGAAGGGATTCCTGTACCGGGAATGGGCTCCCCCAGGGGAAGTAGAACTGTGGGGGATCAAGAGGCAGCTGGGGGTGCCCCAGAAGTGTCACCGCAGGCTGTCGTACCTGGCCCACGATGTCCCTCTGTTGGATCATATTAAAGAAGTTCTGTATTAAAATCACAAATAAATTGATTCCCCAGAGTTTAAATTCCAGGGTATTACTAATTAAGAGGTCTCTTGGTTTTTGGTGCTGTTTCTCTCCCTCTAGGTGTGAAACTTGCAAGCTGCTAACTGTGTTAGTACATTCTAAGACAGAGTCTGTTCTCAAAGCAATTCACAGAGAGAGAGACTCAAAGCAATACTCTGTAACAACAGAAACAGCACCCGGAGACTCCCCGCCCTTTTGTTGTATTAACAATTGTGATTAAAATAGAGATAGAGGATGTATGTGGATGGATGCTTGGTGTGGATAATAACTGAATGATCAGGGAGGGGCCAGCCTAAGAATCCAGTGTCCATCGGCTGAAGAAGGCGTCAAGTGGAAATAACCAGAGGACCCCAGGAGGGCAGACTGGAATCCACCCAACAGCCTCAAGAATGGGAGAACCAAAGAACAACATAACATCTGGCAGCACGGAGCCGTCAGGAATGTGCCATCTGCTGATTGATTCATGATGAAGCAATTCCCACAGACTGGCCTAGGAAGAAATTCCTATAAAAATGGACTCTAGAAAGTGAGAACTTCGGGGTCTGATTCTGCAAACCAACTTCCAGGAGCATCAGATGAGCACCTGACAAGGCCCTGCTCCCTCCTCATGTCCAGGCCACCTGGCCAGTGGCTTGGCATGAGCAACTCCAAGGCTGGTAACTATGATAACAACCTTGCAGAACCTGTGTGTGTGTGTGTGAATAAATATGAGATTGAACGGAATGTTATAGCTATAACTAACTGCTTACTATGATTCTTTCTGTGTTCACAATAAATGTGGCATTTTGCCTTTTTCCCTTTTAATAAGATCCTGCTGGTTTTTAATTTATTGGTATAACACCTCTCTTGGGACACCAGGGGATCCAGGCCCCAGGCAGTGGCTGCTGCAGAACTGTGACCGGCCCGGAGTTTGGGACGCAGCCCGGCACCACGGCAGGTCCTGCGACCCCGGCCAGAGCGGGGGGGGGGAAGGCCGGGATAAGGGTGAAGCCCCCTTGAGACCCCTGCCCATCATAGAGGAACCTTTCCAGAAGCTGGCTCTGGACAAAGTGGGGTCCCTCAGCAAGGCGAGCCGTGCAGGGAAGAAATATGTCCTGGGGGTGATGGATTTCGCCACCCGCTACCCAGGGGCGGGGGCTCTGTCTCCAGCAAGGCAGACACCAGGGCAGACATGCTGCTGACCATCTTCAGCAGAGGGGGGGTCCCCAGCGGGGTCCTCACAGATCAGGGGTCCAATGTCCTGTCAGCCCTTCTCCGGGGCTGGTGGGAGAAATGGGGGGTCTGGCCCACCGGGCCTCTGCATGTCACCCTCCATGCAACGGGCTGGTGGAGAGAGTTTATGGGATGATGCTGAGGACTTCTATGAATCAGCATCCGCAGGACGGGGACAAGGACCTGCCCCACCTGTGGTACGGGGACGTGCCCCAGGAATCCACCGGGTTCTTCCCTTTCGAGCTGTGTGGGAGGAGAGTGAGGGGACCCCTGGACCTGGTAAGGGATGGCTGGGAGGAGAACGGGGAAGACCCCCTGGTGGATCTCTTCCCTGAGGTGGGAGCCAGTCCTCCCATCATGTGTCCCCTGTTCAGAGTCACTAGGAAAACAGCCCAGAACCTGGAGAGGGAGATCAAGGATATGCTGGCTTTAGAGGTGATCTAGCCATTCAACAGCTCATGGGCCTCACCCGTGGGGCTGATCCCCAAGAAAGACGGGTCGAGCTGGTTCTGTGGGGACTATCGGAAGCTTAAAGCCAACACCGTGTCCGATGCCTACCCCAGGCCTAGGCCTGGTGAGATTCTAGACAAGCTGAGGGGGGTGCAGAACTTGGCCCTGGCATCCATTGAGGACATCGGTGTCTTTAGCCAGGCCTGGGAGGAACACGTGTCCCAGGTGAAGAGGGGGCTGGGCTGCCTCAGGGAGGCAGGACTGACGGTGAAAGCTGGAAGGTGGGGATGGCAGAGGCATTGTACCTGGGCCACAAGGTGGGGAGCGGCTGCCCAAGGCCAGAGCTGGCCAAGGTCAAGATGGGTGCTCTTAACCAAGAGAGCCTGAATTGCAGCCCTCCAGACTGGAGCGCTGGGAGAAAACCCGATCCCAGTTTGACCCCCGGGGGTTTTGGGGTGGAAGAAGGGCACGGGCCACATAAACCTTCCCACATGCAGCCTGCGAGTGCCATCGAGCACACCCGACCTAAGGGAGGGCGTGAAACAGGAAGGGCGTAAAACTGGAAGGGCCTGGTGTAACTCCCACCAAGGAATGGGAGAGATGCTGGGGCATCCATGGGAATGTTGGTGGGTTCGAACTTCCCCAGGTCACCGGCTAAACTGACCCTGCTCAGTTCGATCTCGAAGGGGGGAGAAATGTGACGAAGTGGGACACTTCTTAACGTTTCCTCTGAATATTGTGGGGGTGCCTCAGTTTCCGCTAGGCATTTCCTAAGTCTCTAGGGGGTGGGATAAGGGGGTGTCATTGTTGCAGAGCAAAGGGCCAGGGTACATAAATGGCCGACGCTCTGTCTCCTGGCAACTGGTGGCCTGGGCCCTTCCCCCTGCAAGGTGAGAGCTAAAGGGTTGGAGAACAAAGGAATCAGGTGACCTCCTGGCCCAGGAAAGGGACAAAGCCCGGGGGAGGAGGGGCTGGAGAGAGTTTCAGTTAGGGGCTGGCTGGGGACATGGAGTGAAGTGCAGACGTGATTGTCTGGCTCACTGCCCCCCAAAATGGACCCAGCTGAGGGGTCCTGTTCTCTGCACCTGCAAGCTCTGTGTTAGACCATGTTCCTGTCATCTAATAAACCTTCTGTTTTACTGGCTGGCTGAGAGTCCCGTCTGACTGCAGAGTTGTGGGGCAGGACCCTCTGGCTTCCCCAGGACCCCGCCTGGGCGGACTCGCTGGGGGAAGCGCATGGAGGGGCAGAGGAGGCTGAATGCTCCGAGGTCAGACCCAGGAAGGTGGAAGCCGGGGGAGCTGTGTGTCCTGCAGACAGGCTGCTCCCAGAGAGGAGACTTCCCCAGAGTCCTGCCTGGCTTCGTAGGGAGCAGTTCCAGAGCATCGCCCGGGGACCCTGTGACAAAGACATCTAGATTTGTAAAGGTATTTAGGCACCTAGTTGATTTTAATGGGGAATCCCATGGGTGTTAGGGGCCTAGATGCTTCCAAAAATCCCACCACAGCCCTTGGTGAGTTGTCCCAATGGTTAATTACTCACTGGGCTGGTTTTTTGGTTTTTTGGTTTTTTAAAAAACACCCCTTATTTTAAAAAACACCCCAGCCATTGGGCTTTGTTCTATCTTTGCTAAAGAGCCATCTGCTATAATAAACCTCTTCCCCATGTAGGTTCTTGTAGCCTGTGATCTAGTCCCCTCTTAACCTTCTCTTTGATCGGCTTATAACGTTCAATCTCTTCTCACTGTAAGGACGGGGCTGGCCTTCGTGCTCAGGCAGAGAACTCGCGGGAGATGAACTTGAAGCAGAAATAAGAAGTGGGAGCGGGCACTGAGATGACATGTAATGGTGAACGGTCACATTCCCCATGATAATCCACGCGTGCTCCTCCCCAGGGAACTCGGTGTGTCGCCAATGAAGCAATGGGCACAGTGACCTCACCCAGCGGGGAAGCCACCAGGGCTGGTAAGTCACCCCAATTGCCCTAAAGACTTTGCGCCAATGCCTGGGGTTGATGGTGGCTTCTGTGGGGTGCTGCATGGAACGGATTGGAAGCTCCTGGTTCAGGCTTCTCCCAAGGATGGGGACACACAGCCAGGGCTTGCCCAGGAAGGCCTGGGGTTCTGGGGCATCAGAGGTGCTGTGTTTGCAAAGAGACACTCAACTGCATAGAATTCTCTGGCTGGTGTCACACGGGAGATCAGCCTAGGTGATCACGAGCGACCCTTCTGGAGTGAGATTTGAGACGGTTTCAGGGCCAAGGCAGAGTCCAGTTGAGGGATGCCAGAAAGGGGGGGGGGGGCAGAGTGCTATGCCCTCCCACTTTTTACGAGGGCTGTCCATTAATTGCAGTTAACTCATGCGATTAACTCAAAAAAGTTAAATCATGATTCATCGCAGATTTAATTGCACGGTTAAACTGTAGAATACCATTTGAAATGTATTAAATATTTGTGGATGTTTTTCTACATTTTTAAATATATTGATTTCAATTACAACACAGTCTACAAAGTGTAGAGCGCTCACTTCATACTATTTTTTATTACAAATATTTGCACTATAAAAATGGCAAACAAAAGAAATAGTATTTTTCAGTTCACCTCATGCAAGTACGGTTGTGCGATCTCTTTGCCGTGAAAGTGCAACTTACAAATGTAGATTTTTTGTTTTGTTTTGTTACATAACTGCACTCAAAAACAAAACAAAGTAAAACTTCAGTGCCTAGAAGTCCACTCAGTCTTACTTCTTGTTCAGCCAATCACTCAAACAACCAAGTTTGTTTACATTTACGGGAGATAATGCTGCCTGCTCCTTGTTTACCATGTCACCTGAAAGTGAGAACAGGCGTTCGCATGGCACTTTTACGGCCAGCATTGCAAGATATGTAAGTGCCAGACATGCTAAACATTCACATGCCCCTTCATGCTTCGGCCACCATTCCAGAGGACATGCTTCCATGCTGATGACGCTCGTTAAAAAAATAATGCATTAGGTAAATTTGTGAGTGAACTCCTTGGGGGAGAATTGTACGTCTCCTGCTCTGTTTTACCCGCATTCTGCTATCTATGTCATGTTCTAGCAGTCTCCGGTGATGACCCAGCACATGTTGTTTGTTTTAAGGACACTTTCACTCCAGATCTGACAAAACGCAAAGAAGGTACTGATGTGAGATTTCTAAAGACAGCTACAGCACTCGACCCAAGGTTTAAGAATCTGAAGTGCCTTCCAAAATCTGAGAGGGACAAGGTGTGGAGCATGCTCTCAGAAGTCTTAAAAGAGCAACACTCCGATGCGGAAACTACAGAACCCGAAGCACCAAAAAAGAAAATCAACCTTCAGCTGGTGGCATCTGACTCAGATGATGAAAATGAGCATGCGTCAGTCTGCACTGCTTTGGATCATTACTGAGCAGAACCCGTCATCAGCATTGACGCACGTCCTCTGGAACGGTGGTTGAAGCATGAAGGGACATATGAATCTTTAGTGCATCTGGTACATAAATATCTTGTGACACCGGCTATAACAGTGCCATGCGAACGCCTGTTCTCACTGTCAGGTGACAGTGTAAACAAGAAGCGGGCGGCATTATCTCCCGCCAATGTAAACACACTTGTTTGTCTGAGCGATTGGCTGACCAAGAAGTAGGACTGAGTGGACTTGCAGGCTCTAAAGTTGTACATTGTTTTATTTTTCAATGCAGTTATTTTCTGTACGTAATTCTACATTGGGAAGGTCAACTTTCACGATAAAGAGATCGCATGACAGTGCTTCTATGAGGTGAATTGAAAAATACTATTTCTTTTGTTTTTTACAGTGCAAATGTTTGTAATAAAAATAAGTATCAAGTGAGCGCTGTACACTTTGTATTCTGTGTTGTAATTGAAATCAATATATTTGAAAATGTAGAAAATATCCAAAACTATTTAAATAAATGATGTTCTATTATTAACAGTGTGATTAATTGCATGATTAATCATGATTAATTTTTTTAATCGCTTGATAGCCCTACTCTTTACCTACCTTAAGGGCAAGCGATGGGGCGAAGGGGGTGGAGAGGAGTGAGCAGAGGGCGGGGCCTCAGGGGAAGGGGTGGGAAGGGGGCCTCAGGAGGAAGGGGCGGGGCCTCAGGGAGAAGGGGTGGGGCCTCAGGAGTGTGGGGGGCAGGGCCATGGTTCGGGCACCTGTGCCCACCCCTCACCCCCGACCTTTAGGGCACTTCTGCTGCTCTTGGTCCAGTCTTGATTTATGCTACATGTCCTTTGTGCTGAGTGACAGTATTTTTGGGGCCGTATCAAGAAGGTCTGGAATTAGGAATGCTGAGATCCGGGGTCATCTGTGACTGCAAAATTCATCTGCTGAGCCTAGCGCAATGGGACCCAATCCCCGATCGGCACCGCTGTAATAGAAATAACCCCATCTCCGCTGTCCACGGGGCTTGGTTGGATTTTCTTCGTGGGTGGCCCCAGCGGGGTGACTGGATCTGAGCATCTTTCTCCTCATTGGCAAAGGGGGATGGGAGACACGGGAAGAAAGTAAGAAGGGTGGGAGTTGCCAGGTGGCGCAGTTGCCTGTTACCAATCTTCTTTCTAAGGGTGTGAGCACTGTTCGGTCTTTGAAGCAATGTGGCGTTGTTGTTCGGTTTTGCGATGCACGTTCATTCTGGGGGGCACTGTTGCAAACAGCAGGAGAGTTTTTTCTCTGACTTACTAGAGTCAGTTCTTGGGGCAGTTGCTCCCTGGGAACCAGACATTGGTATTTGGGCTGTGATGCCTAAAAGAGGAGTTTGCCGGCCTGCTACCTCTGCTCCAGGACTGGTGCAGGGGGTGTAAACAAACAAACTAAACTAGGAAAATACTTCTCCAGCAAGGAGCCAACCTGCGCGGCCCTGAGACCTGTGGCCGCTTGGCAAAGGGGTGACAGGTAGCTACAGTCGAGGGGAGCCCAGAGCGGTTGTGTCGCGTATGTGCCACGTCAGGTATAAGTGTCTAAGGTGTGTAGCTTGCACCAGTCCGACACCCAGTGCTGCAATAAAATGAGGGTTAATTGCATTATGCCAGCACTGAGTTTGGTGCGGCGGTTTCCTGGGGTTGCCCCCAGCTTAATCACTGAGGGTGGAGGAGGGGAAGGCGCACACGCCCGTGACCTGGGTGCAGGGGATTCGTGGGGAGGGGGAAGCTCCCGAGTGCTGGGAGATGTCAGCAAGGCCGGCAGAGGAGGGACGGGCAGGTTGTGAGAAGAATCCCGGGCATCTCCTCTCCCTGACGGAGCAAGCGGCGCTCGGGCGTGATGGGGCGTGTGCTGCTGGGCCATTTGTACATGCCTCGGGTGCCTCTACACACCCGGGACGTGTGTTAATGGTCCGGTAGAGCAGGCCCCAGCACGTCTCATGCCACTGCGCGTGGCTCCCCTCCCCACAGCTGCAACCCAGGTGGAGAACAACACACGGGGTGGGAAGCTCTTGGCACATGGCCGGGACGAGAAAAGGCTGCAGCAGGCCTCGGAGGAGGAGGACTGCTGGCCTCTGAATCTCCTCCTGGGGTCTTCCCCCTCCTCCAGGCAGTGAGCGTCCTGCCCGGACAGGACTCCCCCTGGAGCCACATTCATGCTGTGTGGGATCAGCCAGAGGGGACGCTGCAGAGCAATGGATGGATGGTGCTAATTCCACTGGGTAGCCCTGCGGCCCCCATCGCTCTCCTGCCAGCTTGGGGAGCGGAGTCTGGGACTGATCCTGAGGCTCCTGTGGGGGGGGAGCACAGAGCCCCAGGCGCTGCATGGATGGAATTTGGGGTGCACACCTTACCCCTGATTGTCATGGTGCAGTGGGATGTGGGTGTGTTGTGAGGATCACGGGGGCTGGGGGGAGGCGTTAGGCTAACTTTGAAAGTGCCCCATCCTAGCTATTCCTTTTCTTCCTTCCTGAGCAGTGACCAGACCTGGAGCTTGAGGGTCTGTGGCGGGATCTCACCTTCGCTTCTTGCACAATCGTAACACACTCCTCTTCCCGCTCGTTACATCCAGAAAACCCGGGAGGCCCCAGAGCTGGTCCAAACCCTCACAACGTGGAGTCCTTCCCTGGGCCCACTCCAAAATCCATGGGGCTCTCCAGTGGCATCCACAGGCTTTGGATCAGGCCCTATTTGGAGAGTTGTTTGAAAACCCTCCCTTGAAAGCTTCTTCAGTGGTATCAGAGTCGTGGTTAGGCAGAGCCCAGTGGCGGGGTCCTGCGGCTCTCGGGATGTGCTGTGAATGTTCAATCCTGTTACCTCCCGAAAGCTATGCGGGGGAGAGAAAGGAGAAGAGCAAAAAGGCAGGAAAATGCAGCTTCTTTCTCTCCCCCTGTGCAGACCGTGGGTGCAATGCCTGGCCCGTGGCCCAGCTGGCCACGCTGGGGCCCCGGCTGGACTCCCCGGGCTCTGGGAAATGTTTGGCCAGGTGGCATGAATTTCCCTCTGACCAATCTGCTAGAAGCAAATCTTAAAGTAAGACTGGGCCCCCAGGGGCTCGCTCCTGGCTCAGTGGAACGGGTCACAGAAAGTGCTAGAGTTTGGGGTTGTCCTGGCTGGCCAAGCTGGGCCCGTCCTAGAAAGAAGGCAAGAGAGAAAGAGGTGGGGCTAGAAGTCGAAAGACGCGGGTCACGTTTCAGGAGTTGCTCAGGACACAGCCATGGCCATGTCAGCTGGTTCCGTGTCCTGGTGGTGCTTTCCAGGAGAGAGCCTGGGCTTCCACCAGGGCCAGCGCCGGGCTAGGGACCATACTGCGGGCCCTGAGCTCGTGCTGACCCAGCTGAGCTCCATCTAGCGGCTAATTGTCAGTGAATGGTGACTTGGGAGGGGGGCCTTAAAGGGACCCGACTTTCAGAAAGGGCTGAGCGCACACGCCCACACACACACGCATACGGAAATCAGGGCCCTTTCTGATGTCCCACGTTGGGCGCTGATCGTCAAAGCTCCCTGAGTCACTACTCTCTTGAAAATTTTGACCCAAATATCTGCCACTCCTGGATGCCTGGTTGACGCTGGCAGACCAGGTCATGCCAGCGTGTGTTCAGGCCAATTCACTGTGTATGAGTATTGATCCAAGTGATTGTTGAAGGTAGAACAGTGCATGTGGAGTTCAGACTCCGTAAAACTGATGGGACATTACGCACAGTGTTTTCTTTTTATCTGTGTCCTGCTATAATGTCGTAGCAGACATTTACATTGCAGATACCCTTGTGACTAAATAACCCATCGGACATCAAAGAAGCCTTGTGGAATGCTAATGAAGGACTTTATCAGAAAAGTGCCAATTTCACAGCAAACGCCCATTGTGTGCGACCACCGAGATCAGAGACTTGAAGTAGGTTCCTTGCTCACCATCATCAAAGGAAAAGCCCACGTGGGTAGAGATGCCGTTTGCCAGAAGCTGGGAATGGGTGACAGGGGATGGATCACTGGATGATTCCCTGTTCTGTTCATTCCCTCTGGGGCACCTGGCGCTGGCCACTGTCAAAAGACAGGATACTGGGCTAGATGGACCTTTGGTCTGACCCAGTCTGGCCGTTCTTATGTTCTCGTTTTCGGTGAGAAGCTCTCAGTGTGGATTCAAAGAAAGATCCTTCAGAGACAATCTGGGTACCCTGAAGACTTCTGGGAAACGCAGTTTATTACATCATGGCCGCCATTTGGAGTTACAAACTGTGATGCACCTTTGCAGTTATGTTACCTGCTTTAAGCTCTCAGTAACTCTCAGTTCCTTTCCATAGCTAATAATCCATCGGTCAGTGTACTCTGGAATTGGCTGCCAGAGGAGTCTTTGGAGTAAGATCCAGAGACCCCAGATCAATTGGTAACGTGACCGGTCTCTTGGGCCTGGGAGCAAGTGGTGTGATTTTTGGTGTCAGTGACCATTATCACAAAGACCAGTTTGTCTGGGTGGCAGGATGGGCTGACGAGTCTAAGGGGGCTGTCTGTGACTCCAGGATAAGACAGATCCAGGAGTTCACATTTGTTCCTTGGCTTGGTGCGGTCTAATTATAGAACACACCCCCAGCTTGGGGTGTCTGCCCTGGCTCTGACAGTCTGCCCTGAGGTCGGCTTGCATGGGTGTAATTTGCTCTTTGTGACACTGAGTTTTGTTCCTCGTGGGTTACATGACCAAGGGACCCAGCTTAGAAAGGAAGTTGCAGAGCTCTTCGGCTGGTTTCCTGGCCTCCGGACAGTCTCTCATTTCCCGTGGTGGGGTTCAGGCTGGCTGTGTCTTTTAGGCTGCGGTATTAATGGCTGCTCCCAAAATCCAAGCACGTGCTCTCTTGTGAGCACTGTTGTGGTAACGCACGCTGAACGCCTGCCGGGTGTTTAAGTGACGACCCGCCAGCAAGCACCAGGACGGTACGTACAGGTGCCTTGGTGGTGCTTGGGGCAGATTTTAAGACCTGCACAAATCACCCTGGGTCTCGACACGCTGCTCAGCCTAGCCACGGTGACTGGGGACACGCTCGGTGTCTTTGCTGGAAGCATTTGTCTTCCCGGTGCAGAGGGCTGGGCTTTCCGGGGCTGTGACTCCAGACCCTCCCGGGCATCGAACGTTCCGTGTCAAGGGGGGGAAAACATTTATACGGTGAATTAGAAACTGACAGGAGACAGACTGTGCGGACAGCAGGAGAGTCTGACAGCGAATGTAAGCCAGACGCAGGTCCCATGTGCAGCTCCGCCGATGCCCCTCAGTCCCAACCCACAGCCCCCTGCTAGCCCAGCCCTGGGCTCCCCCTCCCAGCTCTGCCGGTGCCCCTCACTCCTGCAGCCCCCTGCTAGCCCAGCCCTGGCCTGCTCCCAGCCAGCTCTGCCGGCGTCCCTCACTCCCAACCCACAGCCGTCTCTCCTATTACCATTGTGGCTCCCTCCTGAGCCGTGCCGGTTGATCGTGCCAAAGCGCGTGGCTATTCTTGATCAAAGCTCCTGCGGGCTCTGAGCCACCTGATCCTGCTCTCGCTTGTGGGCCCGCAGGGTAATTAGTCCTGGCCGCCCGCAACCCAGGCTCTCGCTGGCTTGAAGGCCCAGACCCTCTGGATGGGCCAGACCCCTCCCTGCCTGCTCGCCGGCGCAGGGGACTGTGTGGCTGACGAGCTCTCACCCTGGCCTGGCTTCCTTTAACAGCCGGGCAGCCCCTGAGCAGGGAGCTGGCCGTGCGCTCGGCCTCGCAGGCTGTCATTATGTCATTGCTTCTCCCCCCAGCTGGAAAGTCTCTGCACATGGAGCTGTGGGGCTGAGGGCCACCGCACGCAGCTGCAGGCAACCACATGAGAGCCGGCAGCTCCCCCTAGATTACAGGGCTCCGGGCGCCGCCCCAGCCCAGCTCCAGGAGAGCTCGCTCCCGGCCCCTTTCAGCTGGCTCCTGCCTGGCCCCCCCTCCCATGGCTGCCTCTCCGCCGGCCCCAGCCCCCTCGGCTCTCCTGCCCTCCCGCTCGCTTGGCGGTGGGGGGCTCCGCTTGCTCGCTGGCCCTTCCCCCCCCGGGCTTCCCTTGGCAGCTGCCTCTGTGCTGCCAGCCCCCTACCCTGCGCCACTGGGGCGCCAACCCCCCGGCGATCTCAGCCCAGCCCTGTGGCGGGTCAGGGGGAGCTGAGCCCGAAGCAAGGCTGTGCTCCCCAGTGGGAGCTCCTGCGTCCCTGTTGCCCCCTGTCTTCCCCCCCATGGTGGCCTCCAGGGCCCCCCTTCTCCTTGGGGGGAGAAGGAATTTCTTCAGGTGCATTCTTCACAAGTGGCTGACCTGGTCGGGGAGCTCTTCCACACCCCCCCCAGCTGCTTTTCTGGGGGGCTCCCTTCCCCCATCCCAGGCACTGCTCAGCCTTTTAATGGTGGCAGCTGCTTCCTGAGTGCCCCCCACCGCAGAAGCCTCTCCCCATCCCTGCCTTCTCCCAGCCCGTTCTGGGGAGGGGACGACACCTTTCCAGGGTGCCTCTGTCCCTCCAGTGTGCTCTCGCCTGTCACCGTGGGGTGTGGTGCAGGATGAGCCCAGGCCTGGGAGGTGAGCGAGGGGAGACCCGGGGACTGGCCCTCGACCAACGGAGCCCCCCTGAGCCAGCGTCCCCCCCTCGCCATGGGCGGAGTAACATTCTCCCCTTCCCAACGTCCCGGCCGGCCGCACAGGGAGCAGAAGCGACCCCCCGTGATGAGGACAAGCAGCCCCTCCCGAAATGCCAGAGCCCCCTCCCGCTGGGGAGCCCCCCGAGGCTGAACGGGGGGCGGATTCCGGCCGCATGGCCTGGGGGCTGCTACCCACCGACGGTCCCCTAGTGCCCTGGCACTATGCCCTGGCTGATTCCCCACCGCCGAGCCCTGCTGTGGGTGGAGATCAAACCGTGCCCGAGCAGTGGGGCACATGCTCCCCCCTGGGGTAACTGTGTGGGCCTCAGCAGGGCAACACCAGCGTGTGCTCGGTCCTGGAAGCCACATGGCGAAGGGCAGGGCGGGGGGCGGATCCCAGGCATGGCATTGTTGTCTAGGGCTCCGGCATGATTTGTAACACTCCAGGGCCAGGCCGACCTCGGTGTCTAATTCATCCCAATCCTCCCCGCAGTGCTGACCGCCTGGCGTCCTCCCGGGCCCAGGAATGGCTCTGCTGTGGCCCGAGGGGCAGCACCGCGGGGTGAGGCCTGAGGGATGGAGACAGGACCATCTCAGCCAGACCCTTGCCCTGTGCCCGGCGGATGCTGTGGCTGGGAGAGACGCAGATGCCCCATTAGCAGGGTGGGGGCCGAGGGGCTGTGAGCCTCCTCTGCCCAAAGGCAGAACAATGGTGGGGCTGGCAGGGGGTCTCCGCTGGGCCTGGCTTGCTCACCAGTGGGATGGGGCTCTGGCATTTTGGGAGGGCCCAGGCTTGGGAGTAGCTCGGTGGATCTTGTGTTGGGGGGGTCTGAGGAGATCCCAGGGCCCTGAAGCATGGGTAGCGCCAGGCCTGGGCAAGTGGTGAGCACCGTGGAAGAAAGGCCTAGTGGTGAGAGCTCTTGGCTAGTTAGCTACCTTTCCAGCCAGGGTCCCGGCTGGGGTGGGGGCTGGGGCCTGAGACCGTGTGCCCCACTTCTCAGACGCTCTAGAGCGGTTTTACCCTCCCCCACACACTGCCTTCTTTGCTCGCTGACTCAGTGACCCCTCCTGCTGCCTGCTCCATGCCCCCCTTCCATGGGCTCCCATAGTCCCTCCCATCTTCTCTGCCGGGGGGGGGTCTCCGGCCTTCCCCCATCGCTTAGCCCCAACCCCACATCCATAAAACTTGGCTCAGCCCCACTTCTGCCTCCGAGGCCTGTGCCCACTAATTCAGCAGCTAGGTCTGCACCCCACCAGCCCTCCCTGCCCATCCTTAGTCCAGCCAGGAAACCAACGTCTCTGGGCCCTGCGGCAGCCCAGGAGGTGCACGTACCAAGCTGTACGAGGGTGGCCTGCCCCATCCACCCCGCTAAGAACGTGGTGTGTTCAGCGGGGAGGGCGGGTGGCTGGCTGAGTGGCTGGGAATCTGGGCAAGATGCTGGTTTTAAAAACACCCCCCACCCTCGTCCTTGCAGACCCGGCCTACACCAGTAAAAGCAGGACATGGAGTCATTGAACAGGCCAAGCGTTGGCTGCAGCCTCCTGTCACGGAGTCCCCGGGCGATGCTCTGGAGCTGCTCCCTACGAAGCCAGGCAGGACTCTGGGGAAGTCTCCTCTCGGGGAGCAGCCTGTCTGCAGGACACACAGCTCACCCGGCTCCACCTTCCTGGGTCTGACCTCGGAGCATTCAGCCTCCTCTGCCCCTCCGTGCGCTTCCCACAGCGAGTCCACCCAGGCGGGGTCCTGGGGGGCCCAGAGGGTCCTGCCCCCCAACTCTGCAGTGAGACGTGACTCTCAGCCAGCCAGTAAAACGGAGGTTTATTAGATGACAGGAACATGGTCTAACACAGAGCTTGTAGGCGCAGAGAACAGGACCCCCTCAGCTGGGTCCATTTTGGGGGGCAGTGAGCCAGACAACCACGTCTGCCCTTCACTCCATGTCCCCAGCCAGCCCCAAACTGAAACTCCCTCCAGCCCCTCCTCCTCTGGGCTTTGTCCCTTTTCCGGGCCAGGAGGCCACCGGATTCCTTTGTTCTCCAACCCTTTAGCTCTCACCTTGCAGGGGGGAAGGGCCCAGGCCATCAGTTGTCAGAAGACAGAGTGTCGGTCATTTATGTACCCTGGCCCTTTGCTCTGCAACAATGACACCCCCTTATCCCACCCCCTAGAGACTTAAGAAATGCCTAGGGGAAACTGAGGCACCCCACCGTATTCAGAGGAAACATTAAGAACAGTCCCACTTCGTCACACCTTCTCGCTGGTGTAGATGTCGCCTTTCTTGGGGCTGGTGCTGGGCTTGTGAAAGACAGAGTGTAGCAACCAATGGTGTGTGTGTGTGTGTGTGTGTGTGTGTGTGTGGCGGGGGGGGAGGGGCAGCATGGCACAGGACTCCTGGGTTCTTCTCCCAGCCCTGCTGCTGACTGGCTGTGTGACCTCAGGCAAGTGATTTGCAGGAGAAACTGCATCAGCCCACTGTGTGATCAGTGGATAGAAAGCACCCAATGCCATGTGTTGTCTCCCCATTAGGGACCAGGTCTGTGCCGCCACGTAAATCCCTCTCCAGATCCCAGCAGCTGGGAGCCGTTCCCTTGTGGGGACCTCTCGCTTTACTTCATGCCGCAAGAGAATAGAATTGGGAGGGAGCTGGGTGTTCCCTGTGCACTGTGAACCCCCAGGCAGAATCGGCCTCAGCCCAGCGTTTGGAGAAAGGAACAAATACCAAAGGAGTTACTCAGGGTTCGCCGGCTCCCCCTTTGCTCCCAGGAGACGTTCTTCCCTTGTGATCTCCTGGTGGTTAGCGACTGGGGGTGGGGGTGATTGTCAGGCCCTGAAAATTATGGGCTTGGCTTAAAAATCATGAAATTTACAAAGAAAATAATCATAAAATGCTGGGTTCTCTGTGTTTCCCTTCTGGTGTCCGAGCCTTCAGGCACCACGAGGCTCCTGCCTTTAAAGCTTTTCTCTGCTATCTGCGGGGCCCAGAAATCTCTTCTTAAAAAATGCAAGCTGAGAATCTCGTGTCATCCCATGACTCTGGGAGCTGGGGCTTTATGGAATGCACTAAATAGCAGCAGACTTGTGATAAAATCATGAGAATTGGGAGGCACCCCCCTCTCTTCCAGGGGAAATGTTACATCCCAATAAAGTAGAGAGGTTTCTTGGGTCCCAATTGAAATTGGTGCACTTTAATAGGGGGAAACCCCATTCCTGTTTTATCAGTTGTTAAGAACTAGCTACTGTTTTGGGCAGTTTTTCTTCTGCCATTTTCCTGTCGCTGGTTCACTTCTCTGGATTTGCTGGGGAACTTCCTGCTTGCTTCTAGCGCACAACCGCTTTGTGCTGTGCTGGTGAGAAGGGGATCAACCGTCTCCGGGCAAAATTAGCTTCAACACTCGATTGCTCAAACTTTTTGCCCATCTCTGGGGAAGAGCCTGGGATATTTTAATCTCCTGCCCTAGACAAACTCTTTCAGCCCAAGGAGAAAGGCGGGGTATGTGCCCAATGGGTGGTGCTGCGTGGGTGTGACATTGTGACCCTGGCGGGTGGCCTGGTGGCGAAATGTCGGGCGCACGGGGGTCCTATGACTCATAATTCCCAGCGGGTTGCACCAACACAGGCTGGCTGGGCAGCATGCACTAAATGACCCACGTTTCCCCTAGCCCCTCTCCTGTCCTGTTTCTCCTCCCTATGCTCGGGGTGTCTCTGCAAAGGGGCAGAGCTGCTGCTCCCTTGTAGAAATGGAGCAATAGCAGTGGGGCCAGAGATCCAGGCAGTGAAAGCGCTGGGATACCCAAATCAGAGCCGCTCAGGGGTTAGTGTAGTCAGCTGGGAATGCAGGGGTTGCAGATTCAAATCTCACTGGGGCCTGGGTAGCAGTTTCTATCTTGGACTCTCCTTGTTGGTGGCTCATCGCTCCTCTCTGTTAACCTATTGCCCAGGGTTACATTCCATTTAATCTAGCCTGAAACGTTGTTCCCACAGGTGTCACCAGGAGGCGCTGTTACATGCCTTACACCTTGTTTTTGGATTCTTAGTGTGGGGGGCAGTGTCCTGTCTTTAAAGAACGCCCAGCTGTTGCTCGTTTTGTGATGCACGCTCATTCTGTGGGAGCTGTGGCAAATGGCAGGGGAATTTATTCGAATTAGAGTCAGTTCTTGCAGCAGAGTTGCTGCTTCCTGGAAATCAGGTGTAGGCATTTGGCCAAGAACCCCAAGAGAGGGGATTTCCTGGGTGCTGTTTGTGACCCCCTCTGCTCCAGGACTGGTGTCAAGAACAAGCTATGACAGGAATGTTGCTGCGGATGGCCGGCTCTAGTCCAGGATGTCCGGTGGTGGCTGAAGACCTAGGCAGAATGCCCTGAGCCCGTCACAGGACAGGGCTTTTACCGGCGAGTGGGGACTGAATGGCTGCCTTCAGGGCACGTTTTAACCGCGGATTTGCCGACCTGTTTGACGCAGCCCTTGCACAGCTGCGCACAAAGCCGAAAAGTGGCTGTGGCAGGGCTCTGATTTTTAGGGTCGCTGGTCGATTGCAACGCTTGGGGCTGGGGAAAGCAGTGTGAGCCTCGGATTGCCTGAGGGCGTCACTAACGGAGTGGCGTGATGGCTGAACTTTACAAAGCGGGGGGGCAGCTTGCAAATGTCACCTGCGCTCGGAGCTTCCTGGGGCTGCTGGACGGTTGGCGCGTACTGAGGCGAATGAACGTGTGTGAAAGAGGACAGGGCCTTGGGCCACAGCATGGCGCCTGTTAGCTTAACGTCACCCGAGCGTGGTGTTTGAGTGGTGTATCGGAAATGCACCAGACTCTCTGTAATTTTGCGGGGGAAGTTGCGTGGGATTGTGGGGATGCAGCCATGTCCCCGCTGCACCTCCCCGAGACCACATCAAGCAGAGGCCAGGTGAGCCGCCCGCAGCGGGCGACCCAGCTGTTGCAGCGTGTAAATGCTGCTGGATTAGTAGCTGGGGCGTTAATGAGCTGGTGGAGGGGAGAGTAAATTACTGTCTGAGGCAGCCCAGCGAGATCACACGCTCCCCGCAAAGCAGCCCCTTGGAGTTTGGAAACAGATGCCAAGTACAAAGTGCCGAGGTGTGATTGATGTGCAGAGGCCGACCTCCCCGCCCAGAGACACAGGGGCTGGGGAGGGAGGAGGTGAACATTTGAGGAGCTGGGCAAGGGGGTCGCCCTGCTACTGAAGGGTGGTCCCAGGGTCGAGGTATGAGGGGGGCTGGGTTTCCATGCAGCATTACATTGGGAAGAGGGGTTCCCAGTGTTGGGGGTCCCCGTTCAAGCTCTGAAGCTGAGACTTCCGGGGGGGATTAGGAGGAGAGCCCCCCAGGGGAGGAAGTGGAGCTGGAGGGCCCAGGTGTCTGTGGGCATGAGGGGACGATAGAACAAGCGCAGGTGGGACACTGAGTCACCAGTGGAGGGTGGGGGGCAGTTTTGGATGGGGGGAGCAGTGCACATCCCTTGGTGCACCATGGAGCACTCTGGGGCCGTGCTCCTGCTGGAGGTGGCCGGTGGCCCTGTTGGTTTTTGAGATGTGGAAATTACAGATCCCAGGGGAAGCAAATCTCTTTGCAGTGAAACAAACTTGGCCTGTGTGAAAACCCCACCCTGTATGTGTCAGGGCATGGACCCGTAGTCCTGGCCAAAGTCCAACCCAGGTCCTCCAATCCTGCCTCTCTGCTTCCTTCTTTCCTGCAGGGCCTGTGGCCACCATTATTCTCAACTGAACCACAGTAGAAGAGCAGCTCCTAGCCAGCCACTGTGTTTTCCCCAGAGGTGGCTGCATTTCAGTGATGGGGGAGTGATCATTCTTACGCAGCCCAGCATGCAAGCTGGTACGGTGCTTTGGGAACCTGGGGGTGTTACAGCCGCTGTTTATGCACAATAACCCACGATCGTAAGCTAGTCTCTGTAAGCGCCTGATCGCCTTCTTGTTCCTTCTGTCCCCTCACTCGGTCTTGTTTGTTGTTTCTGGCTCTAAATGCCCCAGGGCAGGGACCACAACTGTGCCCGGCATGGCAGAGCCCTGATCTCGAGTGAGGCCTCTGTGTGCTACGCACATGTTAATCCTGGCAAGCTCCTTTCAGCCTGGTCTCATGTCTCCCATGACACCCAGAGGAAGGCGCTAGGGTCTGCAGGAGCCAGGCAGCCTGTCCGTTTGCAGCCACCAGCAGTTAGAGACAGGGCTGTCGCTTGTGACAACTTGCGGTTTGGTAGCTACTCAGTGTTATAATTCTCAGGACCCCAGAAATGTCTGTTTCTCAGTTGAGTCCTGCTGGGCCCTGTACTTAACCTGTGGGACCCTCGCAGCAAGGGCCGCCTTCAGTTCTGTGTCTGTCCAGCCCCTAACGCAGCGGGGTCCTGCTCCCAGCGGGGTCCCTATCACTACCGCCATACGAACAACACCCTCTGAGCGGTCACGGGGCCGAGTCATCGGCAGGGCAGGTGTTGCCAGGAGTTCAGGAGCTTTTTCCCTCCGGTCCAGCCCACGTTGTTTGTCTGCGGCCGCTGGCCGGCCCACAGAGCCGAGTTTATTTTGCAGTAGACACAGCTGCGCCCGACGCTAAGGGCCGAGTTCGGAGCTGCTGTCATTAGTGCCCTTCGTTTGCTGATTTACCCCAGGTGAGGATCTGGGCCCATGTAGAAATACCCCCCAACCCAGCATGCTGCTCACCGCCCGGCCATCGCCCTTCCAGACGAAGCCGGGGTGGCGGATGAGGGAGGCTGTGGAATCCGCGTCCCTGGAGGTTTTTAAGAACAGGTTGGACAAAGCCTGGCGGGGCTGATCTAGGTTTGCTTGGCCCTGCCTCAGGGCGGGCGGCTCTGGATGGCCGCTCGAGGTCCCTTCCCGCCCGCTGTTGCTCTGAGCCTGATGCCAGCAGCAGTGGGGTTGCTGGGCCCCGAGTTGCAGAGGCCAGGGCCCTGCCCCGCTCCGAGTCAAAGCTGGGGGTGGCCAGGCAGAACTGAGCTCAACAGGCTTGACGGGATGGGGAGACGCAGGCCTGTCGGGCTTGAGATCAAAGTCAGCAACGGGGCCAGCAGCCGTCAGGGGCGTGGCACAGGCTCGGCCAGGGTAAGAGCTGGCTCTGGGAGCGGAGCCGGCCTTCGCTGCCTGTTCCCTCCACATCACAGTACGAGCCAAGACCTGCACCAGCCCGAGCGTCTGACCTCCCCTCTCGCCCTGAAAGGGGGTCCCTCTGGGGCAGGCTGGGGGCAGCGGGCCCTGCTTTCTCCATGCCACGGGTAGAGGCCTTGGATCCGCTGGGCTGCCCGGCCGGCTCCTTCCCCTGGCATGGGGAGAGCAGCTGGCTCAAGCCCAGAACCTGGCAAGGCTGGATCCCTCCTGCAGCGCTTCGGGGGGCCCTCCCTAGCTGGGGCAGCAGGGCCTTTCCTTCCACTCTGGTGTTTTCCTTTCGCGTAGCCCGGGGGCTGAGCCCAGGATGGCCGGGGAGATGCCGGCAGCAGGAATCCGCGTGCAGGGCAGCGGGGGCTCGTGTGTGACGGGCACTCCCCTCGGGCCCCGCCAACGTCTGAGACCATGGAAACCGGCGCGGCTTGGTCCCCTGAGCTCTGCGGGATCCTGCCCGTGGGGCCTGGGGTCACTGTTGGTGCTGCAGGAGCTTGTGGGCGCAGGATGTGCCAGGCCACTCTTATGCTGGGTGGGTGAATTTGAAGGGGGTTGGGCTATTCCAGGGCTCCCCCGACTCCCCTCCTGCCCAGTCCCAGGGGATGCAGAACTGCCCCTGTCCCCATGGGTTGCCTGTCTTTCCCGAGTGACGTTTGTGCTGGTGGAAGATCCCAGCCCCCCGCAGCTCCAGGGCCTCTGCGCCCAGCTGTATCCCCAGAACACATACAGCGTGGCCGGCGGCAGGACAGGAGGCTGCCTCTGTGGCTGTGTTGGATCCCGTGTCCATTTCACAACCGCCTGGGGCCTAGCTTCCCACCGGCTCCCACTGATCCGTGGAGATCCTGACCCCTCTGCTCCCAGGGGTGGATCCTGTGTGGGGCCAGGAGGCTCAGTGGGACTGCAGAGCCAATGGGCGAAGGAGGTTAAAGTGGTCAAAGGAGCACCCCATGTTTCTAGGGGGTCTCTTCTGCCTTCCCGCAGCAGCGGCTAGCCGCATAAGCTCCCTTTAAACCCCTGGGGACTCTGCAGAGCAGGGAGGGGGCTGCCCCTCCATTAAAACCCTCTCCCAATCTCCCGCCCCCAGCCCACGCTCAGAACCGCTGCACGGCGCCGTCTCCAATCCACTTTTATTCACGATAATAAAATAACTTACCAGACACCACCAGCCACGGGCGCGCGTGGCACGGCCCCGGGGCGCTGGGGACCCCTCCTCCTCTTCGAAACACTGGGTTAGTGTCCTTACAAATCTTGCTTACATGTTTTTTTCATATGGAAATCCCTTTTCAGTGCAGTCCGGTGAGTCCTGAGCTGCCCCTCTCCATTGAACGAGCCGGGCGGGCGAGGGGAGACTGCTGGGATATTTAGTCCCCTGCTCCCTGGAGGTCTCTGCCCGTGTCCACACTGGGTGGGGACGGAGCTTTTGCCAGAGCTGCTCACGAATGGCCCGAATCCCATCCAGCCTCTGCAGCCCGTGGGCTGTGGCTAATGCTGTCCCTGAGCAGAAGGAAGGGTACATAGCTCGGAAACGCCCCCCACCCTTCCCACCCCACCCCACCCCCGCCCCGCCACAGAGTTGCCCTGCGGGTCCCGGCGCGGGGTCTCTCCCTGTCCGCGAGCAGCGCCGGGGTCTGCCCGGGCCGTCGTCTGACCGCTCCCCGCGGCAGGGGCCGGCGCGGCCCCGGAGAGGGCGGAAGGAGCGTTAACCGGGCTGGGCGGCGCCGGCCGGGGCCAAGGGAAGCCGCGCCGGGCCGCCTCACTTGCAGACGCTGACCCACTCGGTGCGGCGGCAGTCCTCGCAGGCCACGAAGCAGCACCAGTGGAATCTGCAGTGGCAACGCTCGCTGCGGGTCTGGCGCAGGATGTTGTGGCCCCGCCCGCAGCACAAGCTCTCGCAGTTGTCCATGCCCGGGCTGCTCTTGTTGCACAGCCGGCCCTGGGTGCCCAGGGAGTCCAGGGCCGGCTCCCGCTCGCAGAAGTCGGGCGATTTCTCGAAGTAGATGAGGTCGCCAACGGTGGCTCGGCGCCGGTGCCGCACGGGGCCTGGCTCCAGCTGGCCCGTGTTCCTGTTGTGGGGCCGGATCAGCGTGGCCCCGGAGAAGCGGTCCTTGAGCAGGGAGCCCACCAGGCGGAACTCGGGGGTCACCTGCCAGCACGTCTTCAGCTGGCAGCTGCCGGAGGTGCCGTGGCACTTGCATTTCCTCCGCATGTTATCCAGCACCACCTGGGGGGACAAGGGGGTTCGTTAAGCCCAGCACAGCACCCCCTGCTGCAAACGCAGTGCAGACAGCAAACCAGCCCCCGTGTGCAACTGGAACTGAGCCGCGAGCTCGCTGCACCGGAGCCGCACCTGCCTTTGCTACGGCTCGTTAACGAGCTGCGTTAATCGTCGAGGAGAAAGGGGACGCCGAACATGGGGGATCGGTCACAGCAGCCACGTAAGCCCTGGTCTTTAGGGAAGAGGGTTGATGGTACCTGAACGGGCCGGCTAGCGAAAGTGCACAGGCCTGGGCCTGGAGCCCCCGGTTGGAGTCGCGGCTCAGTGACCGTGGCCCTTTGGGGACGTGCGCTGGGCAGCCGGAGGCCTGGCTGCTCGCACGAGGACACGCCAGGCTGGCTTTGACGGAGCACAGGAGGCTCCGTGGCTTAGCCCCACCCACCCAGAACCCGGCTACGAAGGGCAGCTCCCGCGGCGTGGCTGCAATTGTCACTCAAGCTGGCTTTGATCTCGCTGGATCGCCACTAGCTGCTGTCACACCTCCCGCCTGCAGACCCTCCGTTTTCCCAGCAGTCAAATGGGGAAACTCCCTCCCTGCCTCCCAGGAGAGCTGTGAAGATAAAACTCCTCACTGAGTGAGAGGTGCTCAGCTGCTCCGGTGAGGGGTTGAGTTTAGCTCGAACGGACACGCTCGTAAACCCCAGTGTGGACACAACGCGAACGGTTTTTGCAGGGCAGCTTACGGCTAAAGGGGGCTGGACCAAACCTGCCTGTCCTGCTTGCGCTAAACATCCACTCGTGTTAAAACATCTCTGAAAACGCCAGCATGGCGGAGCCGCTCGCTGCTTTTGCTGGGCAGCCGCCCCAGCACGCAGGCTTGGAAATAGAGCCAGCTAGCACGAAAACAGCTGCTCGTGAGCGCTAAACTCTGCTGCCCTCATCAGCAGGGTCTTCTCCATTCCCCGCCCACTTCCATGATCGATCCACCTTCTCCTTCCATTTACGCAGCCAGCATGCACCACTAAAGTCATCTAGCTGAGCCGGCCGGTTTCTGGGCACTGCCATCTCTTTCTCGGTCAATTAGGTTTCTCACAAAGGCTGCTTGCTGTTTGCCGTTCCAAGGGAATTCACACTGGATTCCCCCAGTTAGGAGCCAGAAACTCTAGAGTAACTTGGAGCCGCCTACTCGAAAAGCAGAGGTGGCCCCTAATACGCTGAGCTAAAGGAAAATCTCCATGAGCTGTTAGCAGTACAGGTCATAGGACACACTATTGAGCAGTTCTGATTCCAGTCAGTAGAGGGCAGCAGTCTCTTTGACACAAACAGGGATGGAGCTAGAGAGATCCATTACCTTACAATACCACACACACACACACACACACACACACAGAGGATTGTACTTTGACAGATGGTTGAAACAGAACCACAAGGTTTTTAGGCAAAACAGAGCAAAAAATCAAATCCCCCCATGTCTACCTCTTCCACCTGGGCTCTGGCAGACCTGGAGAGATTTGATTGATTCTCTTGTCCTTTCTTATGACAAAACAAAAGTCTTCTCCTGGAGCCAGAGTCTGACCCCGGAGCCCCTCTCAGTTCTGTTTAAAATTCAGAAATCCAGAGATTTTATACAGCCGTGTTGGAGTGTGTCCCCACCTCCTGCCCTTCCTCTGTATACCCCCACTCTGCCTGGGTCCCCTCCACCCTTCATATAACCAGACTTTGGGTCAAAAATACCAGCATCTGCCTTGCCTGTGACTCTCAGCACAGGGACTGTAGCATTATTGTCTGTGATGTAGTGTGGGGGGAGGGACAATGTGATATATGTTGGGGGAGGATGTACATATGGGGTGTGTGTGTGGGGGGGGTGTCATATCTGCCCTGTAAAAGACTGTATAACGATAGTGTTGCCAACTCATGATATTTGGTTTATTTCTTAAAGCCCCAGCTCCTGGAGTCCTGTGATTATGAGGAGACTCGGGTTTCATTTAAAAAGGAAAATGAAGTACGGGCCAATGGGAGTTAGGTGCCTAAACACCTTTGAGGATCTGGACCCTTGTTGCAGAGGAAAGCATGAAAACCTGGCATGAGCATGATGTAAAGGCTCAGGAACCAGCCAGCCTAACCCAGGATAACTGCACCACCCATGTGCTGCAGCCGTGAAAAAGGCAAACACGATGGGAAGCTGTGTGAGGCGAGGCGTTCCCCATCGAGATAGGGATGTGTTAATGCCATCGGACCGGGCTGTGCACACGGTGGGCCGCCCACCTTCAAGGAAGATGAATTTGAAGAGGAACCGATGTTGAGACGACCAGGGGGATGGAGGGCCGCTCTTACGAGATCTGATTGCTGTCTCTAAATGCAGCAGGGGGGCAAACCCCAGGAAGGGAGGAGAGTTATGGTAGCCAAAGGGGATAAACTGGCCATGCATAGACACAGGCTGGGAAGGAGAAGGAGGTTTCTAAGCAGCGGAGGTGGGAAGAATGGGGGCCAAGACACCTGTCTGCTCTGAAGATGGAACTTGATCAGTTTACGAAGGGGATGATCTGTGGGGGCAGCTGACCCAGGACGTCCCTCCCCATCCAATGGTCTGATTCCTAAGCAGAACCACTTATTTATTATTCCTAAAGAGTGTGGGATTGTGGGGCCCTGACTTGCACTGTCTGAATGGTGGGGGCCGGCAGCGTCGTGGTTCCTGGCTCCCCCCAGCAGTCGTGACGCAGGGCGTGGGCATGGCCCGGGTGGTGGGTTTGGCTGGTGCCATGCTGGGTGCAGGTGGCATGCTGGCGTGGGCGGGTGGTTAGCCCCGGTCAGCAGACAGGCCTCTGGTCTCCGCGTGGGGACGCAGCAGGCCTGTACTTGGGGCGGGGCAGGGGAGGGCAATGCCGCGTGCGGTTGCTGCAGGGTGTGGGCGGACAGAGCAGGTGTTTGTGGTGTTGGCCAGGAGCCGGGAGTTGGTTGTTCGTGGGGACTCGGGGAGGGGGGTTTGATTTGTTTGATGTGGGTGGCCACGGCCTGTGTGGGTGGAAGAACATTGGCCAAAGGCTGGCTGGAAGCCAGAGCGTTCCCCTGGAGTCTGCCGCTGCTGAGAGCCAGGGTGCAAGGAAAGTGTAGAGCTGGGTGTGAGCAGGAACGGAGACTGGCACTGAGCCAGGAGGGGCCTGATCACTGGCCCCCCCGGGCCGCACACACCGTCCCAGGGGCAGGGCAGGGTGATCCCACCAGATGCCCCTGGGTGTGCCAGCCTGGAACACAGTGTCAATATCCTGCAATCCAGCCTATTGGACCACCTCCCTCCCGCCCACCCACCCAGCAGGGTTGCCAGCCCACACAGCTGCTACTCCGGACCCCCCGAACTGCCTCGCTAGCACGTCCCGGTGGGGGAGAGCTCAGCACCTCCAGCCCGGGAAACCCCGGCTCTGGGAGGGGAAGGAAGGGGGTTTGCTGGGGCTGAACAGGTAATTCCGGCTCGCTGGGCCCAGAGCCAGCGGGGCCAAGCGCAGCATCGGTACCCATCCCAAGATCTCAGGGCTTTGCCCTCTGCCCGTGAACAGCTGTGCCCCCTAGTCCCACGAGTGTATCCCGGCAGCATCCCAGTGCACCTGAGAGCAGCCGGCCCAGCCTTGGTCTGCCTGTCCAGACAGCTGGATGAGGATGTTCCTTGGAGACCCCCGGCACGGCTCTGGTGCCCTGCCCAGGGTGAGGGTAGCCCCGGGGTTGGCCTGTTGGGGGCGCTAGTCTCACCTTCGCCCAGCACAGCCCTTGCTTCTAAAACCTCTGGAGCACAGATTGGGCAGCCCCCCACCATGTGGTAACCCTGTAATAAGGAAAATTAGCACCAAATTCCAGAGCACGAAGAGCTGGGAGGCATTCACCACTTTGAAGTCTTTGCAATGCGTTTCGTGGTGGGAAGGCAATTTCTTGTGCACTGTCCAGGGCGCCTGCCTCAAGGCAGTGCAGCCTGGCATGGACGCTGGTGCCAGCCCCTTCCTGCTGCAGAAGGTCCCACTGGAGCCGCACCAGGATGGCCAAGCCCCAAAAGGCCCCGAGTGACCGTGGTTCAGCAAAACACTCGGACGCTTCTCAGACCCAGCGCTCCGAGCGTCCTGCTGCACTCCGTGGCACCCGTCCCGTACCCCCTCTGGCGCCACCGGATGCCCAAATAGCTGTGGTCGTGAAGCCCCTCTCCCCTCTTCAAGGAATCCCTGTTGAGGTTACAGGGACAAACCATCCCGATGAGTTGAAAGAATAGTAAATATGGCAGGCGACCAGCTTGGCTTAATGGTGAAATCCTAGCGGATCTTAAACATAAAAAAGAAGCTTACAAGAAGTGGAAGGTTGGACATATGACCAGGGAAGAGTATAAAAATATTGCTCGGGCATGTAGGAATGTTATCAGGAGGGCCAAATCGCACCTGGAGCTGCAGCTAGCCAGAGATGTCAAGAGTAACAAGAAGGGTTTCTTCAGGTATGTTGGCAACAAGAAGAAAGCCAAGGAAAGTGTGGGCCCCTTACTGAATGAGGGAGGCAACCTAGTGACAGAGGATGTGGAAAAAGCTAATGTACTCAATGCTTTTTTTGCCTCTGTTTTCACTAACAAGGTCAGCTCCCAGACTGCTGCGCTGGGCATCACAAAATGGGGAAGAGATGGCCAGCCCTCTGTGGAGATAGAGGCGGTTAGGGACTATTTAGAAAAGCTGGACGTGCACAAGTCCATGGGGCCGGACGAGTTGCATCCGAGAGTGCTGAAGGAATTGGCGGCTGTGATTGCAGAGCTATTGGCCATTATCTTTGAAAACTCGTGGCGAACGGGGGAAGTCCCGGATGACTAGAAAAAGGCTAATGTAGTGCCAATCTTTAAAAAAGGGAAGAAGGAGGATCCTGGGAACTACAGGCCAGTCAGCCTCACCTCAGTCCCCGGAAAAATCATGGAGCAGGTCCTCAAAGAATCAATCCTGAAGCACTTGCATGAGAGGAAAGTGATCAGGAACAGCCAGCATGGATTCACCAAGGGAAGGTCATGCCTGACTAATCTAATCGCCTTTTATGATGAGATAACTGGTTCTGTGGATGAAGGGAAAGCAGTGGATGTATTGTTTCTTGACTTTAGCAAAGCTTTTGACACTGTCTCCCACAGTATTCTTGTCAGCAAGTTAAGGAAGTATGGGCTGGATGAATGCACTACAAGGTGGGTAGAAAGCTGGCTAGATTGTCGGGCTCAACGAGTAGTGATCAATGGCTCCATGTCTAGTTGGCAGCCGGTATCAAGTGGAGTGCCCCAAGGGTCGGTCCTGGGGCCGGTTTTGTTCAATATCTTCATAAATGATCTGGAGGATGGTGTGGATTGCACGCTCAGCAAATTTGCGGATGATACTAAACTGGGAGGAGTGGTAGATACGCTGGAGGGGAGGGATAGGATACCGAAAGACCTAGACAAATTGGAGGATTGGGCCAAAAGAAATCTGATGAGGTTCAATAAGGATAAGTGCAGGGTCCTGCACTTAGGATGGAAGAACCCAATGCACCGCTACAGACTAGGGACCGAATGGCTAGGCAGCAGTTCTGCGGAAAAGGACCTAGGGGTGACAGTGGACGAGAAGCTGGATATGAGTCAGCAGTGTGCCCTTGTTGCCAAGAAGGCCAATGGCATTTTGGGAAGTATAAGTAAGGGCATAGCGAGCAGATCGAGGGACGTGATCGTTCCCCTCTATTCGACATTGGTGAGGCCTCATCTGGAGTACTGTGTCCAGTTTTGGGCCCCACACTACAAGAAGGATGTGGATAAATTGGAGAGAGTCCAGCGAAGGGCAACAAAAATGATTAGGGGTCTGGAACACATGAGTTATGAGGAGAGGCTGAGGGAGCTGGGATTGTTTAGCCTGCAGAAGAGAAGAATGAGGGGGGATTTGATAGCTGCTTTCAACTACCTGAAAGGGGGTTCCAAAGAGGATGGATCTAGACTGTTCTCAATGGTAGCAGATGACAGAACGAGGAGTAATGGTCTCAAGTTGCAGTGGGGAAGGTTTAGATTGGATATTAGGAAAAACTTTTTCACTAAGAGGGTGGTGAAACACTGGAATGCGTTACCTAGGGAGGTGGTAGAATCTCCTTCCTTAGAGGTTTTTAAGGTCAGGCTTGACAAAGCCCTGGCTGGGATGATTTAACTGGGAATTGGTCCTGCTTTGAGCAGGGGGTTGGACTAGATGACCTTCTGGGGTCCCTTCCAACCCTGATATTCTATGATTCTATGATTCTACAGCTGCCCGTCTGTTTCACATGTGTCCGCAGCCGCCCCCCGTGGACATTGCACTGTGGAATGACAACTCCGGTCACACGACTTCTCCAGAGTGCTGCGACCCGCCTGCTTGGCACCGAGGGCTCAGCTCCCTACACTGGTCTCCCCTCTCTGCCTCCAGAGCCCTCCACGGGCCAAGCTACCTGAGACGCCCCCTCACCCTGCAGTCCCTGGGCCATCGGCGCACACGGGCTCACCTGGGGGACCTGCTGCTGGGCCTTTGGGATTGAACCCCCTTTGCCTTCGTTGTCCCTGGAGCGAGAGGAGGGGGAAGAGGCAGATGCCCTCATCTCTATGGCAGAGGGCAAGAACTGCAGCCTCGGGAGCCGGTGGGGATAGCGTGCTGCTCAGTCGCGGCACAGACAGGAGCCAGGCCAGCGCGTGGAACAAGCTGGAGGGCTCAGAGCCTCCATCTTCTCCCATATTTCCATGCGGGCTAGAAATCCTGCGGGAAGGGCTAGCACCACTTCTCCCCGTTCTATCCCTCCTCAGGTGCACGCACGCTGGGCCATGTTACCCCTTGCCCCATCGGCACTGTCTCCTGGGCACAGAAGGGCTCAGCTGAAGCCAGTGCTGTGTTCCTAGTGGCTAGAAGGAATGTTACATTGTTGCAACGGAGGGTCTAGCATGCACCTGTGTGACGTTATTGACTTGAACTGGGACCGTATAGATCATTGTTGCAACCCAGGTCCTGTAGTGGCACCAAATCTTGTATAAAGGGGGTCAAATGAGGTGTCTAAGAGGAGGTTATGGTTTGCTGGTTAGGATTATGCTATCTGTATATGTGTATCATTTTTGTAGTTGAAGTTATGAATATTGGCTCTGTACTGTCTGCAGTTCAAACTTGTGCTCTGCTTCTGGGGGACACCCCAGACATGTTGGGGTCAGCTCTGCCTAGCCTGCTGGATGGCCCATTAAGGACCATCAGCGACACAACTGACCCATTGAGAGAAGGCAGACACGCCTGGGGACTCAGCCAGGTCTGCAGGGACCTGCCTAGGGACAGGACTCTGAGGTGTTTCCAGGCCATGGGATGGACAGCTTGTCCTTGGGACACAGAAAGAGACCACACGGCAAGAGACTATACAAAGCTGCTGCAGCTCCTCCATCTTGTCTTCAGTCCTGCTTCTTACCTCTGGAGGGACTTGGCTACACACTGAAGCTTTGAACCAAGGACTGAAGGACCCATCCCAGCTGGGGATGTTCTCTAGAGACTTGATTTGAACCTGCCGTTTATTCCATCCCTGCTGCAAGCCTGAACCAAGAACTTGGCCATCACTGTATGTCATTGATTCCATTTCACCAATTCTAGCTCCCGTCTGTATCTTTTTCCTTTTCTGAATAAACCTTTAGATTTTAGATGCTAAAGGATTGGTAACAGCATGATTTGTGGGTAAGAGCTGACTTGTACATTGACCTGGGTCTGGGGCTTGGTCCTTTGGGATCAGGAGAACCTTTTTCTTTTACTGGGGTATTGGTTTTCATAACCATCTGTCCCCATACCGAGTGGCACTGGTGGGGATACTGGGAAACTGGGGTGTCTAAGGGAATTGCTTGTGTGACTTGTGGTTAGCCAGGGGGGTAAAACCAAAGTCTTCTCTGTCTGGCTAGTTTGGTTTGCCTTGGTGGGCATAGAATAAACGGCAGGTTCAAATCAAGTCTCTGGAGAACATTTGATGCCACTACAGGACCTTGGTTGCAACAATGATCTATACGGTCCCAGTTCAAGTCAATAACGTCACAACCTGTCTCTAGGGTCCAACTCTGCTCTCAGTGACACTGACGTAACCACGGGGCTAATGTTAGGTGGGAGACAGAGCTGTGACCAAAAGCTTTGGAGCTTGGAGTGGAGGTAGCTGCTGTGATCTCTGGCTTTGTCCCTGGCCCGTGTCTGTTCAAGGTGCAGCACAGTGGCCTGGAAATCCCAGTGAGGGCCCTGGGCATGTTATCAGGGTCCAAGGCAGCAGCCCAGCTATGTATCTGAGCTGCACCTTGCTGGGGAGACTCCACTCCATGGCCCCTTCTCAGAGAGCGCCCGCCTAGCACACTGTAGGTCCCACACCTGCCCTGACAGCGGTGCCCCGCTGAAAGAGTCCCTGCGGCTGTGAGGTCACGGAGGTCTGCTGATGCCTGCACCAGCCCTGACTGGGGCTCAGCCACACGCAGCCCTAGAATGTGAGAGCAAAGTAACTGAAAGGGCAGTGTCTGTCCCCCCCCAATCCCTCCCAAGCTCTCATCTCCAAAGGTGCTGCACAGACACCGTGTGCCAGGCAAGAGCTCACAGTCCAAGTAGCCCAGGCCAACAGAGGAAGGACTGTTATCCCCACTGCACAGATGGGGAAACTGAGGCCCAAAGCCATTAGACTGCAACGCAGCCAATCCAGCGATGTCGAGCTCCACAGGGCTGCCCTGGGTCTAAGCTCAGAGACAGGCTGGTCCCTGCTAGTGCATGTTAGCAATGTGTGAGCTAAACTTAACCCCTCTTCAGAGTTAAGCTCCATGGTCCCACAGGGCAGCTGGGGCCCAGCTGGGAATCAAATCCGGCCCTCCCAAGTCCCATTAACCACTAGCTCAGCCATTCTTCCGTGCCTGGACACACCTCTGTCCCTTGTTCACTGACACACATGTCCTTGCACATGCATGCTTGGGCTCCCCCACCCCCACCCCCACCCCCACCCAGTGCTTCCCACACACACCCAAAGCATTTTATTGCCATTCTTAACTCCGGGAAGCCTTTGTTGTGAGATTAATAGGCTCCCACTCCCCTTTCATCTCAGCCCTCTGATCCTGAGTGCTCCATAAAATACAACCCTACAAGGGAGCTGGGCTCTGAGGTCCCGTCCCCAGCCCTCCCTCGGGCCCCATTCTCAGCTGTTCTGTTCCTGTGTTATGGCCTTGGAAACCCCCTCTCCAAGGGGATGGACCACTGCCGACTAGCCTGGGCCAGGAGCCAGCGATCGCAGCATTCTGTGGCTGAGAAGAAGCTCCATTTTGGGTCACGGTCCCAGGATTCCCATTTATCAGCTGTGACCGTCCCAGGCCAGCTGGGAGCGAAGCCTCCCCGGGCGTGTAGGTGGAGGGATACGGAAAGCAGTATGCATCAAACTGCTCTCTACACCATTGCTAAGAGCGCTGCGAAACTGGGGGCACACCCCGGCCACGTGGGGACGAGCAGAGGTTTATAGGCACCCATTTGGGGTGGCTTCCGCACTGCATCCATCCCAAAGCCATGCCAGTGAAACCTGTGCCCCAGCCCAGCCTGTAAGCCCGACAGAGCAAACACGGATTAGTGGGGAGTAATGGCGCCTCATGCCCTCTCTCCCCCCTTCCATCTCAAGCGGCCACCAAGCGCTTTGCAGGGTGGGCTGAACCCTGCAGGATTACTGAAACCCCTCAGCACCCAGCGCAATGGGGACCTATGCAAAGACAGGAATCGCTACACCACCACTCAAATGCAGCCACCTCTGGGCTGGAACATGGCAGCTGATTAACTGTTCACAGCAAAACTCCACAGCAGTTTGCTATGGGAGTCTCTTCACTTCTGTCTTCATCTTTGTGTGTGTGTGTTACAAAATATAACTATAAAATAAAATAAAAACTCAGCTTTGAAACCAGCTAGTCATGCCCACAGTGTCACATGAGTTCCTAGCCCTGATAGTGTCCTTCCCCTTCCCCAGATGTTTTATACCCATTTGTCGCCTCTCATGTGGAATTAGAATATTAACTCTGTGCGGCAGGGCCCTCTGTTTTTGTACAGCTACTAACACAATGGGATGACAGCCCTGCTTTGGGGCTTGTGGCCCGCTGCATTGCAAGTACTAATCACATCTCACCGCCCCTGCAGGGAGAGAGGTGGATGATAAAGACCCTGAGTTAGTCTGGCCAGGAGTCCCCCAGTAAATAGCCCCATTCTTGGAGAAAATACCATGAGAGAAGCTGGGACTGGATGGCAGGGGATGGATCATTGCCCTGTTCTGTTCATTGCCTCTGAAGCATCCAGCACCAGCCGCTGTCAGAGACAGGACACTGGGCTAGACGGACCCTTGGTCTGACCCAGTGTGACCGTTCTGATGAGAGTTTAAGGAGCTGGGTGATCTGGGCTGTCTCTGCTCTCCATGCTGGCTGCGGGTTTCTAGGTGCCCTGGTTGCTCAGTGGATCGGGTTTTACATTCAGCAGGCGATCGCAGGCCGGGCAATCACCTGGCCAGGCAGCAGCGTGCGCACTGCACAGGGCCGGGCGTTCATCCTTGAAGCTGCACCGCACAATAGCCAGCCAGCGACGCCCTCCAGCATCATCCGGGGCCATCGCTCACTCACGGCCCCAGCGTGAGGCCCGGCGGGCTGGCTCCGGGAGGGGCAGCTGGGCGGGGGTGATGATAATGCCTCCCTCTAGCTTAGTTGTACCCAAACAGCTGCTAATGAAGAGATCACCAACGGCCTCCAAGAGGGAGTGATGGAAGAACCAGTGTCCGGACAGCGCCCTGGAGCGTCTCTTGCAGGGACGGCAGCTGAGGAGACAGGAGCAAGGCTGGGCTGCAGCCCTGCGGCTTTGCCCTGAGCCCAGCCTATCAGGCTCTCCCAGTACAAACCTCTAGCACCTTTGCAGAGGTTCTTGCAAGCAGGGTGAGCTCACACCAGCATGGCCAGGGATCTGAATATGCCTGCGCTCGGGGTTTGCACTTGAGCAGCTTCACCACTAGGTGCAATTGCAGCAATCCCCAGTGTAGACAGAGCCTCAGTCCAGTCTTTGTGGCCGGGACAACCAGGCACTGGCAGATTTCAGGTGCTTTTTCACCCAGGCAGGCAGATTTGCAGTTTCTATGTTGGTAGCAGGGACCATGGCCTGTTTTTGCCTCCAGTCTCAACTCAGGGTTCACTCAGGAACATTCTCATAGGCGGGGGTCAGGAATGAGAGAGGAGACTTGAAATAATAAGGGCAGGAATCTGTGTCCTATACACTTTCGATGACTGGCTGGAACACAATTGTTGTAATCGCATGTGTGATTCCTTATGGCGCCCTGCTGGACAGAAATGTTCCATTGTGTGTCCTTGGCTGTGTACCGCAGCAAGCTAGTGGAGATTTCCCTTCAGTGTGTGATCAGGGCTCTTGGACCAGGAGGCCCCGGATTCTATCCTAGCTGTAGCCATGGCGTTTCAAGTGGCCTCCACATGCAACAGACCATGCCGCCTGTGTTCTGCGACGGCAGCTGGTACGTCCTAGATGGCCACTGGTTTGTCACAATATCATGTTCTGTTCTTGTCCCTGAGACCAGCTGTCACGGAGTGTGGGGGAGTCCAGGCCCTGCACCCCTCTTCCTGGGATTCACTGAGACTCTCAGCCAGCCAGTAAAACGGAAGGTTTATTGGACAACAGGAACACAGTCCAAAACAGAGCTTGTGGGTACAACCAGGACCCCTCAGTCAAGTCCTTCTGGGGGAGCAGGGAGCTTAGACCCCAGCCCTGGGGTTCCCTGCGTTCCACCACCCAGCCCCAAACTGAAACTAAACGCCCCCCAGCAGGCTCCCTTCTGCAGCTTCTGTTCACATTCCCGGGCAGAGGTGTTACCTCCCCGTCCCCCGCCTGGCTCAGGTGACAGGCTCTCAGGTCTCCCATTGAAACTCCCCTGCCACATTCCCAGGTCAACGCTCCCCCCACCCTGCTGCGTCACATCTCTCCCCCCTTCGAGACTGAACTGAGCGGGGTCACTCTGACCAGTGACCTGGGGAAGTTCGGGGCCCCCTCTCCGGGACAGCGCATCCGCTATCAGGTTGGCACGTCCCTTCATGTGGACCACGTCCATGTCGTAATCCTGCAGGAGCAGGCTCCACCTCAGGAGTTTGGCGTTGGCTCCTTTCATCTGGTGCAGCCAGGTCAGGGGAGAGTGGTCGGTGTACACGGTGAAGTGCCGCCCGAAGAGATAGGGCTCTAGTTTCTGGAGGGCCCACACCATGGCCAGGCACTCCTTCTCGATGGCCGCGTAGTGTAGCTCCCAGGGTAGCAACTTCTTGCTCAGGTACACAATGGGGTGTCTCTCCCCCTTTTCATCCTCCTGTATTAACACCGCCCCCAGTCTCGTGTCTGAGGCGTCGGTGAACACCACAAAGGGCTTGTCAAAGTCTGGGTTTGCCCGAACTGGGCCACTGACCAGAGCCTCCTTCAGCGCCCGGAAAGCCTCCTGGCACTGCTCGGTCCAGACCACCTTGTCTGGCTTCCCCTTCTTGCACAGCTCCGT
The DNA here is from genome assembly GCF_965140285.1 of Lepidochelys kempii. NCBI lineage: Eukaryota > Metazoa > Chordata > Testudines > Cheloniidae > Lepidochelys > Lepidochelys kempii. The sequence continues at coordinate 2,006,453 of NC_136390.1, forward strand.
GATGGGGGTGGCGATGGCGCTAAAGTGGGGCACAAATCTTCGGTAGTATCCTGCCAGCCCAATAAAGGCTTGGACCTGCTTTTTGGTGTGGGGAGCGGGCCAGTCTCTGATCACCTCCACCTTGGCTGGTTCCGGCTTTAGGCGGCTGCTCCCCACCCGATGGCCCAGGTAAGATACTTCCGCCATCCCCACCTTGCACTTCTCCGCTTTTACAGTCAGCCCAGCCCCCTGGAGTCGGTCCAGCACTTGTCTAACCTGGGACACGTGGTCCTCCCAGGTCTGGCTAAAGACACAGATGTCATCAATATATGCCACGGCAAAACTCTCCATCCCCCTCAGGAGCTGGTCCACTAGGCGCTGGAAGGTGGCCGGCGCTCCCTTGAGGCCGAAAGGCAGGGTCAGGAACTCATAGAGCCCCAGAGGGGTGATAAAGGCCGATTTCAGCCGGGCATCTGCATCCAGCGGCACTTGCCAGTAGCCCTTTGTAAGATCCATGGTGGTAAGGTACCGAGCTCCTTCCAGCTTGTCTAGGAGCTCGTCCGGCCTGGGCATGGGGTAGGCATCAGATACAGTGATGGCATTGAGCTTCCGATAGTCCACACAGAACCGGACCGACCCGTCCTTTTTGGGGACCAGCACCACCGGCGAGGCCCAAGGGCTGGCAGATGGCTGGATCACCCCCAAAGCCAGCATGTCCCGGACCTCTCTTTCCAGGTCCTGAGCAGTTTTCCCTGTGACTCGGAAGGGGGAGCATCTTATCGGCAGGTGCGACCCTGTCTGCACCCGGTGGACAGTCAGATTAGGGCATCCAGGCTGGTTGGAAAACAGTTGTCGGTATGGATGCAGCACCCCCCTGACCTCAGCTTGCTGGGCAGGGGTTAGCTGATCCGAGAGGGGAATTGTTTCCAGGGGGGAACCAGCTCTGGTCCCAGGGAATAGATCTACTAAAGGGTCATCTCCCTGCTCCTCCCACTGTCCACACACGGCCAACACCACATTCCCCCTGGCATAATATGGCTTCATCATATTCACATGGTACCCCCGGCGGTGGTGTGCCCGGTTCGACAGCTCCACCACATAGTTTACCTCCTTGAGCTGCTTGACAACCTTTAAAGGGCCCTCCCAGGCGGCCTGTGGTTTGTTCTTTCTCACGGGGATGAGAACCATCTCCTGATCCCCGGTGGCGTAGGCACAGGCCCGCGCCGTGCGGTCATACCAGACCTTCTGCTTCCTCTGGGCTCTGGCCAGATTCTCCCTGGCCAGGCCCATGAGTTCAGCCAGTCTCTCTCGGAAGATCAGGACATACTCCACCACTGACTCTCCATCGGGAGTGGCCTTCCCCTCCCATTCGTCTCTCATCAGGTCCAGGGGGCCCCTCACCCTCCTGCCATATAACAGTTCGAAAGGCGAAAATCTGGTAGACTCCTGGGGCACCTCCCTGTACGCGAACAGCAGGTGAGGTAAGTACTTGTCCCAATCCTGCGGGTGCTGGTTCATAAAGGTTTTCAGCATCATCTTTAGCGTCCCATTAAACCTCTCCACCAGCCCGTTGGACTGGGGGTGATACGCTGAGGCCCAGTCGTGCCGGACCCCACATTTCTCCCACAAGCACCGGAGCAGGGCCGACATGAAGTTGGAGCCTTGGTCTGTCAAGACTTCCTTGGGGAACCCCACTCGGCTGAAAATGGTCAGGAGCGCATCGGCCACGGTGTCGGCTTCAATGGAAGCTCAGGGCACTGCCTCGGGGTAGCGAGTGGCAAAATCTACCACCATCAGAATGTATTTCTTCCCCGACCGGGTCGTCCTGCTGAGAGGCCCCACGATGTCCATGGCCACCTTCTAGAAAGGCTCCTCTATGATGGGCAAAGGTCTCAAAGCCGCTTTCCCCTTGTCCCGGCCCTTCCCCACCCTCTGACAGGGGTCACAGGATCGGCAATACTGCCGGACCGTGGTAAAGACCCCGGGCCAGTAAAAGTTCTGTAGCAACCTCTGCCGGGTGCGCCGGATTCCCTGGTGCCCTGCGAGGGGGATGTCATGGGCCAGGGACAGGAGCCTGCGGCGATACTTCTGGGGGACCCCCAGCTGCCTCCTGACCCCACAGGACTGTACTTCCCTTGTGGGAGCCCATTCTCGGTACAGGAACCCCTTCTCCCACAGGAACCTCTCCTGGCAGCCTCTCCTCATGGTCCGTCCCACACTGAGGTCGGCCAGGTCCCTGAGCTTCCGCAAGGAGGGATCTTTCCTCAACTCGGCCTGGAACTCAGCGGCTGGGGAAGGGATGGGGACCGGTTCCCCCTCAGTGGCCAGGTCTGAGGCCTCCACCTCTCTGAGCCGTGCCCCTCGGCGCTCCCTCCCCACCAGGGCAGGGTCCTGCGCCTCCGGTGTGATACCCTCCCCGAGGTCAGGGCGCAGTGCCCCTCGCCGGCTCTGGCTACGCGTCACAACCAGGGCGGTCTGGGGCTTGCTTGGCCAGTCCTCTAGGTCTCCCCCCATCAAAACTTCAGTGGGCAAATGGTGATGTACCCCCACATCCTTGGGGCCCTCCTTGGCCCCCCATTTCAGGTGTACCCTTGCCACGGGCACCTTAAATGGAGTCCTGCCCACCCCCGTCAGGGTCAGGTAGGTGTTGGGCACCACCCGATCTGGGGCCACCACCTCGGGCCGGGCCAGCGTCACCTCCGCGCCCGTATCCCAGTATCCATTGACCTTCCTCCCATCCACCTCCAGGGGAACAAGGCACTCGCTCCGGAGGGACAGCCCCACGCCCACCCTGTAAACCGAGCACCCTGAGTCCAGAGCCTCCAGCCTTCTGGTGGAGCTGGCCGGGGGTACTCTTCCCTCCTGAGCAGGTGGTAAACTGGTAGCCCCCCTTGCCTGGGCCGTCTTCCCCTCGTCCAGCGGGGTCCCTACCCAGTTAACCCTGGGTAGGTTGGGTCTGCTCAGTTTGTCCCTGAGCCTGGGGCACTGGGTCTGTACGTGGCCTCTCTGGCCACAGTGATAGCAGCTCAGGTCACGTTGGTCCCCTCGAGCGGGTCGGAGGGGCCCGACGCCAGGCGTTCCCCTTGGGAGGGGGTTCTCCCTATTTCCCCGCTGGGAGGCCCCATGGTGACTCTCTCTGCATCGGGGGGGGCCTGTTCTTTTGGGACTCCTCCCTGCTACCCCCGACCGACTGTTCACAAACTCGTCGGCCAGCTGCCCTGCGTGCTGGGGGTTCTCGAGCTTTTTGTCCACCAACCACAGCCTCAGGTCGGAAGGGCACTGATCATACAGTTGCTCCAGTTCGATTAGGTCCAGCAGGTCCTCTTTAGCTTGGGCCCCAGCTGTCCACTTGCGGGCACATCCCTGCATCCGGTTGACCAGTTGTAGGTAGGTGACCTCAGGCGTTTTACGCTGACTCCGGAACCTTCTCCGGTACATCTCGGGGGTCAGCCCAAACTCACGGAGCAGGGCCTGTTTGAACAGTTCATAGTCCCCTGCCTCCACCCCTGTCATCCGGCTGTACACCTCCACGGCTTTGGGGTCCAGTAAGGGGGTGAGAAACTGGAGCCTGTCTGCAGGGTCAACCCTGTGCATCTCGCAGGCATTCTCAAAGGCCGTCAGGAAGCTATCTGTGTCCTCCCCCTCCTTACGCTGGGCCAGGAAGCACTTATCAAAGCTCCTTGCAGTCTTGGGTCCCCTCTCACTCACCGCAGCCGGGGCCCCACTGCTCCTCAGCCTGGCCAGCTCCAGATCATGCTGTCTTTGTTTCTCCTTCTCCTGATGTTCCCGCTCCTTCTCCTCCTGCTCATGCTTACCTTGTTTTTCATGATCCTCCAGCTCCCTCATTTTCATCTCCCTCTCCCATTCCAGCCGCCTCCGCTCCAGGGATGGGGAGCTCCGCCGGGAGGATCCCCTGCTGGCTGCCGGGGTCAGGGTGCCCTCGATATTCGCTGGGCTTCCCCCAACCCCTCCCCCAGGCATAGGTAGGAAGGGTCTTGGGATGTCCTGGGCAGCAGTCTGACCCCTCCCAGCCCGGTAAGGCCCCAGGGCCCACGCTGCGTCTGCCGGGCGGCTTCCCTCAGGGACAGGGATCGGGTCATCCCTCTCCTCCAACTGGGCAATCAGCTATTCCTTGGTGGACCTCCCAATGTGCAGCCCCCTCTGCCTGCACAGCTCCACCAGGTCGCTCTTAAGGCGTTTAGCGTACATCTCCCTGCTGGCCACTCGCAGGCCGGGCAGCTTCCCACGGTTTCCAGGAAAAGCCCTTAGTGTGCCAGTCCTTCTTGAGGTCACTGACTCTTTGCCAGGGTCAAGCTGCAGACTCCTCCGCCTCTGGGACCGCTCGCTGCAATCCCCCGGGGGACCCTGTTACTGCAAAAGTCCTTCTCTCTGGTCACACACTCCCAGGGGTTAACCGCCCCCTGAAACTGTCTCTCGCTGAATCTTCAGCACGCCTGGTCCCCGTCAATCCCCCTTTGTTTTACTGTTCCCCAGTCACTTACTGCAGGAAGCGCCGTTCACAGGGTGCAGTACATCCCACCGCTGCCACCAATTGTCACGGAGTGTGGGGGAGTCCAGGCCCTGCACCCCTCTTCCTGGGATCCACTGAGACTCTCAGCCAGCCAGTAAAACAGAAGGTTTATTGGACAACAGGAACACAGTCCAAAACAGAGCTTGTGGGTACAACCAGGACCCCTCAGTCAAGTTCTTCTGGGGGAGCAGGGAGCTTAGACCCCAGCCCTGGGGTTCCCTGTGTTCCTCTCCCCAGCCCCAAACTGAAACTAAACCCCCCCAGCAGGTTCCCTGCTGCAGTCTCTGTTCACATTCCCGGGCAGAGGTGTTACCTCCCCCTCCCCCTCCTGGCTCAGGTGACAGGCTCTCAGGTCTCCCATTCGCAAAAAGAAAAGGAGGACTTGTGGCACCTTAGAGACGAACCAATTTATTTGAGCATGAGCTTTCGTGAGCTACAGCTCACTTCATTCAAACTCCCCTGCCACATTCCCAGGTCAACACTCCCCCTCCCTGCTGCGTCACATTGTCACACCAGCCCCGGGGCCGCACTGGGCTCGAGTTAGATAAAATGGTTCCCCGCCTGCTAGCCACAGAGAAGCCACAAGCAGGGTCCATGTCTGGCTCAGAGGACTCTGCATGCCATTCGCCCCTTGTTACTAGAGTAATCTCATGGTGCAATGCCCCAGAACACCTGTGTTAGACAGGAGGCCAGACTAGCTAACCAGGGTGGTCCCTTCTGCCCTTAAGGGGACTCAGAGTTCTGAGCATCTGTCACAGCCTGCACCAACTGTTACTTGTGGTGTGACCAATTGTGTGGTCTCTCCTTGCTTGGGGGTAGAGACCTATATTAACCCCCGCTAGGCAGCTGTGTGGGTGTGCACACAGTGTGTGTATTGCCCAGAGCATACACAGGCTATTACACTGGTAGCTGGTAAAAATGATCCACAAGCCGACCCACATACAGGTGTTCTGATGGCATCCCAGTAACCACACGAGCAACACAAGAGCCACCAGAACCCTGGGCCCGCTCCACATCCCAGGTTCCTCTTCTGCTACATTATTACACACACTATGTTTAGAGAACACTGAGGTTGCAACACTGAGCAGTCAAAAGTTAGGAAATACCAGAAGGAAGGGCGCCCACATAACCTTAATTCAGCCCCCTTGTGTGTATGCATTATGGCTCTTTTGTCCCTTCGGTATTCAAATCAGGCGTTTTCCTCCTCTGCACTTCCTGGGTCCAGCAGGGGGGTAACTGAGGACCCAGGATATACACAGGCTCCCTGATGTCAGTACAGGGCCTGGCTGACACTGTAACCTCTGGCAAGACTGGCAGCCAGGAGGAGCAAATGCAGGGAAAGTCTGGGCTGGAGCACGCTCAGCCACTGTGTGGGGATGGCGCATGTGCTGTCCGGTCACATGTAGAAGCTGAAAGGGGACTGAGCGTGCTCAGTGAGGTTGGAATCAATGGGAAATTTAGCTGCGGAACTCTAACAAGGTTCTACTAAGCACGTGTAAATTGAGATTTTTCAGAGGCCTATAACTTGGCCAAATTTGGGCAGCTTTTCTTGGGAATAATAAAAGACTCATCCCAGTGACCAGGGTGACCTCCCCACCAAATTTTAAGCCCCTGCGCCAAAGCACGGACACACTAGAACTTCTCAAACAAAAGGCCCTATGAATTGTTTTAACAGGGGCGGAACAATATATTGCCCCTCCTCTCGTTCTCGGAAAGGGCTGCACCATTTCTGCTGAACCTGTCCAGGAAAATGCAGCCTGAGGCAGATGCCCAGCTTTGCAAATGTCAGCTTGGATGGTTGAAGTTTGGCAAAGTTATAAGCGACTGAAAATAGGGCCTTATAATGGGAGGTGTTAGAGAACCTGAACTGTGGGTAGGACTACGAGCAGACTAGGACAGCTCGTGTGAAACAGCAAGCAAGGGCCTGATTCTCCCATGGGCTTCATTATGAAAGGGCTCTGTGTGTGTGTGCGTGTGAGCATGTGTTTTACACACATACTGCCTGTTCAGAATGAAGCACATGGGAGAATCAAGCCCTTACTTGCTACTCTACACTGCCCTGTATTGGATGGAATCAGAACTCCTCAGCTGTGTGTCATAGGGTCTATACTGTTAAGAGTGAAGTGGGATTCTCCTTTAGCTTAGGGGATTGTGGACTTGAAGCAAAAGACTTTGAGGATATGTCTGCACAGCAGCTAGAGACCCGCAGCTTGTGCCAGCTGACTTGAGCTCTCGGACCCTGCAGGGTGGGAGGGTCCCAGAGTTCGGGCTCCAGCCCAAGCCCGGGTGTCTACACAGCAAAGGAACAGCCCCACAGCCTGAGCCCCGTGAGCCCGCATGGGCTGGCACTGGCCAGCCAGAGGGTTTTCTTTGCTGTGTAGACACACCCTGAGTTTGATCCCGGCTGCCTCAGCAAAGTTCCTAGGTGGCTACTAATTTGTTACAGGGACAAAACAAACAAATCCGTTTGGCAAAAGCACCAAAGTCTGAGCAACGAGAGCTGGCACCAGCGTGGCCTCAGATGGGAAATCCTTGCGGAGCAAGGGGGCCAACCCGCTGGTCTGTGTTTCGACTAGCTGAGGAGAAGACTGATGGAGCTCGCGGATCAGCAACGCACCAATTGCACGAGAGCTTCCCAAAGACCACCTAGAGTCTGAGCGTATGGGGAAAGTTTTACTTGTCTGCACTGCCCAGTGACTAGCAGAATGGGGCCCTGCTCCGGGCCTGGGGTTCCCAGATGCAACTGTAATAGAAAGAATAATAAAATAAAGAACACGCTTTTTTAAAAATTCTATTCAGCGAGTCCCTCCGCCGTGGGTCGCCTGCAGGGATACGGGTTGTATGGTTCCGCTCGAAGAAAAGAAACCCCCAGATTAGAGGTTTTGGGGGGATTTGCAGTCAGATCTGAACAGCTGAGAGCTGGAGGAGGGGCAGCTGTGACAGCACCAATAACTAAGCCAATTGTGTCATTAGAGGAGAGTTTGGAACAAACTGATAAACTAAACAGCAATAAGTCACCAGGACCAGATGGGATCCCCCAAGAGTTCTGAAGGAACTCAAATGTGAAAGTGCAGGACTACTAACTGTCGTCTGTAACCTATCGTTTAAATCAGCTACCAGATGACTGGAGGGTAGCTAATGTGATGCCAATTTTTAAAAAAGACTCCAGAGGCAATCCCGGCAATTACAGGCCGGTAAGCCTGACTTCAGTACCGGGCAAACTGGTTGAAACGATAGTAAAGAACAAAATTATCAGACACAGAGATGAACATAATTTGTTGGGGAAGAGTCAACATGTTTTTTGTAAAGGGAAATCAGGCCTCACCAATCTATTAGAATTCTTTGAAGGGGTCAACAAGCATGTGGACAAGGAGGATCCAGTGGATCTAGCGTATTTAGATTTTCAGAAAACCTTTGACAAGGTTCCTCACCAAAGTCTCTTAAGCAAAGTAAGCTGCCACGGGATAAGAGGGAAGGTCCTTTCATGGATCAGTAACCGGTTAAAAGATAGGAAACAAAGGGTAGGAATAAATGGTCAGTTTTCAGAATGGATAGTGGTAAATAGTGGTGTCTCCCAAGGGTCTGTACTGGGATCAGTCCTATTCAAAATATTCATAAATGATCTGGAAAAAGGGGTAAACAGTGAGGTGGCAAAATCTGCAGATGATACAAAAGTACTCAAGATAGTTAAGTCCCAGGCAGACTGAGAAGAGCTACAAAGGGATCTCTCAAAACTGGGTGATTTGGCAACAAAATGGCAGCTGAAATTCAATGTTGATAATTGCAAAGTAATGCACAATGGAAAACATAATCCCAACCCTACATATACAATGATGGGGTCTAAATCAGCTGTTACCAATCAAGACAGAGATCTTGGAGTCATGGTCGATAGTTCTCTGAAATCATCCACTTCATGCGCAGCGGCCGTCAAAAAAGCGAACAGAATGTTGAGAATCATTAAGAAAGAGACAGATAATAAAACAGAAAATATCATGTTGCCTCTATATAAATCCATGGTACGCCCACACCTTGAATACTGCATGCAGATGTAGTTGCCCCATCTCAAAAAAGATATATTGGAATTGGAAAAGGTTCAGAAAAGGGCAACAAAAATGATTAGGGCTATGGAACAGCTGCCGTATGGGGAGAGATTAATAAGACTGAGACTTTTCAGCTTGGAAAAGAGATGACATGGAGGGGATACGATAGAGGTCTATAAAATCATGACTGGTGTGGAGAAAGTAAATAAGGAAATGTTATTTACTTCTTCTCATAACACAAGAACTAGGGGTCACCCAATGAAATTAATAGGCATCAGGTTTAAAACAAACAGAAGTATTTTTTCACTCAACACACAGTCAACCTGTGGAACTCCTTGCCAGAGGATGTTGTGAAGGCCAAGACTATAACAGGGTTAAAAAAAGAACTAGTTAAGTTCATGGAGGATAGGTCCATCAATGGCTATTAGCCAGGATGGGCAGGGATGGTGTCCCTAGACTCTGTTTGCCAGAAGCTGGGAATGGGCGAGGGGAAGGATCACTGGATGATTCCCTGTTCGGTTCATTCCCTCTGGGGCACCTGGCCCTGGCCACTGTCGGCAGACAGGACACTGGGCTAGACGGACCTTTGGTCTGACCCAGTCTGGCCGTTCTTAGGTTCTTATGTTAATTGCCTGATGACATACTTTAGTTTATTTGCATATTGCATTCCTATTGGTTGAAAGGCTTTAAAGGTCTGTGTGGGGTTTTGTCCCCTCTTCCCGCAGGCAGTTCGCCCAGGGTGCTATTTGCCCTCAGGCCGGCCCCACGGGAAGGAGTCCCTGCCTGCATGGTGGGGATCTCTGCTTCTCCAGCCTGCACAGCCACAACTGCTGGGAGGGAGTTTGGGGATAGGAGGGGCTGCAGGGGTGAGGGCTGTGGGGCTGAGGATGAGAGGCTTGGGGTGTGGGAGGGGGCTCAGGGCTGAGGCAGAGGATTAGGGTGCAGGGGGATGAGGGCTCTGGCTGGGGCTGGGGTTGGGGGGTTTGGGGTGTTGGAGAGGCTCAGGGCTAGGGCAGAAGGACAGGGTAAGGGCAGTCTGCCCTGCCGTTAGTGAATAGGGGGCACTAGGACCCTGCAGCAGCAGTTGATGCGGGGAGCCTGCAGAGCAGAGTCAGCATGAGCCACAGTCTCTGGGGCCAGGGGAGGAGAGTGGGGGCAGCAAGTGGGGGCCGGGGGACACTTGGGGGAGCTGCAGGGGGGCGGCAGGCAGGGCCGAGGGAGAGACCTGGCCCCAAACATTGGTGGAGCCGGGCCCCCGGGCCCTGAATATTGGTGGAGCCCAGGCACCATGAGTGTATATAACTCGCCGCCCCTGCACCCTTGTGCACCAGGCCATCTTTGCTTTGCTGACCCCTCCGGTGTGCATGGACACACCCACACATGCACACCTGCCCGCCTGCACACACAGCTCCCTGGCCCCCAAGGCCTGTGGCTCCCTTGAAGCCTTTCCAGCAAAGCCTGGCCAAATTCCAAGTGGGGCGATTCCATTCTGCCCCCGAAGTGCCCCCGCAGCTCTTGTTCTCCAGGTCCCGTCCTACCCTGCTGAGCACTGTGAACCAGCTGCCACGTCACACCCCGAGGGGGCTGCCGCTCAGTGGTGGGTGGTGGGACATCCCCTCCCCCTGCCCAACGTCCATACACGGGACAAACGTCCCGTCAGCATTAGTGCAACCGCTACCTCAGCTCCCTCCTGAAAACCCACCTCTATTGCGGCGCCAGCCAACCCCCCCCACCCAGCCTTGGCCCAGCAAGTGCTGAGCTGGGGCTGCTGCTTCTCTGCTGCTCTCGGCTTATTGTTCCCCCTCTCTGCCTGTTTCCTCTACCGATCGCGCCCTGTCCGACCTGTGGCCTGGCAGCTCTCTGGGGCAGGGGCCATCCTGATCCGTCTGCCCAACGCCCAGCGCCATGCGGCCCGGATGGGGCTAATGGGGATGGACTGGAAGGCGCCCTGCAGAAGTGCAAAGAGCTTCTGATCTTGTGATGCCCTCCGCGGGGCTGTGCAGCCGTGTGACGGTGCGAGGAGCAAGCCCCCCGGTGCAGAGCGGGTCTCTCTGGCAAAGATGCCACGGCTCCCGCAAGAGGAAGATGTTTGCAAGGCGGGGGAGTCCCAGGCTCTCTTTTCCAGCCTGGTCTGGCTGAGGTGCCCCAAACCAAACCCCAATTCCTGTCTCTGTCAGACAACCCAGAACCCAACCAAAACAATCCCGACTCTGCTTCGCTCCGAATCTTTTCAGATGATTTGCTTCCCTCGAGGTGGGAAAAGAGAGCGGGGGATTTAAACCCAAAGGGAGGGAGAAAGGGGGATTTTCCCCACCAAAACGAAATGCGGAGAAATGCTTCCAAAAGACGCAGAGGAAAGTGGGAGTTTTCTGGCAGAAACGCCAGCTTGGTGGAATAGGGCGACCAGACAGCAAGTGTGAAAAATCGGGACGGGGGTGGGGGGTAATAGGAGCCTCTATAAGAAAAAGACCCCCAAATCACGATGGTCCCTCTAAAATTGGGACAACTGGTCACCCTAGGTGGAAAGGCCGTTTCAGGTCAAAATTTTCATTCAACAACAACATTTCGAGCAGCTGTGGGCGTGAGCAGCTTCCCCCGGCCCCCATTCCAGGAACCTGCCCTGGCTGCCCCTCGCAGAGGCATCGAGCGGGGGGATGTCCCCCAGTGCTGCCATGCCTGCCCCTGCTGCCACTGTGCACCACGGCGCCCCCCAGGGGAGATCTGCCTGCAGCGCGCACGGACTCACCTGCCGGCCGACACGGTTGTTGTGCAGCCTCATGCGGGAGTGGATGTCCCTGTAGGTTTCCCGGGAGTCGAGGAAATCCTTGGAAAACTTCTCCCCATAGTCCATATCGGGGCTGCAGCCCCCCCACTCCCAGGAGTCCTGGAGCCCTGGGGCCTCGGCCGGCATGTGCTCCAGGCGGACCCCGTGCACCATCCCTTTGCCCCGGTTCATGGCCTCCAGCTGGAGCCGGTGCAGCTTCGTGCGGAAGGCTTCCTCGTCCCCCCGGCGCTTCTGGTCGCAGCCGCAGGCCTGCAGCTTGCCGAGGGCACAGGCGTTGGAGACGGCGTGCACCACCCCGGCGGCCGCAATGGCGTAGGCAAAGGCGCTCTCCCGGAAGCCTGCAAGGAAGCGAAGGGCAGGGGGTCAGTCAGAGGCTGGGAAAGCAGGGGGTCCGGCCGGGGGACAGGCAGGACGGGGCACCGGGGGGGTTAGCCCAGCCCAGAGGAGTCAGGGTCTCCCAGCAGACCGACGGGCCAGCCGGGGCGGCGACAAGGCCTGGTTCGGCCTCCAGAACGCCCTGGGCTCTGCTGAGGTCTCCAGCACGGAGGCCGGTCGGCGCCAGTGGGGCTGGGAGCTGCTGGGATGTGGTGATGCCTGCCCTGAGGCCCCGGGGAAGTGCTGAGGGGGGCGACCTTCCGAGAGCCTCCCCCCCGGCCCCCGGGAGCCAGGCAGCCCTTCCACGAGGAGGCTCACCTGGGGCCCCACCGAGTGCCTGGCGCTGCTTCTTCCCCTCTAAGCGCTGAGCAAGGTGCTCAGTGCTGCCCCGGGGGGGGGGGGGGGACAGGGGTTCACCCACGGGGGGGGGAGGGGATGCCAAGGACAGCACAGGCCCACAGGCACCCGCGGAGGGTCCAATCCACAGGGGTTGAAGGTGTCTCTGCCTCTTTCTATGCTGTGCCTCCCACCATCCGCCCCCCCGGCCCCTTCTCCGGGGACCCCTCCAGCCCCCTGCCCTGCACCCACGCAGCCTGGAGCGCCTCTCTCACTCCCTCCCTTCCTGCCCTCCCACCCCAGCTCCCAACGTCTCACCCCTTTCACCCCACCCCGATCGCCCCGATCGCCAAGCCTAGGCTGGGCTCTCTCCTGCTGCAACCTTCCGCTGTCTGGCCTGCCCAGCCCATGGTCCGTCTGCTGCCCTCCCCCACCCCCCCACAGCAGACAGCCCTGCCACAGCCCTTCCCTCCACAGAGTGCAAAGCTCGTTGCAAAGCTGGGTCGGTATCATCACTGTCACTTTGCAGTGAGGGGGAACTGAGGCAGGGCCAGGGCAGGGGACTCCCCCCAGCTCTCACAGTGAGGCAGTGGCAGATAAAGGAGCGAAACTGAGACCTCCTGATTCCTGGTCGGGTGCCCCTTCCGCAGGCCCCCCCAACCCCCTGCAGCCCCTCGCCTGCTGCCCTAGGTCCCACGCTGCTTCTGCATCACAGCTCAAGCCAGATCTCCTGCCCGTCCAAGCTCTCCATACCTCCAGCCCTGCCTCTGTCCATCCCTCCCCTGCCCCCTGCTTCCTGCCCCCTGCGTCTCCCCACGTGGCTGGAACGTGCCCAGCGCTGCGAGAATCCCGCCTTGCTGGGACTCCTCCATGCTCCGGGAGTCACTCCCTGCTCTGTGTTCCCTCTTGTCTTGTCTGCTTCTGTTGCCCTTTCACTGTAAGCCCTTGGGGGCAGATATCTGGTAACGCCTTGGCAGCGCCCTCCCACCACGCCGCAGGCATGATTCAGGGACCCCTTCCTCCACTGGGTCGGGGGGCTGCATTTCAGGGGGGCAGGGAGGCTCCAACAGTAAGAATGAGCTGCTCCGGAAGGGACCCCCTTTGCAGGCTGCGACCCCTTCTGGTAGGAGCCAGTATGTCTGCCAAGGTGGCGCTCCCATTCCACAGAGGGCATTTCATGCTGCCCCCGACTGGCTCGCCGGCAGCAGAGGAGACGGCCCGGGGCAGCTGGCATGTTCGAGAGGCGAGAGAAAAGTCCTGGATTCACACATATCAGGTGGAGACTGACAGGAGTTCAAGGAAAGCACACAGCGGGCATTGTCTCAGCATAGCAGTGCCCGGTGGCAAAGGAGGGGGTAAGGAGGATGCAGCTTTGCAGACGTTTGCTTTCTGCATCACAATCCCCCATGGTGCAGATGGGAAACTGAGGCCAGATTATGTGACTTGCCCAAGAGGTCACATGAGAAATCTGTGGCAGAATGGGGACCTGACCCAGAGTCTCCCAAGTCCCAGGATACAGCTCTAACCACTGGGTTACCCTTCCCCTCCCTCTCTCTGCTTTGTTCATCGCCCTGCCTGGGAGCAGAGTGATTGGTTTGATCTGACCTAGGGCTGGAGTCTCTGCTCCGTGGGGTGCAGGGGGTGTCAAGCTGCTGGAGACACCGTCAGGGAGCTCCCTGCGCAGGGGACTCGCCTACGGAGCTGGCAGTGAAGGCTTTGCCGGCCTCCACACCGGGCTGCTCAGAAAATGCCGATTATTTTGTGTGGGAAATTTGGAGGGGGGAAATCGGGGGGGGGGGTTCCTTCCAAATTCCCATTCAGATTTTTTGGTGATTTCCAACAAAAAGCCGAAAATCTGTCGGCTTTGGAGAGCTGAAGTTTTCCCAACAGGCCGAAAGCTTCCTGCGGAAACCCTGGTCCGGGTCGAAAGGTTGTGGGCGGCCCGGAAAATGTTTAGCTTGTTAAGTATTCATTCCAATGAAATTAAACTAATTAAAATGTGTAAACGCCAGCTGAAGGCGAGGGAGGGGCTGGGGCCGAGCAGAGCTCCCCCGTGATCCTCATGGCTCTAATTCACAGCAGGTCGGGCCGCCCGGGGTTCCAGGAGCTGCAACTCCTGAGTCCCACCCACTGCACCCACCAGGGCTAAGGTGGGGAGAGGAATCCGGCTTATCCACTGGTGTTTCTCTCCAGGGCTGGTGCTCTAGCCCCTTCCTTTGGAAAGCTGGTTCCTGGGGTCATGGATCAGTGTTCACGTCATGCTCCCCATCAGTGCCCGGCCCGAGCCGGGGAAGCTAACGATCCAACCAACGGACCACGTTCGGTGATGAATCCTGCGGTACCACCTGCATTAAGAAGAAGCCTGCAGCACCCTGTGAAGACGGGTCAGGATCGCGAGTCTCCTTGGACAGACGGGAAAACTGGAGCCTGGAGCTGGGAGGTGCCTTCCCCAAGGTCACGCAAGGTCAGTGAGCAGAAGAGTAGGCCACAGAACCCAGGAGTCCTGCCCAAGCCCTTGTCCCCCGGCCCCCACTGCTCAGATGCCTCGAGGGGAAGCGAGAGCTGCAAGGGGTCAAAGAGCCCCTCTCAGGCTGATGTCCGGGTGAGGAAGGGATCTTGGCTTTCACAGGGCGAGGCCGGCAGGGCAGCCCGGAAACGGACAACTGCTCTGCTGGGCAGGCTCCCGCTTGGAGCGCACAGGACAGTATGCGATCGGGGTCCCCAGGACAGCCGCCTGGTGTGGATCCTGTGTTCCCTACCCCTCAGACTGGGCCTCCTGGCTCAATCCCCACGCCAGCCTTCTGCCCACCACAGCTCACCCGGGGTGGGGATGGGGGGGTGTCCAAGGCAGCCTTGGTCTTAACCAGCAACCCCCAACTCACTGCCTTGCTCCATGCCCCCCAGGGCGTCATAGAATCATAGATATCAGGGTTGGAAGAGACCTCAGGAGATCATCTAGTCCAACCCCCTGCTCAAAGCAGGACCAACCCCAACTTAATCACCCCAGCCAGGGCTTTGTCAAGCCGGGCCTTAAAAACCTCTAAGGATGGAGATTCCACCACCTCCCTAGGTAACCCATTCCAGTGCTTCACCACCCTCCTAGTGAAAAAGTTTTTCCTAACATCCAACCTAGACCTCCCGCACTGCAACTTGAGACCATTACTCCTCGTTCTGTCATCTGCCACCACTGAGAACAGCCGAGCTCCATCCTCTTTGGACCCCCCCTTCAGGTAGTTGAAAGCAGCTATCAAATCCCCCCTCATTCTTCTCTTCTGCAGACTAAACAATCCCAGTTCCCTCAGCCTCTCCTCGTAAGTCATGTGTTCCAGCCCCCTGATCATTTTCACTGCCCTCCACTGGACTTTCTCCAGTTTGTCACACCCCTTCTGTAGTGGGGGGGCCCAAAACTGGAAGCAGTACTCCAGATGTGGCCTCATCAATGCCGAATAGAGGGGAATAATCACTTCCCTCGATCTGCTGGCAATGCTCCTACTAATGCAGCCCAATTTGCCGTTAGCCTTCTTGGCAACAAGGGCACACTGTTGACTCATATCCAGCTTCTCAACCACTGTAACCCTAGGTCCTTTTCTGCAGAACTGCTGCCGAGCCATTCGGTCCCTAGTCTGTAGCGGTGCATGGGATTCTTCCGTCCTAAGTGCAGGACCCTGCACTTATCCTTATTGAACCTCATCAGATTTCTTTTGGCCCAATCCTCCAATTTGTCTAGGTCCTTCTGTATCCTATCCCTGCCCTCGAGCATATCTACCACTCCTCCCAGTTTAGTGTCATCCGCAAACTTGCTGAGAGTGCAATCCACACCATCCTCCAGATCATTGATGAAGATATTGAACAAAACTGGCCCCAGGACCGACCCTTGGGGTACTCCACTTGATACCGGCTGCCAACTAGACACGGAGCCATTGATCACTGCCCATTGAGCCCGACAATCTAGCCAACTTTCTATCCACCTTATCGTCCATTCATCCAGCCAATACTTCTTTAACTTGCTGGCAAGAATACTGTGGGAGACCGTGTCAAAAGCTTTGCTAAAGTCAAGGTATATCATGTCCACTGCTTTCCCCATATTCACAGAGCCAGTTATCTCATCACAGAAGGCAATCAGGTTGGTCAGGCATGACTTGCCCTTGGTGGATCCATGTTGACTGTTCCTGATCACCTTCCTCTCCTCCAAGTGTTTCAAAATGGATTCATTGAGGACCTGCTCCATGATTTTTCCAGGGTGAGGTGAGGCTGACCGGTCTGTAGTTCCCTGGATTCTCCTTCTTGCCTTTTTTAAAGATGGGCACTATATTTGCCTTTTCCCAATCGTCCGGGACCTCCCCTGATTGCCGCGAGTTTTCAAAGATAATGGCCAATGGCTCTGCAATCACATCCGCCAACTCCCTCAGCACCCTCGGATGCAGCGCATCCGGCCCCATGGACTTGTGCACGTCCAGCTTTTCTAAATAGTCCTTAACCTGTTCTTTCACCACTGAGGGCTGCTCACCTCCTCCCCATGCTGTGCTGCCCAGTGCAGCAGTCTGGGAGCTGACCTTGTCTGTGAAGACCGAAGCAAAAAAAGCATTGAGTATTTCAGCTTTTTCCACATCCTCTGTCACTAGGTTGCCTCCCCCATCCAGCAAGGGGCCCACACTTTCCCTGACCTTCTTGTTGCTAACATACCTGTAGAAACCCTTCTTGTTCCCCTTCACATCCCTTGCTAGCTGCAACTCCAGTTGTGTTTTGGCCTTCCTGATTACACCCCTGCATGCTCGAGCAATATTTTTATACTCCTCCCTAGTCATCTGTCCAAGTTTCCACTTCTTGTAAGCTTCCTTTTTGTGTTTTGTGTTCACCGAAGATTTCACTGTTAAGCCAAGCTGGTCGCCTGCCATATTTGCTCTTCTTTCTGCACATCGGGATGGTTTGTTCCTGGGCCTTCAATAAGGATTCTTTAAAATACAGCCAGCTCTCCTGGGCTCCTTTCCCCCTCACATTAGCCTCCCAGGGGATCCTGCCCATCAGTTCCCTGCGGGAGTCACAGTCTGCTTTTCTGAAGGCCAGGGTCTGTGTTCTGCTGCTCTCCTTTCTGCCTTTTGTCAGGATCCTGAACTCGACCATCTCATGGTCACCACTGCCCAGGTTGCCACCCACTTCTACGTCCCCAACAATTCTTCCCTGTCTGCCCGGGGCAGCCGCAGAGCCCCACTGACCACAGCCACCCTGCTCTGCCTGAGAGCTGGGGCAAGAGCTCCCAGTGAGTGTGCGAACCCAGCGGTGCCCCTGGGCTGCTTCCACCAGCTGGGAAAGAGCCGCGGCGTGGGTGTGCCGTACACCGTGGGCGCATGGCGAGAGCTGGGGCAGGAGGGGCCAGTGTGTGACCTGTCTTCCGTCCTTTGGCCTCCAGCAGCATCTTTTCCATTGGCATGGGGGCTGTACGGTGCCTGGGGGCTGTACGGGGTTTGAGGACTGAATGGGGTTTGAGGGCTGTATGGGGTTGGGGGCTGTATGGGGGCTGGCAGCTGAACAGGGCCTGGGGCTGGGGGCTGTAGGCAGACTGGGGGCTGTATGGTGGTTGGGGGCTGAACGGGGGCTAGGGCCTATATGGGCGTTGGGGGCTGTACAGGGCTGGGGGCTGTATGGGGGTTGGGGGCTATACGGGGGTTGGGGGCTTTGCTGGGGATTCCGATGGGGCAGGCGTAATCCAGCCAGAGCCAGAGTCAAAGCAGAGCGTAGAGCCCAGGATCAGGCCCCTTCACACTCAATGCCAGGAGAATGTCGAACAAGTGAAGGGCGCTCTGGGGACAGCAGTGGGAAGGGGGGGCTGGTATCAGAGCAGCGGGTAACGCGGGGCGCTAGCTTCTGAACAGAGGCTAAAAGAGAAAGAGGGGCAAGACCATCTAAGGGCTCCGTCTTGCAGCCTCGGTCATCGGGATCGGCCCCATGCGCTCCCATGCTAATCCCCCCACCTTCTCCCCTTCCGAGGTGGCTGGTGAGGGCCAAGCCATGGGGAGAACATGAAAGCAAACAGCATGTTCCTGCAGGCCCCCCAGCTGAGCCAGCTCCCGCAAGGCCCCGAAATGGCCTGTGAAAGTGATGCCCAGCTGGGAAGCTCGCCTTGTGCCAGCCACAGCCTGCAGGGAGCACGCGGCGTGCCGGGGGAGACGCTCCAGCTGGATGTCATTAGAGCTCCGCGGACGGAGAACGCCAGCAACAGCAGCTTCAGACTGCGCCCCCCTCCCCGCCCCCCCACCAACAGCACGGGCTGGGGATCTCTGCAGGCGGCAGATCTGGGGTGCAGCTGGTAGGGGTGCTGAGCAGGGACCGTTAATCAAAGCTGCTTCAGATCGGGGGGCTGCAACAATGTGAATAGTGGGGGGTGAACCCTGTGCATGATGGAAACCACTGCAAGGTAGGGGGCGCGGCGGCCTGCCCAGCCCCTCCACGCCAGACCTGCTGGCTTTTCTCACTGAAACTCTGAGACGGGCCGGTTGGGAACTCAGGGTTCCTTCCCCACGAGAGACGCGGCACCAGTGGGTATTTCCCGTTGTTGCTGCAATACTTCGGGTTCTTGTTGAAAGCCCTGAAATTTGTTGTTGATTTTGCTTTTTTCGCTTTGGGGGGGCGTCGGGTTTTTCAACAACTACGCGGAACATTTTTGATCCAAACAGAGGGTTGGGAGGGGGGTGTCCAAAAACGTCCAGGGTTTCCGTCGAAAGACGGCTTTAGATGAAAACGGTCGCAGCAGCTCTGGTCTGAGCCTGGGACCAGGGTAGCTACGCACATTGCAGCACGAGCATGGTTCCACCTGGCCTGCACCTGGCTCTCGCTGTTTGCAGGCATGACAGGCCCCTATCTCGGGCCTGGCAACGTCTGTGACTGCCAGACCCACTGGGGGGCAGATCCGCGAGACGGCCCACCTGGTTTGCCAGCCACGGTTGTGCCATTAGAGGAGAAACTGCTTTGATGGCCGCCCGCGGTGAGGTGCAAATGTCCCCTGGTGTATTTATTGGGTACTTAGCAAGCTTCACAAAGCTTTTCAGTGATTCATTGCCGTCTGCTTAGCAAGCTACTATGATCTTATGAGACGGACGCGAAATGCAGCTCCGAAACCTGAACGGAACGCCACGCTGCCGATTTGCGCGTTCATTTTTAAAATGCACTGGTGTAAAATAAACGAGACGCTGCTTAAAAGCAATCAGAATCTGCTCGCGGCCTCTTCTGTACCGTCTGACAAACTCATTCCCCGGGCCCCTGCGTCTTCCAGTGCCCAAGGTTAACAGTGCAATGTTTTCCGCTAACGCAGCCACACCAGTGCCTCCTTGTGGAGAACACGGGGGGGTCGTTGTTACAAAGCAAAGCACCATCACGGTTATTAGAAAATGAACTCCAGGGCATCTGCAAACAGTGATTTCTTTCTAACCCTTACGAGCCAGCCGAGTCAAGGACAATTTTCACCAGCACATCATGTACGTCTCCTCCCTCAGGCCCAGTTCTCTGCCAAACCCTCCTTTTCCAGCTCCACCGGCTTCAGAGGAAGAGCCGTTCAAAACGGCGGTGATATCGGTCTTTCACAAGGAGGCCCATGGCTGTCCCTCCCCACCTGTTCTCATTAACGATGGCCCCAGTTTTGCTCAAACTTTCCAAAAAGATTCACGCTTGGACGGAGCCCAAACCTGAAAAAATTGCAGGCCAAAAGGGGAAGGTTTTGAGCAACTGAAAAAAGGGGGTGTGAGCACGGGAACTCTTGGGCACCCTAGGTCTGGCTGTCGCTAAGCACTGCAGGTATAATGTGAGCATGGGTCTGTTTTAAGTGTTGTCGGCATTCTGCGTTCCACCAGAGCCACATTGGAACCCACCAGGGATCAGAAACGGAGCAGTGCGGCTGCAGGCAACGGCCACAGTCACTTCCCCTCTCTTGGCAGAGGCACTTCCCAGGAGCCCATCCATGGACGGCACAGGAGAGCGTGAATAACCCTGCCCCAGGGACACGTGGCATGTTTACGGAGGAGTTCTAGGTCCACGGTAGGCATAAGGCCCCGACGGCACAGCCTGGGTCACCACAACCCTCCTGGGACGACAGAGGATGTTACAGCCCAAGCCTACGCAGACTCTGGGGCTATTAGAGAGGCCACGGGAAAGTCAGCTTCCCCAGGACACTGCAGCTCTGACCCTGCCAGGCCCACCAACTCTCACAGAAACCCCAATGTGGCCAGGCGTAAAGACCTTGCTGAACCAGGTGCTATCTGACAGCAGTTCTGAAAACACCCGTCCCCGCTGCGGCTCAGATTCCAGTGTCCAGAACGCTTGGGAGCGTTCATCTGTGCAGGCTCCATGTACCCAAACTGGAGCCAACCAAGAGAGTGTGGACAGTTTACCAGGAGAACGTAAGAACCAAGGGTCCATCTAGCCCAGTGTCCTGTCTCCGACAGTGGCCAGTGCCAGGTGCTTCAGAGGGAACAAAGAGAACAGGGCAACTATCGAGCAATCCATCCCCTGTTGTCCAGTCCCAGTTTCTGGCAGTCAGAGGTTTAGGGACACCCAGAGCAGGGGGTTGCATCCCTGACCAGCTGGCTAATAACATTGATGAACTTATCTAATTCTTTTGAATCCAGTTATACTTTTGGCCTCCACAACATCTCCTGGCAATGAGTTCCGCAGGTTGACTGTGCCTTGTGTGGAGAAATACTTTCTTTTGTTTGTTTTAAACCAGCTGCCTATTCATTTCATTGGGTGACCCCTAGTTCTTGTGTTATGAGAAGAAGTAAATAACATTTCCTTATTTACTTTCTCCACACCAGTCATGATTTTATAGACCTCTGTCATATCCCCCCTTAGTCGTCTCTTTTCTAAGATGAACAGTCCCAGTCTTATTACTCTCTCCTCACATAGAAGCTGTTCCATCACCCTGCTCAGTTTTGCTGCCCCTCTCTGTACCTTTTCCAGTTCTAATTTCTTTTTTAGATGAAGCAACCAGAAGTCAAGGTGTGGGCATACCATGGATTTCTATAGTGGCATTATGATATTTTCTCTTATTATCGATCCCTTTCGTAATGGTTCCTGACATTCTTTTTGCTTTTTTGACGGCCACTGCACATTGAGTGGATGTTTTCAGAGAACTATCCACAGTGACTCCAAGATCTTTCCTGAGTGGTCACAGCTAATTTGGACCCCATCATTTTATAGGTATAGTTGGGATTATGTTTTCCAACGTGCATTACTTTGCATTTATCAACATTGAATTTCATCTGCCGTTTTGTTGCTCAGTCACCCAATTTTGTGAGATCCCTTCATAACGCTTTGCAGTCAGTTTTGGACGTAACTATCCTGAGTACTTCTGTATCATCTGCAAACAGCCACCTCACTGTTTACCCCCTTTTCCAGATCATCTATGAATATGTTGAATAGCACAGGTCCCCATACAGATACTTGGGAGACGTCACTATTTACCACTTTCAGTTGTGAAAACTGACCATTTATTCCTACCCTTTGTTTCCTGTTTTTTAACCAGTTCCTGATCTATGAGAGGACCTTCCCTCTTATCCCATGACAGTTTACTTTGCTTCAGAGCCTTTGGTGAGGGACCTTGTCAAAGGCTTTCTGAAAGTCCAAGTACCCTACAGCCACTGGATCCCCCTTGTCCACATGCTTGTTGACCCCCCTCAAAGAATGCTAATAGATTGGCGAGGCCTGATTGCCCTTGACAAAAGCTGTGTCGACTCTTCCCCAACATATTGCGTCCATCTCTGTGTCTGACAATTCTGTTCTTTACTCTAGGTTTCAGAGTAACAGCCGTGTTAGTCTGTATTTGCAAAAAGAACAGGAGGACTTGTGGCACCTTAGCGACTAACCAATTTATTTGAGCATAAGCTTTCGTGAGCTACAGCTCCCTTCATCGGATGCATACTGCGGAAAGTACAGAAGATCTTTTTATACACACAAAGCATGAAAAAATGGGTGTTTACCACTACAAAAGGTTTTCTCTCCCCTCACCCCACTCTCCTGCTGGTAATAGCTTATCTAAAGTGATCACTCTCCTTACAATGTGTATGATAATCAAGGTGGGCCATTTCCAGCACAAATCCAGGGATTAACAAGAACCCTGTTAATGGGGTTCCAGGGGTGGGTCTGTGCTGTGGATGGCACTGTGTTCTGCATGGCTGAGGTTATGGGGCAAGTGATGCTGCTTTTCCACAATTTCAGCCCGTGCACGTCGGCGGAAGCACTCCATGTAGAAGTCCAGTCTGCTGTCTCGACCTTCAGGAGGAGTCCACCTAGAATCCTTCTTTTTGTAGTGTTGGTAGGGAGGTCTCTGTGGATTAGTATGTTGTTCAGAGGTGTGTTGGAAATATTCATTGAGTCGGAGATGTCGAAAATAGGATTTTAGGTCACCACAGAACTGTATCATGTTTGTGGGGGTGGAGGGGCAGAAGGAGAGGCCCCGAGATAGGACAGCTGCTTCTGCTGGGCTGAGAGTATAGTTGGATAGGTTAACAATATTGCTGGGTGGGTTGAGGGAACCATTGCTGTGGCCCCTTGTGGCAAGTAGTAGTTTAGAAAGTTTAGTGTTCTTTTTCTTTTGTAGAGAAGCAAAGTGTGTGTTGTAAATGGCTTGTCTAGTTTTAGTAAAGTCCAGCCACGAGGAAGTTTGTGTGGAAGGTTGGTTTTTAGGAGAGTAAATTGTGGAAAAGCAGCATCACTTGCCCCATAACCTCAGCCATGCAGAACGCAATGCCATCCACAGCCTCAGAAACAACTCTGACGTCATAATCAAAAAGGCTGACAAAGGAGGTGCTGTTGTCATCATGAATAGGTTGGAATATGAACAAGAGGCTGCTTGGCAGCTCTCCAACACCACTTTCTACAAGCTATTACCCTCTGATCCCACTGAGAGTTAACAAAAGAAACTACAGCATTTGTTCAAGAAACTTCCTGAAAAAGCACAAGATCAAATCCGCACAGACACACCTCTGGAACCCCGACCTGGGATATTCTATCTACTACCCAAGATCCATAAACCTGGAAATCCTGGGCGCCCCATCATCTCAGGCATTGGCACCCTGACAGCAGGATTGTCTGGCTATGTAGACTCCCTCCTCAGGCCCTACGCGACCAGCACTCCCAGCTACCTTCGAGACACCACTGACTTCCTGAGGAAACTACAATCCATGGGTGATCTTCCTGAAAACACCATCCTGGCCACTATGGATGTAGAAGCCCTCTACACCAACATTCCACGCAAAGATGGACTACAAGCCGTCAAGAACACTATCCCCGATAATGTCACGGCTAACCTGGTGGCTGAACTTTGTGACTTTGTCCTTACCCATAACTATTGTACATTTGGGGACAATGTATACCTTCAGATCAGCGGCACTGCTATGGGTACCCGCATGGCCCCACAGTATGCCAACATTTTTATGGCTGACTTAGAACAACGCTTCCTCAGCTCTCGTCCCCTAAAGCCCCTACTCTACTTGCGCTACATTGATGACATCTTCATCATCTGGACCCATGGAAAAGAAGCCCTTGAGGAATTCCACCATGATTTCAACAATTTCCTTCCCACCACCAACCTCAGCCTGGTCCAGTCCACACAAGAGATCCACTTCCTGGACACTACAGTGCTAATAAAGGATGGTCACATAAATACCACCCTATACCGGAAACCTACTGACCGCTATTCCTACCTGCATGCCTCCAGCTTTCACCCTGACCTCACCACACGATCCATCCAAGCTCTGCGATACAACCGCATTTGCTCCAACCTCTCAAACAGAGACAAACACCTAGAAGATCTCTATCAAGCTTTCTTACAACTACAATACCCACCTGCAGAAGTGAAGAAACAGATTGATAGAGCCAGAAGAGTTCCCAGAAGTCACCTACTACAGGACAGGCCTAACAAAGAAAATAACAGAATGCCACTAGCTGTCACCTTCAGCCCCCAACTAAAACCCCTCCAACACATTATTAAGGATCTGCAACCTATCCTAAAGGATGACCCAACACTCTCACAAATCTTGGGAGACAGGCCAGTCCTTGTCTACAGACAGCCCCGCAACCTGAAGCAAATACTCACCACCAACCACATACCACACAACAGAACCACTAACCCAGGAACCTACCCTTGCAACAAAGCCCGTTGCCAACTGTGCCCACATATCTATTCAGGGGACACCATCACAGGGCCTAATAACATCAGCCACACTATCAGAGGCTCGTTCACCTGCACATCCACCAATGTGATATATGCCATCATGTGCCAGCAATGCCCCTCTGCCATGTACATTGGTCAAACTGGACAGTCTCTACGTAAAAGAATAAATGGACACAAATCAGATGTCAAGAATTATAACATTCATAAACCAGTCAGAGAACACTTCAATCTCTCTGGTCACGCGATTACAGACATGAAAGTTGCTATATTACAACAAAAAGCTTCAAAACCAGACTCCAGCGAGAGACTGTTGAATTGGAATTCATTTGCAAATTGGATACAATTAACTTAGGCTTGAATAGAGACTGGGAGTGGCTAAGTCATTATGCAAGGTAACCTATTTCCCCTTGTTTTTTCCTACCCCTCCCTCCCCCCAGACGTTCTTGTTAAACCCTGGATTTGTGCTGGAAATGGCCCACCTTGATTATCACACACATTGTAAGGAGAGTGATCACTTTAGATAAGCTATTACCAGCAGGAGAGTGGGGTGGGGGGAAAGAAAACATTTTGTAGTGATAAACACCCATTTTTTCATGCTTTGTGTGTATAAAAAGATCTTCTACACTTTCCACAGTATGCATCCGATGAAGTGAGCTGTAGCTCACGAAAGCTTCTGCTCAAATAAATGGGTTAGTCTCTAAGGTGCCACAAGTCCTCTTGTTCTTTACTCTAGTTTCAACCAGTTTGCCCGGTACCGAAGTCAGGCTCGCCGGCCTGTAACTGCCGGGGTCGCCTCTGGAGCCCGTTTTAAAAGGTGGCATGGCGTTAGCTCCCCTCCAGCCGTCTGGCCCCGAGGCGGATTTAAGCAATAGGTCACACGCCACGGCTGGCAGTTCTGCAGTTGCACATCTGAGTTTCTTCAGAGCTCTGGGCCGATCCCATTTGGTCCTGGTGACTTATTGCTGTTCGGTGTATTGATTTGTTCCAAACCCTCCTCGACTGACGCCTCAGTCTGGGACCGTTCCTCAGGTTTGTCCCTAACTAGAATGGCTCAGGTGTGGGAGCCTCCCTCACAAAGTTGGCAGCGATGACTGATGCAGATAACGCATTTAGCTTCTTCACAAGGGCCTTGTCTTCCTTGAGTGCTCTGTTAGCCCTTCCATCATCCAGTGGCTCCGCTGATTGTTTGGCTGGCGTCCTGCGTCCCATGTACTTATAAAAAGGTCACACTAATTAATTTGCATTACACTGAGCCAATTACAGCTGCCTTCCTCTTTAATGTGGATGCAGAAACTGTAGAGACAACAATCCCAGCATGCAATGTGGCCTGTTTGGGTCAAACGAGCCTGCTGCGTGGGACCTAGACCTAGGGACCTAGACCTCCTGCTGGTGTCAACACTATCCTGGTGTGGGCCAAGTGGAGCTGGATGGAGAGCTGCAGTCGTGCAGTCACCTCTCCCCATTAAAGGGCTCTGGCTCTTTCTGGGCCACAATCAGAACCAACCAGAACCTGCCACCGAACCCCGGGCAGTTTTTTTGAGTTTGGAGAAATTTCCGCTGAGGTTTTCCCATCACTTTTCCTGGTACTGGCTCTCCGTGCTCCTGGGACCTGGCTGGGAATGGCTGATGGGTGCCGTTCCCAGCCTGACACAGCAAACACTGGACGTCTCCCAAATCTCCTGGATTTCTGGTCTGGTTTGACTGGTTCAGGAGGCTCCTGGAAGTTCCCAGGAATTGGGGCCCTCAGCCAAGCCTCCAGACCCTGCCCATCGCATGGTGTCAGCAGGGCCGCGCCAATGGCCTTCCAAGAGCTGTCCCGCTCCAGGAGTTCTGCCTACACAAAGAGGCAGAGTGGGTGCCCAGCTCCTCCGAGGACTGGGGATGCAGCCAGTTACAACATGTTTCCTGTTCTCTCTCCTCTTCCCTCCCCCTCCCTCTTTTCCTAATTAAACTGCAGGTGAACCTATCCGGCCGTGGCAACACGCCAGACACTAAATTCCTCCATGCAGATCGGAACTTGCCTCCATGCACCTTCCGAACGCGCCGCTCTGAGAACACGGCCGCTCTCCACTGCCAGTCCAGTCGCAGGGACAGCCCAGGGCTGCTTGCTTGTTTGCAGGGTGGTCAGGCCCAGATCCACAAAGACCCCTAGGCACCTTTCAGTGGAAAGGAGGAGCCTAAATACCTCCGTGGAGCCAGGCCCAAGTGGCTAGGGTGCTGCAGTGGGGCTCAGGAGACCACCGACCGTCACCTCTCTGTGCTGCCTTTCCCTGGTGTCTTGCTGTAGCGGGGTGGTCACCCGCTCCTGCCCTGAAGGGCTTGAAATCAGCCCTGGGAGCGGGCTGAGGCTGCTGGAAGGCTGGTGCTAGAGAAAGCAGCAAGCCTCGGCTGATTGGGGAAACAGCCACAGCTGCGGCCATGCCCCAATCAGGGCCCCGTTGGCCTTTATAGGCGGGCAGTGGGCCAGTCTCTCTTGAGATGTTGAGAGGGAGGAGCCTGACTGCTGGAAGCTGAGCTGGATACCCAAAGTGGAGCAGGGCTGGGGAAAGGCCAGAGGAGCTGGGGCGCTCCAGCCTGAGAAACCCCTGGGCTGCAGGCCTTGATGAAGGCCTAAGAAAAGGGTACTGGGGTTGCAGAGGGCAGCCCAAGGGTAGGCAGAAGCAGCAGGTCCAGACCCCCCTTGCCGATGATGAGTGGCAATTATAGGTAGCGGAGGCTAGATGGTAACTGACAGTAGCCAAAGACTGAGGTGAGATGGGGATTAGGAGGTTGGGGGTTCCCCGGGGAGGGGAGACCCAGAGACCGAGGGGACACTGCTGGGGCAGACCCCCAGACAAAGCGGCACCTGGGTCCGGAAGAGACACGGGGGCAGCAGCAGCAACGAGACCGATCTGCAGAGAGCGCTCTGGAGCTGGAAAATGAACTAATTCCCAGCCAGCCTGCAGGAGTGAGTCCCGCCCCGCCACACTTGCCTATTTGGATTTTAAGCTCTTTAGGGCAGGCACTATGGGACAAGGGATTTAGGTGCCCAGAGAGACAGATAAATGGGATTTTGAAAAGTGCCTACAGGCATTTTTGAAATTTATGGGAATTAGGCACCAAACTTGCCTTGGCCCCTCTGAAGCCAGGTGCCAGTCAACGTCTTTAGGCACCTAAATCCCCTGGGATCAAGTCCACTGTGGCTCTGTAGCACACAGCACCCCAGGGCCCCCATCTCAGCTCATGTGCCACTCCGATGGCTGGTTTGCCTACAGTGTCTCCAGCATGGGGCAGAGAATGGCCATGCGCACCCGACTCCAGCCCATGGCTCCAGCCCATGGCAAGAGACACGTTCCGGGACCCGCCTCCCCCTCTACCCATAAAGAAATGGAGGGTGGCTACTATACCTAGACACCCGCGACAACCAGTGGAGACGCAGGGAGTGTCACCTGGCAGGAGACCGATGGACCAGGTCTGTCCCGCATAGGCCCCTGAGCAGGGCCACGCTCTGCAGGCAGAGCACCCTGTGCTGACGGAGAAGCTATCTGCATTCATCATTATGCTGTAGACCCAATACTGCCCCTGCCTGCCTGGCTCTGGCACCCCCAAGCCCGTGGCCTGCCTCACAAAACCCACCCTTTGTACGGGTCTTCCCCTGTCTGTATGAGGCCTGGTGAGACGTGCCTTCCCTGAAATGACCCCCACACCCGTACGCGAGGAGGCCACTCCCAGACCTGCTGGCTGTGCCCTCGAAATGCCACTGGTAGGGCTGGCTGGGAACAGTTGGGCCGGGGCTTGACTGGGAGGAAGCCGTCCCAAGAAGCCATCAGGCCCTGCTAGCTCCTCCCCTGTATCTCAACAGCCTCCTGGCAATGGCACGAGTCTTGGTGGGGCCGGCCAGCTGCTCCGTGCTGCCTGGCACCGCGGAGAGGGCGTCTCTCCAAGCCCGGAACGCCCTAGTGTGGCTGGGGTTTGAGGAGCGCGCAGGCCAGGGCCCAAAGCTGCCAAAGACACAGGGCCAAAGCTGCCAAGACCTGGCCACGGGGAGAGTCAGCAAGGGGCGGAGGCTGGGACGGGAGCTGGGGAGGAGAGTGCCTGGTGCGGGGGCTGGCTGAGGTTAGGAAAAAGGGAGGTAGGGGAGCCTGACTGGAGGCCCTGGACGTTTCGGAGAAGCATTTGCTAGCAGCTCGCTCGCCTTGGGCTTTGACCCCGCAGGCTCTGCAGAGCTCAGAGCCTTCGGATGGGAGACCTCCCCAGGAAAACCCACTCTGCATCCCTGCCAGGCCCCCAGAGGTGCAAAGGGCACCATGCCCGTGGAGGTGCCAACTCCCCGGGGAGATGTAAAATCCCAGGCGCTGCCCACTGGGGGTCACTCGGGAGCCCAGGATGCCCTTGGTAAGAATCCAGGTGCAGCTGCACATCGCGGCCAGGGCCCGGCTCAGGGGGCAAGTATAGGGGCTTAGTCTGGATCCACAAAAACATGGAGCAGTCCGGTGGCACGTTAAAGATTAACCTGTTTATTTGGGCATAAGCTCTCGTGGGTGAAAAGCCCACTTCTTCAGATGCATGGAGAAGTGGGGTCTTTACCCAGGAGATCTTATGCCCAAATAAATCGGTTAGTCTTTAAGGTGCCTCCAGACTCCTCCTTGTTTTTTAGGCTCAGGTGGTTTATTCCCCTCTCTAAAACCCCAGTGTTTACAGAACCCAGCACTCAGCTGCACTTCCTGTCCTGAACTGTTGTGTGACGCTGCTGGAGGCAGCGGCGTCCCACCCCAGAGGGGGCTGCATTTCCAGGGCCCAGGCAGACTCACTGCAGAGGCGCTGGATGAGGGGTGCAATAGAAAGACCCCAAGCGGCGCCTGAAGCTCCGAGGACCGGACCGTTTCTGTTCACCTGGAGCTTGTGCCCAAGCTCCGCGTTTGATCCGAAGCAGGAAGAGGTTTGGGGCCCGGGGATTCGCTCGCAGCTGTTCTTTGCCGAGGCTCTTCTGCCGATCGACTTCCATTACTTCCCCCGGCTGGCTTTCGCCCCGGGTGGCTCGCTCGGGGCAGGGCGCGGGGGCGGCCGGATTCGGAGCGAGCGAGGCGCCGGAGCGGACTCCAAAATAATTCAGAGTGCGGCTCACGCCCGGCTGAGCTCATGGCGCAGCGGCGGGAACACGATGAAAGATTCAAGGGCTCTGTCACTCCGCGTTAGGAACAGCGAGCCTGCGGGCGCCCGGAGCCGGAGCCGGAGCCTGGCCCCCGGGGGAGCCGCGCGCGTTAGCTGCACCGAGCCCGGTCGGCTGGGGCTTCGGGAGAGGCCATTAGCGGCCCCTGCTCTCACGGCCGGTTGGTTGGTTGGTTTGGGGAGGAGCTGCAAAGCGGAGCCGCGTTCTCCAGAGACCTGGAGCAGCTTGGAAACCCGCCAGCGAGCCCACCTGGCAGGGCCGGCGACCGTGTGCGCTGGCTCCTAGCTCCTAGCCAGTGGGCGCAAGAGATCCTCAGTCATGGGATACATCGACGTCTCTTTCCAAAGCCCCAGGCAGCCCTCCGAGCCGCGGGCGGGATTTGATGTTCGCTGGGAAGCTGAGAACCGCCCGTTTGGCCCCCCGCCCCAAAGCCGACAATAACATTTTCCCAGCGTCCATGCTACACATGGGCCGAGATCAAAGTCATCACAAATCCGCAGCTAGGAATTGTCCCCCTGGGTCAGAGGAGCAGCGGCCCATCTAGCCCAGGTCCTGCCTCCAGCACCGGCGGGGAGAGAAACTCTCTTGTCCTCCCCGTTCCCCTGGCTTGGCGGGGTCCCTCTGAAGCGCCCCCCAGCTCTGGCGGGCCTGAAACACCCTGGCACCCGGCGCACCCTCTTCCACATCGGGGAGGAAGACGGTCAACGCCCCGCCTCAGTGCAGAGCCCCGCGGCCCTGGCTGGGAGCCTTCGGCCCCGTCCTAGCCCCGCTGTCTCCCGTCCCGCTTCGGAGCCCAGACACAACTCGACGGCTCAGCCCGGGCCGGCTTCGGTCCTGTCTTTCTGAAACTCTGCCCAACAGAGCAGCTAGACAGGCCGACTCGTCCGCTGGCGCCCGAGGAGGCTCCACACGGGACACGGGCAGCCAGTGTCTGGAAAGGCTCTGATTCGTCTCAGCTGTGACAGCCCCTTCCTGCCGGGAAGCTGCACCTTGCGCCCTGGGCCCTTCCACCGAAGCTGGTCTTTGGTCGGAGGAAACAGCCCTTGCGGCTCTGTAGGGAGTGAGGCGCCAGCAGGTTTACACCGAAGGGGGTTGGGCCCGAAGGTTAGTTACAGACCTGGGATGACATTTGGCGTCTTCAGCGCTGCGTTGCGAATAAACCCGGATCTAATCCGGATTCCTCCCACCCGGGGTCAGTCTCCCCGTGGAGACAGCGACCCTACTGGTATGAGTGAGGACGGCTCCCGCCAGGGAGGCTTTCAAAGCTCCAGCTCTAAATTCATTAGCCAAGTATTTCCCCGTCTCCCGGCCTGCTCCGGCCGGCCTCGGGAGCCCCGGTGGGCCCTGGGGCTTGGCTATTTCCCACTAATGCCACCGTGTGCACAGGTACTTTTCTGGGTGGTTTGGAAATCGGAGTGTCTCTCGTGGGTGGGAATCCGGCTCCGCTAGTGTGTCTAGCGGCGGCTGGGAGCAGGGAGAGCTGAGCTCTGCCGTTACTTGTACCCTGAAACTCGCTCCTGGGGGCCCCTGCACCGCTGGGGAGGGACCTCTGACCCCCTGGGGCTACAGGGCTGGAAGCAGACACTGGGCTGGGCCGGCTCGGGCGATGCAGGGGACTCTGGCCCCAGCACTGGGCAGGCCCCGGAGCGAGCTGTCTGGCAAGGCGGGGGCATCTCCCGTGAGCGAGCTGCCACGGGCCCGATCCTGCAGGGTGCCCAGAACCCTGCCCTGAAATCAGCGAGAGGTGAGGGGGCCCAGCGCCACGGGTTCAGGGAGACGCCTAAGGCTGTGCAAGGACAGCTGTCCCGGAGGGGTCTGGGCCCCGATTTCCACCGCCGGGGCCCAGCTCCCCCCACGGGTCTGGCGCCCCCCACGGAACAAGTGGCACTGCTCCCGCGGGAGGGGCGGCTGTGGTGGGGGTCGGGTCACAGAGGGGGCGTCTCTCCTGGAGCTGGGGGAGGATCCCAGAGCAGGGAGTCGGATGCCAGGGGGATCCCTGTGTTCCTCGGCAGCGGGACCCGCTGGAGCTTTCTCCGGGCAGGCGGCTCCGGCCCTAGGTACAGCCTTGCAGGAACCGAGCCTGGAGGTGAGGCGTTGGGGTGGTTACCCCACTGCCCGGGCCAAACTCCCATGTGGAGGACCACATCCGGTCCCCCAGAATCCCCTCCTTTCCCCTGCACTTCCTAGTGATTAACAAGATTCCCGTTCACATCCTGTCCTGCGGCGCTGCCGCTGGCGGGCTGCCACGTCCCACCCCAGAGCTGGCTGCATTTCCCAGGCGCTTCCTGAGACAAACCCCGCGGCCCCGCTTTGCAGGAGAGACATCCCCGGGGGCCCGGGAGAGCTCCGCCGGCGCGAGGGGCGCAGAAACGGGGCTGGGGCTCAGAAAGGAGCCGGGGACGGTCTGGGGCAGGCGCTGGGCGTGCGCAGGGGACGGGAGGGGTGAGCGGAGAAGAAACAGGCCTCGGCTGTAGGGACACAAAAGGGCCCAGCCGCACCCTGGGGTTCCCACTGGCTCCCAGCCTGGGCAGGTCACTTCGAGGCGGCGGGTGCCTGGTCCAGGACCCGTCCCTGGGCCTGGCGGCAGGTGAGGGGGACCCGCCTTGTGCCCAAAGGCGGGGCGGGGGCTCCCCGGCCCTTACCTCGGCTGAAGATGATGCTCTCGTAGGGGATCTTGTTCTTGGTCTCCAGGCTGGAGCAGTTCCAGCGCTGGTCCCGGAACTGGTGCTGACATTCGTGGATGGCGATCTGCATGCCCTGGATGGCGGAGGCCGTCACGTCGGGGTGGCGGACACACACCTCCAGCTGCCGGCGCGTCAGGCCGGGCAGCGTCAGGCAAACGGTGTTGGCGTTCAGCACCGGCTCCGACGGCAGCTTCAGGCCCAGGATTTCATTGGGGCAGGAGCTGGAAGGGAAGGGAGAGCCCGGCTCAGCGCCCTGCCCTGCCGCCTCGCCCACCCCTGGCGCCAGGGGTCTGCTGCGGGGAGGGGAAAGCCCCGCAGAGACCCAGTCACGGGGTCGCTTCCCAACCCCCCCCCTCCGCCGCCCCTGGGTGCAAAGTCCCCACACGGAGGGGGGCAGCCGGGGCGTCGGGTGCAGCCAGGCCCCAGAGAGACCGCCACCCAGGCCAGCGATTCTGAGGTGGATTTGGAGCGGGCTGGGGAGTCGGGGCTGGGGAGTCGGGGCAGGGGATGGGGGGCTGGCTCGGAAGCCAGGGAGGGGATGGGGGGATGGGTACGGAGCTGGCCAAGGCGGGGGGATGAGGATGGAGACAGGGGACTCTAGGGTGTTGGCAAAGGGCGGAGTGGGCTCCCCAATCAGCCGATTGGGGGGCATGGGTGTCAGGATCTTGCCCCAGGGCACCAATCCCCAGCCTCGGGATCCCCAGGATCAGAGGATTCTAACTTGAGCCACCCCGTTTTATTCCCGGATGAATCAATTAAGGACCAGCAAAAGAGGCGCTCAGGCGCAGAAACTGCCCCCACTGGAGCCCCCGCAACGAAGCCCCAGCAGGCGGAGAGTGTGCCGCTCCCCAGAGGAGCCCCCGGCTCCTGGGGCGTGTCTGTGACCCAGACCCGGGGCGAGATGCCGGCGAGGTCAGGGTGCAAGCCCCAAACACCGGGCTGAGCTGCTCAAAGCTATTGCCTCCCCTGTGCTTTCCAGGGGGGCTGCTGCTCCAGACCCTGGGGGCGCCAAGGAAGACCAGGGGCCAAACCCTGCCCGAAAGCAGCCAGAAATCCCCAGCAGCAGCCTGCTTTCCACGGGCATCCCAGCTCTGCCTGGGCCGGACAGGACTCGACAGGACTCTTCTCTACCGATCTTATCCCAGCCCATCACTGCAGTGTCTGGGCACCTTCTAGTCATGCACCAAGTGAGGTGACCGACACCTGTCATGTGTGGAACAGGGCGGCGAAGAGAACCAGTATCAGAACCCAGACAGACAGACAGAGGGGTGTTTGGGGACGAATGGATGGATGGCTAGGTGGGGGGGGGTGTAGAGACAGATCGGAGGGTATGGGGTAGATTAGATAGGTCGAAGGGATGTATGAGGATGGATGGGTAGTTGGGATGGTGGGGGATGGATAAATGACTGATGGGTGTGTATGGGATAGGTAGAGGGGGTGTATGAGGATGGATGGTGGGAGGGTGTGTGGGGACGGATGATGGGGGTGTATGAGGATAGATAAATAGAGGGAGCCTATGAGGAAGGCTGGATGGCTGGAGGGGAGTGGGGCTGGATGGTGGGTGTGTATGGGACAGATCGAGGGGGTGTATAAGGATGGGTGGAAGGATGGGTGGTGTGGGGATGGATGATGGATTTGTATGGGGATAGATACAGGGATGGATGGTGGGAGGACATGTGGGGACGCATGGACAGCCAGCCAGCCCCAGAGACCCAGGCCCGGTTTGGGTGACCACCTAAGCTTTTGGCTCGTTAACCAAGCAGAGGGCCAGTCAGTGAGGGGGCTCACCCCCTCCAGGGCAGTTACCCCGGGTTTGCAGGGCTGTCACTGAGATCAGACTCCCTGAGCCCCGGCAGGCCCCATGTCTCCTGTGGGATGGGCGTGGGCGGAGCACGCACGGCTCACGCGTCAGCCATGTTGAAATTCTATTGCTGGTCTATCCAGGTTCGTGGCCCACGCCCCTCACCCTGGTATCTGGGCACCTGCGGTCACGTTGGGCGCTGTGTTCCCAGGCTGTGGCCAGTTCCCATTTCAGCCGCTCCTCGGCGTGGGGCTCCCAGGTTGGCACTTTCAGGCCCACCCCAGTGGGCCTGGGCCTGTTGCTGGCACCAGGGACCAGGCCGCCCTCCCCACCTCATTTAATTTCAGGGTCCGAGAGGGGCATGATCAGAAAGTCCAGTAGGGACAGCACAGCCTCGCCCCTTCATTAAACAACACGGCTGCCATCTGTCCCGGGGGTTCTCTCTCTCTCTCGCCCTCCCCCGGACGGGGAGCTGTGCATGCCGGGGTGTGCGTTGTGGTCGGGTTGGGTTTTCTAACACCTCCAGGGCTCTGTGTCAGCCAGAGATGTGCCCCTGGCATGGGGAGCAGGGGCTGGGAGGTTTGGGATGGTCCTTCCTCCCTCAGTCAGGGTCCAGCCCTAAGGATGCTCTGTTCCCCCCGAAAGCGGAACGTCCCGTGGGGCCCGAGGAGCAGAGCTCTGCGCGGGTCTCCAGCCCGGACCCCTGGAGCACCTTGAAGACAAGGACCGAGCCCTGGGCTGTGGGGCGCCGGTGCGCGGAGTGGGGACAGGTGCCCATGTTGCAGCCCAGCCAGGTGTGCGAGCTGCAGGAAAGGTGAGCCCGGAGCCCAGCCCGTTGGCTGCTGTCTCACTCCCCACTGGCGATCCGGGGCAGAACCTCACGTTCCACCCCGCGGCGGCTTCTGTGCCCTAGACCCTCTTGCCAGGGATCTGAAAGTCAAGCTGGGCTCTGCCCGGCGACTCTCCGCTGGCTCTCTGGCACCCGCTGGGAAGTGTCGGGCCTGGCCCGGGCTGGCTTGTTCCTCTTCGGTCACGTTGGGCGCTGTGTTCCCAGGCTGTGGCCAGTTCCCATTTCAGCCGCTCCTCGGCGTGGGGCTCCCAGGTCGGCACTTCCAGGCCCACCAGAGTGGGCCTGGGCCTGTCGCTGGCACCAGGGACCAGGCCGCCCTCCCCACCTCGTTTAATTTCAGGGTCTGAGAGGGGCATGGTCAGAAAGTCCAGTAGGGACAGCACAGCCTCGCCCCTTCATAGCTAGGGACCAGACCCCCAGCTCCTCATTTGGGCCCAGCTCCCAGGGTCTGTCCGAGTCAGGCCTGGCACCGGGCTCTCCGCTCCTCCCTTCGGAGGGTCCCTCTGAACCTGCCGCAGAGCTACCCGCTCTGCCGCTCCACTCGGGCCTTCTCTAGGATTCGCCAAAGGCAGAGAAGAGCCCCAGAGCTCTGGCATCTTCCAAGGCCAAGCGCCCCGCCGAGCCCCCCGCAGCCGGGGGCGGCTGCCACCCAGGTGACTGGAGCGCTGTAGGGAGGCGGGACTTGCTTGGAGGGGCGCTGGCTGCTACCTGCTCTGGCTGTAATTCATCGGGGGTCGGGGGCGGGGGGTGTCTCCCATCAGGACTGTCAGCCAGGCCAGGCTTGTTCCCCTGGACGCCGTTTTACACTCAGGGGCTAAAGCCAGGCCCTTTCTCCCCTTCAGTGCCGCGGGGCCAGGCTCGGAATTCAGCCTGCTCCAGCGCCAATCCGGAGTGACCCCGCTAGGGGAGCGGGAGCGACCTTAACAACCAGAGCAGGGAGCTCCCCAAGTCCTGACCCTGAGTCGGAGTCACTCCGGATTTGCACCCGCCTGTCAGATCAGGATCAGTCCTGCAGCAGAGTCCAGCTGGACATGTCCCGAGCAAAGAGGCTTCCAGCCCTCCCCAGCCCCCCCCGTCCCTGACTCCCAGGTCTGCTGCCCCTATTCTTCCTTCGCTTCACCCTCTCCCCCCAGGCCCGCCCGCCCCAATCCAATGGGGGGGGGGGCGTGCCAGGGCGGCTGGAAATCACGTGCCGCCGCTGTCATCCTCTTCTCTGATCCCCTGGCGCTGCTGCCTCGCTCCCCCCGCCCCCCCGGACTAAGTGGGTTTAAACAGGATTTCACGGTGAAAGGCCCGCGGGTCACCGGCTGCTGCGGCTTTAATTAATACACGTCCCGGCGTCAACACATTCTGCGTGAAGGAGAGGAAAGGGAAAAAAGAAAAAAAGCCAGCCCAGAAACAGGAGCTGGAGCGAGCCAGGGGAGGAAAAGACAGGGGGGTTTAACCCTTCCCTGCCCGCCGCCCGGAAGTTTGGCAGCTGGCGGGGGATCAGGGGAGATCAAAGGAAGACGCCTGGAGTGGCCCTGGGATGCGGAAAAGGGGGGGCGGGGGAGGATCACGGCATGCGAAGGGGGGAAGGTGGGAGTCCCCCCCGGAACTCGACGTGGGGCACCAGCCGGCTCCCCACCCCCAGTCTCTCTTTCCCTCGGATTTGGGATGAAAGGAAAAGCAGAGCCCTAACGACCAAAAGAGCTCGGTTCTCCTGGCCCCGCCCTTAGGGAGCGGCCCCCGCACCCCACTGGGGTGGCCACAGGGGCGCCCCGTTCCCCTCCAGGGAGGGGGTGCAGCGCTACCTGCCGAACCCTCCATGCACGGACAGACCCCGAGTTGCCTGGACTAACACCACCCCCCGGCTGCGCTTCCATTTGTAGGGCCCAGCGCCAGGCTCTCCAGGCGTTTCCCGAACCCCACCGTGCACAGGGGCTGGTCGGTGAGCGCCCCGCACCTCCCCCAGAAACCCGCCTCTGTCCAGGCCAGGAAAGGCAAACAATCCCCCAGGAGACCGTCAGAGGCACGGAGCTTGGCCTAACCTCCGAGTCTTCGTGTTCAATAAACCCCAGCAAAATACCGCCCGGGCAGCCACATGGACTGGCTTGTACGTGTGAATCCAAGATTTTCCAGGGGTCCAACTAGCCCCTCGACTCCTGGGAGGTTGTTTTTTACATAGGGACAGCTGAGCTCCCCCAAATACCCACTCCCCCCAATCATGGGACCCTAGAACCGACCCCGGGACACAACTTGCCCCAGCTCGGCCGGCAAGGCAGTGAGAGAGCTGGGGAAAGAACCCAGGAGTCCTGGGCCGCAGTTTGGACAAAACTCCCTCCTTAGCCCTGAATTGTTAGTCATTTGCCGGCGGGCGAGCGGAGCCAATTAGCCAGCCCGGCCCGGCCGGGGGGCGCTACCTTTAGACGGAGCAGGTGGCTTCTGAACTTATTTTCTCCATATACTGCAGCGGGGAGGACCCGATTCGGAGCGGGACAGGAGTCGCTGGGCTCTGTCTCCGAGCCCTGCGCCAGCAGACCGTCCCCACCTCAGACGGACAATTCCCCCTTCCCGGGGTTTGCTCTGCGGTCCAGGTGGGCCCGGCAGGGGCTGGGCTCTGACCGGGCTTCCGCCGGGGTTCCCCACGGGGCAACTCGAGGGACGCGGCTCCCCGGTTTACGCCGCGGTGGAGGTGAGCCGGGAGTCAGGCCCTCGCCCGGCTGGTCCTCCAATCAGCGCCTGACCCAGAAAGCAAGGCCGAGCAGAGGCGGCTTCCATGGCACTGGCGAGGAAAAGCAAATCCCCCTGCGGGGAGAATTTCCACACGACGGAGGAGATCTCTAGGAAGGGAAACGATCAGCCGCAGCCCGGATTATCTGGAGCAGGCGGGGGTGGAGGGGGGTTAGCACACGGGGGAAATAATCCTCCCGAATCCGTCACAGAACGGAGACAATCTGGGTAAACGTTGCATTCCGGAGAGGCACAGGGCGCTGTGATTATCACAAGGCTCCGAAGTGACATCTCCTCTCCTAGGGCCCGTGTGCGGGTGCGCGGTTCATCTCCCGGGAGCACAGGGCAGCTGCCGAGGGACCATTGGCCAAGACACAAGCCTGGGTCCTAAAGGCCCCACCACGGCTAAAAACAGGCGAGTTTAGGAAGTGGGAGCCCGAGCGCGGCGGGAGGTCTCTTACCTTCGCAGCCAGAGGCCGAGGAGAAGCAGGGGGCAGAACCCGGGCAGCAGGGCCAGACCCATCTCGTGTCCCGCTGGCTCGGTGCGGGGCTTGGCAGGGACTCGGGTTTGCGGTGGGGCCTTTGGGTTTCCCGTGGTGGTTTCCCCGGCTGCTGCTGGTTCTTGTCTCTTCTCGCTGCTTCTTGCACTTCCCTCTGCTATTCAGGACCTCAGGGATCCCCCGCCTGGATTGGTGGGTTGACAGTCCCAGAAGGACGGGGCCATCCTCGCCGCAGGCAGCCCATAGCCCCCCACCCCCAACACAACCCCAACTACATGGGCCAGGCAGGGCCGCTCCCCCCTCTACGAGGACACCCAAGTTCCAAGGAGCTGCTGGCTGCTTGCAGGGGGGAGAGCTGCTCTCATTCCAGGCTCCATGTGGACAGGTCCTGCCCCTCCGCCCCCCACCCAAGTCTCCAGCGGGGGGAGGGGGGCCTAGCTGCAGGGCGCTGGCAGAGGCAGAATGAGGGGGCAGGCTGCCCCCCCTGCGCAGCCCCCCCCCTTGGCTTCCCTCTTTGTCACTCTGCCTCGCTTTGCTCAGAGCTCCCCGTCCTGTGCGCCCCGGGCGGGGCGCTCCGGTCCCTGGGGCTGGGCGCGCGGGGAGGGGGGGGTCTCTCCTTGTGGGGGGAGGGCAAGCTCCCCTGGATCTCTGAGGCGCAAGTGGAGCCCCAGCTGCTCCCTCCTCGCCGCCGCTTTCTCCAGCTGCCTCCGGCTCAGCGCCTCCCTGCGCCCCGCAGCCGCCTGGGACCGTCCCCTGGCGAAGAGCGCGGCGGGCAGCGGCCGGGCCGGGCTCGCACGGGGGCTGCGGCGGCGGCTCTGCCTGGGATCGCGCCGCGCGCTGCGTTCCTCGGCGCCCGGAGCCCTCGTCCCGACACGTCTGGGCAGGAGCCCGCAGGGGAAGGACGGGGGCAGAGGATGGCAGCGGCAGCGGGGCAGGCGGGGCGGGGAGGGAGCGTGCCACACACGGCCTGCCGGGGCGGGGGCGGGCGGGCGGGGCGGGCGCGGAGGTGTGGGTGCATGGGTGCAGCTGGATGCGGGGTGTGGGCCTGACAGCACGGTTGTGAAGGTGTGTCTATGGATGCGGTCCGGGAGCATGGCTGGGGTGTGCCCATGTGGGTGTGCAGATGTGTGAGGGAATGGAGGTGAGGATGTGTGCATGGAGGGGGAGGTGTGTGTGCAGATCCCCATGGCGTATGGCTGTGCTGATGGAGATAGCATGTGGGAGGTGGGTGTGTAAATCCCCATGGCGTATGGCTGTTCTGATGGAGATAGCACGTTGGAGGTGGGTGTGTAAATCCCCTAGGCATATGGCTGTTCTGATGGAGATAGCACGTTGGAGGTGGGTGTGTAAATCCCCTAGGCATATGGCTGTGCTGATGGAGATAGCACGTTGGAGGTGGGTGTGTAAATCCCCTAGGCGTATGGCTGTGCTGATGGAGATAGCATGTGGGAGGTGGGTGTGTAAATCCCCATGGCGTATGGCTGTGCTGATGGAGATAGCATGTTGGAAGTGGGTGTGTAAATCCCCTAGGCATATGGCTGTTCTGATGGAGACAGCACGTTGGAGGTGGGTGTGTAAATCCCCTAGGCATATGGCTGTGCTGATGGAGATAGCGTGTTGGAGGTGGGTGTGTAAATCCCCTAGGCATATGGCTGTGCTGATGGAGATAGCATGTTGGAAGTGGGTGTGTAAATCCCCATGGCGTATGGCTGTGCTGATGGAGACAGCATGTTGGAGGTGGGTGTGTAAGTCCCCTAGGCATATGGCTGTTCTGATGGAGATAGCACGTTCGAAGTGGGTGTGTAAATCCCCTAGGCATATGGCTGTGCTGATGGAGACAGCATGTTGGAGGTGGGTGTGTAAATCCCCATGGCGTATGGCTGTGCTGATGGAGATAGCACGATGGAAGTGGGTGTGTAAGTCCCCTAGGCATATGGCTGTTCTGATGGAGATAGCACGTTCGAAGTGGGTGTGTAAATCCCCTAGGCATATGGCTGTGCTGATGGAGACAGCATGTTGGAGGTGGGTGTGTAAATCCCCATGGCGTATGGCTGTTCTGATGGAGATAGCACGTTGGAGGTGGGTGTGTAAATCCCCTAGGCATATGGCTGTGCTGATGAAGATGGCATGGTGGAAGTGGGTGTGTAAATCCCCTAGGCATATGGCTGTGCTGATGGAGATAGCATGTTGGAACTGGGTGTGTAAATCCCCATGGCGTATGGCTGTGCTGATGGAGATAGCGTGTTGGAGGTGGGTGTGTAAATCCCCTAGGCATATGGCTGTGCTGATGGAGATAGCATGTGGGAGGTGGGTGTGTAAATCCCCATGGCGTATGGCTGTTCTGATGGAGATAGCACGTTGGAGGTGGGTGTGTAAATCCCCTAGGCATATGGCTGTGCTGATGGAGATAGCATGTGGGAGGTGGGTGTGTAAATCCCCTAGGCGTATGGCTGTGCTGATGGAGATAGCACGTTGGAAGTGGGTGTGTAAGTCCCCATGGCATATGGCTGTGCTGATGGAGATAGCATGTTGGAAGTGGGTGTGTAAATCCCCATGGCGTATGGCTGTTCTGATGGAGATAGCACGTTGGAGGTGGGTGTGTAAATCCCCTAGGCATATGGCTGTGCTGATGAAGATAGCATGGTGGAAGTGGGTGTGTAAATCCCCATGGCATATGGCTGTTCTGATGGAGATAGCACGTTGGAAGTGGGTGTGTAAATCCCCTAGGCATATGGCTGTGCTGATGGAGATAGCATGTTGGAGGTGTGTGTCTAAATCCCCTAGGAATATTGCTGTGCTGATGGAGACAGCATGTTGGAAGTGGGTGTGTAAATCCCCATGGCGTATGGCTGTTCTGATGGAGATAGCGTGTTGGAGGTGGGTGTGTAAATCCCCTAGGCATATGGCTGTGCTGATGGAGATAGCGTGTTGGAGGTGTGTGTGTAAATCCCCTAGGCATATGGCTGTGCTGATGGAGATAGCATGTTGGAAGTGGGTGTGTAAATCCCCATGGCGTATGGCTGTTCTGATGGAGATAGCGTGTTGGAGGTGGGTGTGTAAATCCCCTAGGCATATGGCTGTGCTGATGGAGATAGCATGTGGGAAGTGGGTGTGTAAATCCCCATGGCGTATGGCTGTTCTGATGGAGATAGCACGTTGGAGGTGGGTGTGTAAATCCCCTAGGCATATGGCTGTGCTGATGGAGATAGCATGTTGGAAGTGGGTGTGTAAATCCCCTAGGCGTATGGCTGTTCTGATGGAGATAGCGTGTTGGAAGTGGATGTGTAAATCCCCTAGGCATATGGCTGTTCTGCTGGAGATAGCATGTTGGAAGTGGGTGTGTGTGACGAAGTGGGCCTGTTCTTAATGTTTCCTCCGAATAGTGTGGGGGTGCCTCAGTTTCCCCTAGGCAGTTCTTAAGTATCTAGGTGGTGGGGTAAGGGTGTATGATCATTGCAGAGCCCTAGAGGGCAGGTGTGTGCAGGGGTCTGGACACAGAGAATGGCCGACACCCTGTTTCCTGGCAACTGATGGCCTGGGCCCTTCCCCCCTGCGAGGTGAGAGCTAAAGGGTTGGAGAACAAAGGAATCAGGTGACCACCTGGCCCGGGAAAGGAACAAAGCCCAGGGGAGGAGGGGCTGGAGGGAGTTTCAGTTTGGGGCTGGCTGGGACATGGAGTGAAGTGCAGACGTGGTTGTCTGGCTCACGGCCCCCCAAAATGGACCCAGCTGAGGGGTCCCGTTCTCTGCACCTGCAAGCTCTGTTTTAGACCATGTTCCTGTCATCTAATAAACCTTCTGTTTTACTGGCTGGCTGAGAGTCACGTCTGACTGCGAAGTTGGGGTGCAGGACCCTCTGGCTTCCCCAGGAGCCCCGCCTGAGCGGACTCGCTGGGGGGAAGCACACGGAGGGGCAGAGGATGCTGAATGCTCCGAGGCCAGACCCAGGAAGGTGGAAGCTGTGTGAGCTGTGTGTCCTGAAGTCAGGCTGCTCACAGAAAGGCGACTACCCCAGAGTCCTGCCTGGCTTCATGGGGAGCAGTTCCAGAGCATCACCCAGGGACTCCGTGACAACTGGTGGCAGCGGTGGGATGTACTGCACCCCGTGGATGGCGCTTCCTGCAGTAAGTGACTGGGGAGCAGTAACACGCAGGGGGGAAGGGCCCAGGCCATCAGTTGCCAGGAAACAGGGTGTCGGCCATTCTCTGTGTCCAGACCCCTGCACACACCTGCCCTCTAGTGCTCTGCAATGATCATACACCCTTACCCCACCACCTAGATACTTAAGAACTGCATAGGGGAAACTGAGGCACCCCAACACTATTCGGAGGAAACATTAAGAACAGGCCCACTTCGTCACAGTGTGTAAATCCCCTAGGCGTATGGCTGTGCTGATGGAGATAGCATGTTGGAAGTGGGTGTGTAAATCCCCATGGCGTATGGCTGTGCTGATGGAGATAGCGTGTTGGAGGTGGGTGTGTAAATCCCCTAGGCATATGGCTGTGCTGATGGAGATAGCATGTGGGAGGTGTGTGTGTAAATCCCCTAGGCATATGGCTGTGCTGATGGAGATAGCACGTTGGAGGTGGGTGTGTAAATCCCCTAGGCATATGGCTGTGCTGATGGAGATAGCACGTTGGAGGTGGGTGTGTAAATCCCCATGGCGTATGGCTGTTCTGATGGAGATAGCACGTTGGAGGTGGGTGTGTAAATCCCCTAGGCATATGGCTGTGCTGATGGAGATAGCACGTTGGAGGTGGGTGTGTAAATCCCCATGGCGTATGGCTGTTCTGATGGAGATAGCACGTTGGAGGTGGGTGTGTAAATCCCCTAGGCGTATGGCTGTTCTGATGGAGATAGCACGTTGGAGGTGGGTGTGTAAATCCCCTAGGCGTATGGCTGTGCTGATGGAGATAGCGTGTGGGTGCTGGGAGTCCCCGTCTCGGCTTGTACCTTACTCACATCCCTGAAGTCTGGTCC
The DNA here is from genome assembly GCF_965140285.1 of Lepidochelys kempii. Classification (NCBI taxonomy): domain Eukaryota; kingdom Metazoa; phylum Chordata; order Testudines; family Cheloniidae; genus Lepidochelys; species Lepidochelys kempii. The sequence continues at coordinate 2,049,334 of NC_136390.1, forward strand.
CTGGATCCCCCCGGCCGCCTTGGGCCCTGCCTGGAAAGGGGCAGCCGCTGTCACTGATGCCCGCCGCAACGCGGGGGGGCCGGAGCAGTCTCCGGCTTGCGGTGGGGTTGTGATGGGTGGGGGGAGCAGTGGGACTCCGGATCTGCTGTTTACCTCTAACTAAGTGCCCCTTATTCCCTGCGTCCCGGTAACCCTGGGCCGGCGGTTTGCATGTGGGCCCCCGTGGCAGCGGCTGGCCTGGGGGGCTCTGCCTCAGATCTGCCGGTTGTTGCAGTGGGGAGCTGGCTGTGTCCACACGGCTCTGTTCCTGCCCGAGCGAGCCGGCCTGCGAGGGACGCGGCATTCAGGCCAACTCTCTCTGGGCCGGGCGGGACCTTTCCAGGCCTGGTAACTGGCTGTGGGGAGAGAAACACCCTGTGTGTGGGGCGGGGGGGGGGGGGGGGGCGCAAGTAGTGCTCCGAAATAGTCCCAGGCCGGAGATCAGAGAGACTCCCCTCTGGAGAGTACCTCCCCTTGCAGCGAGCCCAGCCCGGCTGCTGGTGGACGGAAGGTGGCCTGGGAGTTAATGCACCGAGCTGGGACTCAGGAGATCCGGGCTCCGTTCTGTCACCGACTCCCTGCGTGCGCCTGGACCAGTCTCTCCGCCCCGCTGGGCCTCAGATCCGCTGATTTCTGGGAGCGTAAACTGGCCCTGGTTCCCCCCGGGCGGCTGGGGCGGCCGGAGCTGGGGGGCGGCCGCCGGGCGGGCTGCCGGGGAAGCACTGCCATCCCCAGTAACTTTGGCCACCAGCAGAGCGACGCGCGGCACCCGGCCTGCACCTGCTGCTCCGGGCAGCTCCCCGGCTCCTGCCCTGCGGCCCCTCCGGCTCTGCAGCGTCCCAGACTTGCCACCGCCCCGGCTCATCCACAGGGCGGGTGCGGGGTCGCAGTGCGGGATGGGCCGGGGCAGCGGAGTGCAGGGCCCCGGGCGGGACCCAAGGTACAGAGCCCCCACCGCTGTCCAGTGGGAAGGAGCTCGCCACAACCTGTGCGGAGAAGGAGGGAGGGGTGCCCACGCTGCCCATAAAATCGCCCCCCCTCGAGTGATCTGACTGGGGGTGGGGCAAGGGGATCTTTCCACAGCACCGGCACACCGAGCTGCCCCCCTACCCCCAGTAACCCGCCCCCCGCCTTTCTCTGGGTGCCCTGGCTCCTCGCCGTATTTCTGCAGCTGTCTGTGGGTCCCCTTTCCCTGCAGTGCCCCTGGCTAGCTCCAGCCTTTGCTCCTCTCTTGGGACCCAGCCGTGCCCTCGCTCCCAGCTGCGAAACCCCAAAGCAACCGGCAGCCTGGAGAGCACCACTGGGCCTGCTCTGCAAACTCCTGGCTCCAGGATCCAGCCCCTTGTCTCTGGTGCCCTGGCGTCCCAGTGCTGGCTGCCGGGCCCTTGTCGTCCCCGGACAATGGCTCATGCCTGCGGGGAGGGGGGTGTCCCAGATATCGCTGAGGGTCCCTCACTTGGTGGGAAGGGGCCGGGCGGAGCTGCCCTTGGGGGTGGGTCGGAGAGGAGGGGCCCAGGGAACACTAACTCCCTCAGCTCCAGACCTTGCCCTGTTGGGGTTTGCTGTGTAAATGGGGGCTGCCAGTAACCGGCTCCACTTAGGGGTAGGTTCCTGTGTTGGCGGGGAAGGGCTGCAGGAGTGGCCGGGGCAGAATTCACCTGTCATGGGTAGGACCGGGGCAGCCGTGCCAGCCAGCCGCTGCCGATACAGGCCCGTGGCAGCTCTGGTCACCCGGCCGCTCTGCCCAGTGCTCCTGGAGCCAGGTCGCCCCCAGGCTCGCCCGCTGAGGGGGCCCAGAAGGATCCCCCAGCCAGGAGGGGGCATGGAGGAGTCCCTGCAGGGATTTCCCTACCCCCCTCCGAATTTTCCAAACACCCCCCACCCCCAGTTTTGTGAACTAATTACATGCAGTGTTGCCAATTTAATGATCGTTTGGACATTTGAATTGAAATTGAAACATCAATACACACTTGAAAAGCATATGCAGGGTATGATAAAATACCTGTATATGAAAAAGTATCACAGATTTGAAAAGTATGAAGACAGACAAGCTTCCTTCTACAGCTGTTGTTTTTAATGATCATGTCAGTGCCTTCATGTCGGTGATGCTGGTCAGCCTAACCATTTCAAATGATGATTTGTAAGCAAAGTCTAATGGAGCTCTCCCTGACAGCTCGTGATGAGCTGGGGTGGGCAGGGGGGTAGGCTTCAGGACCAGATTGTATTTACATTCACACCTAATCTATCCAGGTATCCAGCAAACAGAGCCGTGTTGCTCAAGTGATGGATTTTGGCTGGGGCTGGGTTACAAATCACTTGAATGCGGGGGGGGGGGGGGGGGAGGAGGTAATGAAATGTTTTTATTGTAGGAGTAAAGGGCAGTAGAACTGTCCTTAGCCTGTGCTGATTGAGGGCATCGAGAGAGCGGGTGGGGACCTGCCCCTGCCCACTGTTTAAAGACAGAGCTGATTAGGCTCCATAGGGAGTTTTTGGTTTGTTAAGTGACCCCTAGAGCTGAAATCTCTGCTACTCAGGTCTAAGTGTTTGGACCGGCTGTGGGACCCGGTTTCTGTGGAAGAGATGGCCCGGCCTGCACGAACACCGAGGCTCCCGCCCCGAGAGCTGAACTCACGGGGTGCCGGGGGAGAGGCCGACTCGCAGAGGTCACAGTGGCAGGTGGCCGCAGAAGGTGATGGCCGCAGGGCCATTGGGGCAGAGCAATAAAGTGAACGGTGGCACGACAAACAACAGCAGCCAGAGCACTGGACTCTGTGTTTTAGTGACTTTTCTCCAGAAGCTAGTTCTGTGACTGGGAAACTTATATAAATATATGTTTCCTAGTGGGCCAAGATTTTTAAAATGCATTATTTGCCCAGGTCGTTATCTCACATCATCGCTGGCTCAAGAGGTCATTATCTTGGGGAGTTTCTGTACGAAACTTTTTTATTATTATAATTATTTTTATGTAAGAATGGCCATATTGGGTCAGATCAATGGTCCAGCTACCCCAGTATCCTGTCTTCCGACAGTGACTGTTCCAGGTGCCCCAGAGGGAGTGAACGAAAAAGGGAATCATCGTTTGATCCATCCCCTGTCGTCCCCTCCCAGCTTCTGGAGAAGAGCCTGCTCCATCCTCTGGGGTGGCCAATGGCTCCAGCACCACCCCCCAGACTTTGCTGCCATGGCTGAAGGGAAAAGCCGTCCAACTCATCCCTACTGTGGGGGGCTGCTCCCGTGGGGAGGGGGTGGGGTGACTCAGGCAAGCTCATCACCTCCTACGACTGGGCCCACGTTTGCTCCCCCTCTCTTCCCGACTGGCCGGAGCCGGGGGCAACCCGCTCCTTTCACCCTGGCTCCCTCCAGGAGGTCGCCAGCCCGCGCTCTTGGCATCCTGAGGTTGAGGCACTTTCAGAGCCCCCCAAAGGCACCTTTAACCCTGAGCAGAGGCCGCAGCACTCCCCCCCCCCCCCAACTCCTGCCATAGGCAATGGCTGTGGATCAGCTGGCTGGCAGATACAGCCCATAATGACACAGGCTCCCCCTGGAAAGTTCTGATTGGCTAGGATGATCACACCACGCAGCGTTTCATTGGTTATTTAAAGGAAGACTGGCCAGCTGAGTTCAGGTGTTGCTGTCAGAGGCAGGTGAGCACAGGACTACTGGGTTCTTCTCCATGCTCTGCCGCTGACTCTTCCTGCTGCCATGGCCATTCCTCCCCCGGCATTCGCAAACAACAAGAAGAGGGGGGAACTGAACTCAGGATCTACAGCTTGAGCTAAGGGAGTAGCTCCTCTAGCTGGCAGCAGTAGTAGACTCTTATTCTCATAAGGTGACCAACCATTGGAGGGGGACAAAGACCTATGCTTCCCAGTGTGGGTGACATGAACATCCAGAAGGGAGAGGAATTATTTAGAGTGGCATGTGCTGGTTTAATCAGGACAGCAGAATTGCATCTGGGAAACTTCCAGACAGGAAGATGTGTTGAACCAGGAAATCATCCCCAGGGGGAGGCTGGGGGCCCATTCTTCTCCAACAGGGGGATGGATCCAGACCGGAACTCATCCCCCAGGGAAGGGCCGGGAGCCACATCACTCAGGACATTTAAAACTAGGTGGCACAGAGCCCTAGATGATGCGCGGTGGAGCGTATCTGTGCCCTGGTCCCTGGGGATGGACTGCAGGACCCAACAGGTCTGTGTCAACCCTAGCTTCTGTGCTGCCCATCCCCTGTTGACTCACCCACGCCAGCCCTGTCAGCAGCCCAGATTCTCCTTGGAGGCTGCTCACCCAGCGTGGTTTGAGAGCTCTGGTGGCCACATCAGCAAGCGTCTCCTCCGATTCTCCCGCCGCGCTCCATCGCACCCACATTCCTCGGGAGGTTTCTCACCGCTTCCCAGCGGCACTCCCTCCTCGGCTTTCCTGGGTCGGGGACAGGCAGCTAATGCCGGCCGGCACTTCAAATGCTTTGCTGGGTTTCGGCAAGCACCTGAAGCTGCTGCTGCTCCTGGGGGCCCTGTGCCAAACTTGACTGATGCTTTGAAGCCGGCAGGGCCAAGGCTCAGGGCTTGGGGCTCAGAGCAGAACAGCATCCTTCAGGAGAAGCATCGCTCCGGAGCAGCTTGGCCATGCAGAGACAGCAGGGAGGAGCAGACGCCTCCCCAGACCTCCAAGAGGGCTCTGGTGGGTTCTCATTTCCCGGCGCCGGCTCATCCCTTCCTCGCCCACTGGGACCTTTTCCTCGCAGGACCAGCACTGGCCCAGCGTTTCAGAAGTGGCTATAAAAGTTGTGGGTAACCAGGGAAGAATGGACAACCAAGGCACACGTCCCAGCCCCGTCCTCCACAGGGTCATTAGAAATATTAGCCAGCAACTGGACCAGCCTTCCTTGGGAGTGATGCCAGATGCCGGAGCTAACAGCTGGGGGGAGATGCTCTCTGCTAGAAACTCCAGTGCTCTGGGACCCATGGCTGGGTCACAGACTGTGGGGCAGCCTGGGCTGGCCGGAGATCATGGGGCTGGCCAGGAGAGAAGTTCCCTGCCTTGGCCTTTTTGAGCCCCCTTCCTCATCCGGCTCCCTCATCACTAGGATACATCGTGAGATGCCTCGGTCTCCCGGGCCCCACAGTGACACAACTGTACGTCTCTTCGACAGGGCTGCCGGCCTAGTGGCTGTGGGGAGCATGGACGCGATGTACCTTGATACCAGTAAGGCTTTTGGCACAGTCCCACGTGACAGTTTCATAAACAAGCTGGGGAAATGTGATCTAGATCCAGGTTTTCAACCTTTTTCTTTTTGAGCCCCCCCCTTACACACCACCAACATGCAATAAAAACTCCACGGCCCATCAGTGCCACAACGACTGCATACAAAAAGCTAGGGCTGGTGTTAGGGGGCAGCAAGCAGGGCAGTTGCCGGGGGCCCCATGCCACAGGGGTCCCCACAAATGACATTGCTCAGACTTTAACTTCAGTCCCGGGTGGCGGGGCTCAGGGCCCCGGGCTTCGGCTTTCTGCCCGGGGCCCCAGCGAGTCTAATTCTGGCCCTGCTTGGCGGACCGCCTGAAACCTGCTCGCAGCTCCCTAGGGGACCCCAGACCCCTGGTTGAGAACCACGGAACTAGATAAAATCACTAGATGGTAGGTGCACAGCTGGCTGAAAGACCCTGCTCAGGCAGTGGTTATCAATGGTTCATTGTCCAAGTGGGGAGGCTTATCTGGGGGGTACTGCAGGGGTCAGTCCTGGGTCTGGTGTCGTTCAATATTTTCAGTCATGACGTGGAGAGGATGCTTATGAAATGTGCAGATGACACCAAGCTGGGAGAGATCCCAGGCACTTTGGAGGCAGGATTAGAATCCAAAACCACCTTGACTAATTGGAGAACTGGTCAGAGATCAACAAGATTAAATGCAAGATAAGTGCAAAGTGCAGCAGGTGGGGAGGAAAACTCAAATGCACACCTACAAACTGGGATCTGGGGGGACTAGTGGATCACAGATCGAATACAAGTCAACAGCATGCTGCAGCTGCGGAAAGGCCAGTCTCACTCTGGTATCAAGAGGAGTGTTGTATGTAAGACACAGGCGGTAACTGACCCACTCTGCTCGGCACTGGTGAGGCCTGTGTCCAGTTCTGGGCACTGCACTTCAGGAAAGCGGTGGACAAATTGGAGCAAGTCCAGAGGAGAGCAACAAACCTGACCAAAGGTTTAGAAAACCTGAGCTGTGAGGAAAGGTGAAACCCTGGGCATGTTCAGCCTGGAGAAAAGAAGACAGGAAGGGGGGACTTGAGAACAGTCTTCAAATCTGGGAAGGGCTGTTTTAAAGACGCCAGTGATTGCTTGTTCCCCATGGCTGCTGATGGCAGGACAAACAGTAACGGGCTTAATCTGCAGCACGGGAGATTTACGTTAGATATTAGGTGAAACTTTCTAACTCTCAGGGCCGTTCAGCTCTGGAACCAGCTTCCCAGGGAGGTTGTGGGATCCCCGTCACTGGAGGTTTTTAAGCCCGGGCTGGACAAACCCTGGCCAGGGCTGGTCTAGGTTCACATGGCCATGTCTCAGTTCAGGGGGCTGCGATGACCTCTCCAGGTCCCTTCCAGGCCGACTGCCCAGCCACTCCAGCCACGCCTGGACCCAGCTAACCCCTGTGATGCCAGGTGCAGCGGGACACTTCCAAGCACTGGCTAATCCCACTAGAGGGCATCTGTCCTCAGGGCATCAAGCCCATAGGCAGCCCCGGGGGGTCCTGGACTTGCTGGCTAGGGCTGCAGTCCCGCCTCAGATATAGGGCTGGCCCTAGCAACGCTTGCATTCATCACCTCCAGGTTCAGTGACTGACATCACTTTTGCCCAGGAGCCAGCCCGGCGGTGGGCAGCTGGAGGGCACCTGCTAAGCAATACAGGACAAGCCAGGCCACATGGCCCTGGGGCACCCCTCTCTCGCCCCTACCAGATTGGGTCTGTGCCACGAAGTCCCCGGGCAATGCTCTGGAACTGCTCCCTACGAAGCCAGGCAGGACTCTGGGGAAGTCTCCTTTCTGGGAGCAGCCTGTCTTCAGGACACACAGCTCCCCCGGCTTCCACCTTCCTGGTTCTGACCTCAGAGCATTCAGCATCCTCTGCCCCTCCGTGCGCTTCCCACCGCGAGTCTGCCCAGGCAGGGTCCTGGGGAAGCCAGAGGGTCCTGCCCCCCAACTTCGCAGTCAGACGGGACTCTCAGCCAGCCAGTAAAACAGAAGGTTTATTAGCCGACAGGAACATGGTCTAACACAGAACTTGTAGGTGCAGAGAACAGGACCCCTCAGCTGGGTCCATTTTGCGGGGCAGTGAGCCAGACAACCCCGTCTGCCCTTCACTCCTCATCCCCAGCCAGCCCCAAACTGAAACTCCCTCCAGCCCCTCCTTCTCCGGGCTTTGTCCCTTTCCCGGGCCAGGAGAGCACCTGATTCCTTTGTTCTCCAATCCTTTAGCTCTCACCTTGCAGGAGGGAAGGGCCCAGGCCATCAGTTGCCAGGAGACAGTGTGTCGCCATTTATGTACCCTGGCCCTTTGCTCTGCAACAGTTACGCCCCCTTATCCCACCCTCTAGAGACTTAAGAAATGCCTAGGGGAAACTGAGGCACCCCTACAGAATTCAGAGGAAACATTAAGAACAGTCCCACTTCATCACAGTTTGAGACCCTTGTCCCCAGCTGAGCCGGACCTGGGCCCCATTATGGAACAGCTCTCTCTGTGGGGATGGTGACGGGGAAGGTTGGATACATCCCCCATGTGGGCGAGCTCTGGGAGAGGGGTGTGACGAAGTGGGACTGTTCTTAATGTTTCCTCTGAATAGTGTGGGGGTGCCTCAGTTTCCCCTAGGCAGTTCTTAAGTATCTAGGGGGTGGGATAAGGGTGTATGATCCTTGCAGAGCCCTTCAGGGCAGATGTGTGCAGGGGTCTGGACACAGAGAATGGCCGACACATTGTTTCATGGCAACTGATGGCCTGGGCCCTTCCCCCCTGCAAGATGAGAGCTAAAGGGCTGGAGAACAAAGGAATCAGGTGACCTCCTGGCTGGGAAAGGGACAAAGCCCAGAGAAGGAGGGGCTGGAGGGGGTTTCAGTTTGGGGCTGGCTGGGACATGGAGTGAAGTACAGACGTGGTTGTCTGGCTCACTGCCCCCCAAAATGGACCCGGCTGAGGGGTCCTGTTCTCTGCACCTACAAGTTCTGTGTTAGACCATGTTCCTGTCGTCTAATAAACCTCTGTGTTACTGGCTGGCTGAGAGTCACGTCTGACTGCGAAGTTGGTCGAGGTTCAAGTTTTGAGTAGCCAGGCTGTATTGCGAAGCTGGTCTGGTAGCTTGACAGAAAATAGGAAAATGCGACCATCTTGCATGGTTGTTTGCCCTCTTATAGGGTCCCGTACTGCCCACTGCCAGAATCTAGGCCCAACCTACCATGCCCACATCTTATTTCCTCACCCATATAAATCTTCAGGTGCACTTACTCTATAGGTTAACATATCATGACATTTACTCATATGTATTAGTATCAATTATCTCCTTCCCAGAACTGTTACCCTGGGCCTAACTCATGACTTCCATGTTCTGTGGTCTGCCCTGCGGTTACTGGTCTGCTCCAGACTCAGGGCAAACAGATTCAGTTCTTTGTTCGGTTCCCCATTCAGTTCCCCAAAGTTAAGGAGACCAGTAGGCCGTTTATCTATGCCAAAGGTTACAAACACTCATACTGACTTGCTCTAGCTAATCACACAGGATACAGGCCTGTAGGTCACTTGCATTATAGCCAACTATTATGAATAACCATGAATAACTCTTGTGAATACCATAAACCAGAATTCCACATAAACAAAATCCCAGAAAATACTATGATTCATTAATAATATGATGTGATAAAATAATATGAATAAAACCAAAAGAAAACATATTATGCAAGCTAGCAAGCTAGCAAAATGACCTTATGGGCTACAAATCCCCCCTTTGATGGGGTGATTGCATAAAAACCCCATCACATAGAAGAGGGGGTGGATAGTGGATGTGTGGAAACAGGGGTGGAGGAAGGATAGGCTAATGATCTACCTCCTGATATATCTCTACAATAGGCATCATGGATACATGGATACTGTGACAGGGTCGGGCCAGATGGCTATAGGAGAGTAATAGAAGGCAGATATATTAGCCCCAGGCTAAGTAGGTCCCTTTTCCCTGGGTAAGGTAACAGGGAAGGTTCCAGAACAATCAGGAACCTTCTGGAGACAATTAAGACAGGCTGATTAGAACACCTGCAGCCAATCAAGAAGCTGCTAGAATCAATTAAGACAGGCTAATCAGGGCACCTGGGTTTTAAAAAGGAGCTCACTTCAGTTTGTGGTGTGTGTGTGAGGAGCTGGGAGCAAGAGGCGCTAGGAGCTGAGAGTGAGAACGCGGACTGTTGGAGGACTGAGGGGTACAAGCATTATCAGACACCAGGAGGAAGGTCCTGTGGTGAGGATAAGGAAGGTGTTGGGAAGAGGCCATGGGGAAGTAGCCCAGGGAGTTGTCGTTGTCGCACAGCTGTTCCAGGAGGCAGTCTAGACAGCTGCGATCCACAGGGCCCTGGGCTGGGACCCAGAGTAGAGGGCGGGCCCGGGTTCCCCCCAGATCCTCCCAACTCCTGGTCAGACACAGGAGGAGTTGACCTGGACTGTGGGTTCATGAAAACGGCCGAGCTGAGGGCTGCCGTGAAGCTCCAAGGCGAGCAAATCCACCAATAAGCGCAAGACCCACCAAGGTAGAGGAGGAACTTTGTCACAATACATATTCACCATCGATATCTGTCAGCTGTAAGGTAATTGCTCTTTTTCCTTTAACTTGTTGATCTTACACTGCATGTATCCTAAAGTGATGCAAATAATCCCTGTTGCAATGCCTTGGACAATAATCCATCCCTTTAGCCCAATTTCTTCCCAGGGAACATCTGTTGCCTGTTCTCCCCCATCTAATAATGAACAATGGCTTGTTTAGCCTTATCCATGTCATTCATAATTTGAATGAGGTGGGTTTCCTTTTGAATTAATCATTGTTTTAATTGTAGTCCCAGAGGGGGAATATATACCGAAAACGTTGGAGTGTTTTGGTTAGTCAAGTCCTGATAAAAGGGGTCAGATAAAATCACGGTAGCGTTTTCAAAGGCAGGAATAGGGGAAATCACTTGGTTTCCAATTGAAGTAAACTGCTTTGGAGTAAAACAGAAATTTGGATCTGTGACCTGACACTCCAAGGAACCATATAGGAACCTTTCCTGGTTAGTCACTATGCCAAATTGACCTTATTTCTCCAGTCCCCATATGGGATTCTGTGTATGAGGGCCGTGAAATTGGTCGGTGAGGAGATATACGTTTTACATCCTCCCCCCCCCATTTGAATCTTCATCCAAGGGCTTAATCCTTTTCCAGCCACTTGATGGCAGTGATATCACCCCTGCCAACTGGTATTTAAAGGAGACCTCTTCCCCTCTAATTCCCTTAACATATTGGATGGGACGGTGGATGAACTCAGGATTAGGACCTAAATTCACAATTTCTAAGCAATCGTCTGTGTTCGATGGGCAGACTATTAACCTAATATGTTTCCACCAGATACAATTATCAGGGAATTGACGGGAGGCTGTACAGACCCTTGCTCTATACCTGCCTGTCACAGGTGGGGGTACATCCTGTAGTCTCCATGTTGTTTCAGTAGACCAGGCGGATAGTTTGGTCCGCCGTTTTACTGTTCTTACCAATTTTCCATCTCGGTGTGTTGCACCAACTCAGAATTACCTCATGCCCTTCTGGCCTCAGATCAAGTGAAGGTGAAGGTTCGGCTTTTGCCTCTCCTTTCCACCCCCAAACAATATTCACCACCACATTAACACTCACGGTATTTGCAAGATACGGAAATGAGTCCACAGAACCATTTGCCAATGAATCGGCATATAATTCTAAAGTAAGTTCGTTGCCTTGATTGGTGGGGATGGTTCGCTCCGCTCCTTTTGGAGGTGCATTGCACTTTAAATGTTCGAACACCTGCGTGTTTAAGCACCGCTGAGCATTATGGTCCTGTGCAGCTTGGTGTATCCTTTGCAAAATTTGAGTCCCAAATTCTTGATTTTTGGCTCAGTCCTACCCTCAGGGCAGAGATGAGGGAACAGTAGATCAGCTATTCCAATGGCCATTTCATGGTTGCGATTCGCCGGACTCCATTGGTAGCAATTCCACAGCGGGCAGTTCACCTACCTCCTGGGAAGCAAGCTACTCCTGGGACCTGGATGATCGATACAGCTTTACCTGATTAGCAGGGTAGATTTTCTCTCTATTACGCTTGCCTCCTGTTACTCTAATCTTGTGCACTGCCGAACTGAGTTTATCGATGATTTGGAAGGGTCTGATCCATCAGTTACATAACCCATGCTCTGGTGTTTTGTAAGATAACAACATCATTTGATTGCCAACCTCCCAAGTATTCTCTTTTTGTTTTTTACCAAAGTAGGCCTTAGCCTTAAGCTGGGATTTCCCCAATTTAGCAGCAACCTGCAGATGGACTTGATTTAAATGTTCTTGCAGATTTTGCAGGTAGGTGTCCATTTTGATTCCCTCCAGCTGAGTGCCACCGGTGTGCCAGATCAGGTGTTCTAGCAACCTCATATTTCTGCCTGCCATAACCTCAAAGGGTGTTTCATCAGTGGACACAGCAAGAGTTGCCCTTAATGCCATAAAGATCAGAGGCATACAGGAATCGCAACTGCATCCATCAGCATCAACCAGTTTTCTCAACATCACCTTTATGATCCGACTCGTTCGTTCCACCATCCCAGATGATTGTGGTCTATATGGGATGTGTAGTCTCTACCAGACTCCCATCAATTTAAGACAGTCTTTGAAGAACTGTCCTGTATAATGTGATCCCTGGTCTGATTCCACCTTCCCAGGGATCCCCCAAAGAGAGAAGACTTGTTCTACTAGGACCTTGGCTGTGGCTTTTGCAATATTGGCTTTCCGGGGAAAGGCCTCCACCCATTTTGAGAAAGTATCAACAATCACCAAGAGGTACTGGTTGCCTCTTTGGGTCCTCGGTAGAGCGGCTATGAAATCAATCTGCAAAGCCATCCATGGTCCTTCATACACCTGCGATTGCAACAGTGCATTCCTTTTGGATGGAGCTGGTGTCACCCACACAAAATTCTCTGCTACTCACACACTCTAGGGGCACCCAGCCTTACCCTGTTCCTAGGGCTCAGCGTGTAATTTTCTGCGGGCTCGCAGGACCTTTTACCAGTGAAAGAGCCTTACACAGTAATATCCTTATCCTCTGTTTATTAACAGTCATCAAGCAGGATACACATGCTAAGCATGCAGTGCCATGCTCACCAATCTGATCAGGCAGGTGGACTTTTCCTGTTGGCCAGGCAAGGTCCGTCTCATCGGGATTCTGGCTGCTGCACGTCATGGTCGTGCAGAGGATTTTTAGTAGTTCTGATCTTAGGCTGTGTCTTAGAGGTGCATTTTTCTTCTTCCAGGTCTTTCCTTCTTCTTATTCTTCTGTTCCTTCTCTGCTGGTCTCCTTCTTGGACCCCAGTTTATATAGTGAAACTTGAGTCCTGCTTAGCTCTACCGTAACCAATTATGTTAGTCAAATTTTACTAACCAATCCTAACAAAATTCTCTAACCAATCCTACCCCACCAGCTTAATGAATTTACACCTAGCAAAATTAACTATGTAACAGACAGAAACAATCAAAGAACCAGACAGAGACCAGACAGATAAACAGTAGGGAAGAGGGGACCATAATGACAGAACAATGAAGAAATGAGGATTTCACAATCCCAACTATTGAGAAGTGGTTTCTTGCCAGACAGGATGCTATCAAACTACGTTTCCTTTAACCATTTTAAGATCTGTTTCTTTATCTGGAGATAGTGGACGCCATTAAGATGGGGTCTACTTCTGAACAGCCTGGCATTACACTATTTTAATGTAATTAGACGGAATGTGAGGATGTGACTTCCTGCTTCTCAGCTAATGGCTGCTGCTTGGCTGCTCTTTTAATCTGGCTGTTAGGCTTTAAGCCTTACAATATGGCTGCAGACAAAGGCCTTAACCTTACATTGGGTTGGCTTGGGCACAAGCCAAACGATTGTCACAGTGCTGTTGTACATCCAATCTCAGAAGTGGCCAACATCCACAGTTAAGAGACATTGGACAGTTTTGTCCACCTCCTGATGTTCCCCTGTTGGGAGTATCATGGACCATGTTTATCATTTCCCTTCTCCAGGGAGGTGGGACCCCCACACAGGAGAAGGACCCTCCTGTGCACATGAGGATTCCATCTACCACCTGTAGAGACTGCCTATATCTCCCCTATAAAGGGTTTAATGCGGGTGGCCATTCTCCTTCTGCTTTAGAAAGTTCTCGGGTTATGTCCACAATGTCCTTGTCTAATGTTTGCATCTCCTTTCCTTCAGGAATGTCAGTTCCTACCACTCTGGCAGCAGCAACGGGGCACTTAGGACCAAGGGTTATGATGGAATGTTGTAGGACCTTCTCCCTCCAGAACTCCCCTGATCAGACTCCCTCTCGGGCTAATCTATCAGCCTTTCCATTCTCAACAGCACTGGGGTCCGATTTCGAGTGGGCCTTGACCTTTTTCACTGTAACTGGCCATCCTGGGACAGTGATTTTTAACTCCAGGTCATGGATGTACCTCAACCGTGATGCATATTTGATAGGTGACCCATCAGAGGATGTAAACCCATTGGTTTTCCCAACAAGGTAGGAACTCTGTGAGAGAACTGCACACCCATGCTGAGTCTGAAAACGGTACGAGGTCTTGATGGAGGCCTGGACACAGTACTCCAATACACAAGCCACCGCTCCTCATTCAGCATATTGGGCCGAATGTGGGGTGCACAAGTATGCTTTCTCCCAAGGTTTTCCTCCTTCCTTCGGGAGGAATGACTGTGACGAAGTGGGACTGTTCTTAATGTTTCCTCTGAATAGTGTGGGGGTGCCTCAGTTTCCCCGAGGCAGTTCTTATGTATCTAGGTGGTGGGGTAAGGGTGTATGATCCTTGCAGAGCCCTAGGGGGCAGGTGTGTGCAGGGGTCTGGACACAGAGGATGGCCGACACCTGCTTCCTGGCAACTGATGGCCTGGGCCCCTCCCCCCTGCAAGGTGAGAGCTAAAGGGTTGGAGAACAAAGGAATCAGGTGACCTCCTGGCCCTGGAAAGGGACAAAGCCCAGAGGAGGAGGCGCTGGAGGGAGTTGCAGCTTGGGGCTGGCTGGAGACATGGAGTGAAGGGCAGACGTGGTTGTCTGGCTCACTGCCCCCCAAAATGGACCCTGCTGAGGGGTCCTGGTCTCTGCACCTACAAGCTCTGTTTTAGACCATGTTCCTGTCGTCTAATAAACCTCTGTTTTACTGGCTGGCTGAGAGTCATGTCTGACTGTGGAGTTGGGGGGCAGGACCCTCTGGCTTCCCCAGGACCCTGCCTGGGCGGACTGGCTGTGGGAAGCGCATGGAGGGGCAGAGGAGGCTGAATGCTCCGAGGTCAGACCCAGGAAGGTGGAAGCCGGGTGAGCTGTGTGTCCTGCAGACAGGCTGCTCCCAGAAAGGCGACTGCCCCAGAGTCCTGACTAGCTTCATGGGGAGCAGTTCCAGAGCATCGCCTGGGGACTCTGTGACAATGACAGATTCCGAACCCTGTGTTTGGTTTCCCTTGATCATAATAACTCGAACCATCCACCCAGAAGTGGTCTCCTTTGAAGGAATCTTTCTCCTGGATCAAAGGTAGGAAAAACTTCCTCTCTACCACCCGCCTTGGACTCTGTTCACCCATGTCTGGACAAACATGGGGCTCCCCTGGATACAATAGGGCAGTTGGTAGCAGAAATAGGTTTCACTGCAATATCCTTCCCTTGTAGTAACAAAGCCCAATGGGCCAGGTGGGCACTGGAGACCTGCCCATCTTTGACCCGATTGGACAGTAAGAACTGAAGGGGTGTGTGCGATGAGTGCAATATGATCAAGCTGAGGCCAATTAGAAAAGCAAAATGTTGTACAGCCCAACTAGTGGCCAATAAGAACTTCTCACGGTTGTCGCATTTCAGCTCCACGGGACACATTAAACATGAGGCTCAGGCCTCGGGTCTGATCTTCCCATGCCTCTCTTGGGAACCGACACCGCCAGGTGACAGGGTATCTCAGGATTTGGATTGATCAACACCAGAGCCTTGACAATGGCTTGTTTCAGCTGGGACACTGCTTCCGGGTGTTGCTCAGTCCACTCCTGTTGGACACTCTTCTTTAGCAGTTGATACAAAGGACCTGCAATGGAAGCAGAATTAGGAATGAAATCCCTGTGGAATCCAGTAAAACCCAAAAAGGATCTTAACGCAGCTGGGTACTCCGGTAACAGGAACTTTTGGATTGCCTCCACCTTTTGCTGCTATGGGGTTCGATCCCATTTTGTCAAGGTGAGACCTAAGAAAGAGACACGGGTGCACATTAGCCAGGCCTTGACAGGAATACACTTTAAACCTGCTTCTTTCAGAATTTTCAGGAACACGTGTGACGAAGTGGGACTGTTCTTACTGTTTCCTCTGAATATTGTGGGGGTGCCTCAGTTTCACCTAGGCAGTTCTTAAGTATCTAGGTGGTGGGATAAGGGTGTATGATCCTTGCAGAGCCCTAGAGGGCAGGTATGTGCAGGGGTCTGGACACAGAGAATGGCCAACACCCTGTTTCCTGGCCACTGATGGCCTGGGCCCTTCCCACTGCAAGGTGAGAGCTAAAGGGTTGGAGAACAAAGGAATCCGGTGACCTCCTAGCCCGGGACAGGGACAAAGCCCAGAGGAGGAGGGGCTGGAGAGAGTTTCAGTTTGGGGCTGGCTGGGGACGAGGAGTGAAGTGCAGATGTGGTTGTCTGGCTCACTGCCCCCCAAAATGGACCCAGCTGAGGGGTCCGGTTCTCTGTACCTACAAGCTCTGTTTTAGACCATGTTCCTGTCGTCTAATAAACCTTCTGTTTTACTGGCTGGCTGAGAGTTACGTCTGACTGCGAAGTTGGGGGGCGGGACCCTCTGGCTTCCCCAGGAGCCCTGCCTGGGCAGACTCACTGGGGGGAAGCGCACGGAGGGGCAGAGGATGCTGAATGCTCCGAGGTCAGACCCAGGAAGGTGGAAGCCGGGTGAGCTGTGTGTCCTGCAGACAGGCTGCTCCCAGAGAGGAGACTTCCCCAGAGTCCTGACTGGCTTCATGAGGAGCTGTTCCAGAGCATCGCCCGGGAACTCCGTGACAGCTCGTCCAGCTTCTCCAAAGGCTCTTCCTTGGTGTGCTAGACAAAGGTCACCTACATCCTGGAACAAAACAGATGGTTTAGAAAATCATGCCAGTTCCCGCCGCATCTGGACGTGGAACAATGCAGGACTGGTTTTGTAGCCCTGGGGCAATCGAGTCGAGGAGTATTGGACCCCCTGGAAACTAAATGCAAATCTGTATTGTGAATCCCGGGCCACTGGTAGGGTCCAAAAGCTGTTACTGATATCTAGAACTGTGAACCACGCAGCCTCCGGATCAAAAGACTTAATGAGGTCTGGTGTCCTGGCCACTGTAGGGGCACAAATAGGTGTGACCTGATTTAGACATCTGTAATCAATTGTGCGACACCAAGAGCCATCTGGCTTCTTCACGGGCCAAATCAGGGAATTGGCTGCGGAAGTACATTTACATAGGACTCCCTGTGCCAGCAAAGAATCATAGAATCATAGAATCATAGAATATCAGGGTTGGAAGGGACCCCAGAAGGTCATCTAGTCCAACCCCCTGCTCAAAGCAGGACCAATTCCCAGTTAAAGACTTAATAGTCTTGGCTATGTGCGGCGTAGCCTGATCTGGATAGGAGTACGGTTTCTGGGCTGACACATCTCCTCCTTCCACAACAACAGTGACTGCTATTCACCCACCGTCATCTTTGTGTCTGGCAAAGGCATCAGCATGTTTGTGGCTTAGGACTTGTAACTCTGAACGAAGTGTTTGTTCTGCTAGCAATTTGTCCAGGTTGTATCCATCTGGTTCTGGGCCCTCCACTGAGGAGACCATCCCACATTCAGGCACGATCACCAGAGAGGAATCCATTTCCTGCCCTGTAGTAAACCACAACAACTGATTAGCCATACCAATAACACATCCCTGCCTGGACAGGAAATCAGATCCCAGCAAGTTATTCTTTGGGTCTGACAATTTCAGTAATGCGAAAGTATGGGTCTTTCGCGGGTGACGGATTTCTACTTTATCGGGTTTAAAAAGCATGGCCATAACTCCTGGCTAGAACCCAGCAATCCTGGCTCCCAGCACCCCCCTGCTCTAACCACTGGTCCCCACTGCCCTCCCAGAGCTGGGAGTAAAGCCCAGGAGACCTGACTCATGTTCTGACATGAGCTGTATTCAGAACCTGGGGCAGAAGGGCCAGTTCCCAGGGAAATCTCTGGGTCCACTCACTGGAGACCTGAAGAGTGGGGGGAGACCCACAGCTGGGGGTTGGAAAGCTGGTGTGATGGACAAAGCAGTGCGAACCACATCAATCTGACCTACAGTGGACGTTCCAACTGATTGTATCATAGATGCCCAGGGGATTAAGGGGTCACATAGCAGGAACTGTACCTAACAGAGGGTCTGGGATAGAATGGGGGGGGCTGATTCCCCTTACCCCGGTTTTCCTGCTGTACCCCTTTCACCAGGTGTGTAAGTGACATTCACTTTGTGCCCCCTGTTCAGTGCCAGATCAGTGCAAGGTACCCGACCACCGCTGCCCCTCCACCACCGTTCAGGCCCCCACTGATCTCAGATAAATCTGGAGCAAGCCCAGAGACTCCAAGGCAGCGGCTCTGGATTAACGCCTGGGGAGCCAAAATCAGCTTCTGCCACCTCAAGTCTCCTCCTTCCCCAGGGACGCTCAGCTAAGATCCAGCGTCTGTGTTTCGGGGCGCTCCTGCTTTGGGCTGTGGTGATCAGACCTCCGGGGGCTTTCACCTGGCTCCCTGGCCCTCTGCGCTGACCACCAGCCCATGCAGCCTCCCTAAATCATTCACAAGAAGAAAGGCCCAGCAGCCCTGTGGTCATGGCCGGCGAGGCCACGCCAGGCACCTGGCATCAGTTCCCAGTTGCAGCTCTGGCCTGGCAGGGGAGGAGAACCGAGTCCGGCGCTGCTCAGGAGCAAGCCCTGCCGGCTGGCTGAGGAAGTGTCTGGAGCTTCCTGCGGGGAACCCCACCCGCTCTAGCCCGTGCTTCTCTGGGAAGGAAAAATAACCCGGCGTTTTAAAGAGGGACAAAAGTGGCTCCCCCCAGGACTTTACTTAGCACAGCCCTAGGGCCACCGTACAGGCACAGGGCCCAGCTGACACGGTCAAAGGATGAGGGACCAGGAGAGAAGAAGATCAGAGCCCCTGAGGGCAAAGCAGCCGAGGAGCTGATCCCGCAGACGTCCACGGGAGAAGAGATAGACGGCAGATAGCCCCGGGGCTGCAGATGGCACATGGGTGCCAAGCGGGGTGGGGCACACTGGGGAGTATTTCTGTGCCTATTCAGTGAAGGGGCGGGGGTGTCTCACCAGCCTTACGTTGCACCCCCTCCCCACCCTAGACTCCAACATCCAGCTGTTTGTGGGGTGCTCAGGGCAGGGAATGAGCCTCTTTCCGCGGGCGTGCAGCGCCCTGCACACCGGAGCCTCAGAGCACGACTGGAACAGAAGTAACTGAGCCGCCTGGCTTTTGTACCGATTATCAATCATGTGACCTTGCCACCAGCCAATCACCGTGCATGGTTCTCTGGGCTTGGAAGCCTTCCTCTGGCTGCGGATGTCAGGATGCCAGGCCAGGAGTTCTGATTGGCTGACACTAACCTCAGTTTCCATAGCGCCGTTCACCCCAAGCGCTACAAACTGTGGCTCCCGCCACCTAGCGTGGAAATGCAGCCCCCTCTGGGGTGGCCATGGCAGCTGATTGACAGTCACACACTTAGTGCCTGGCCTGGTTACTACTCACCAGGGCTCTTCTCGTTCCATCATACAGGCGTATGGAACGGAACTGGGAGCGACAGAGCACTTGTACGCGCGACAGGGTCAGGCCTGGTCATTGGGGTAGCTAGGAGAGCGCTCAGAAACCTCTGGATGCTGTGTCAGGTGGTCTCATAGGCAGCCATGAACCACCCTGAGGTGCTGCCCTGTGGCCCCGACAGGGCCGTTCGCACACGGTGCTTTAACCCTGGGGTCCTGGCCAAATCTCGGCTGAACCTTGCCCTTGAGGTTTCTGTTCCTGCCCTGAACGGTTTGAAGCATGGCCGTGCGGCTGCCAACCAGCTGCTGCCCTCCCCCAGAGGTGGCTGCATTTCAGCGCTGCTGGCACGTCGGCCGTCGGGCTCGAACACCCTTTGAGGTCCTTACGGAAGATGCCATAGACCCAGCACATGATTATTCCCATACAGGCTCCGAAAGCTTCTTCCGGGGGCTTCTCCAGCAAACTCCCAACCCTGAGGGAGCAGCCCGGTTTTATTTGGGGGGGGGGAGATTGGGAGGGGCTATTGCAATGACTCCTCCTTGCTGTTATGACCCTGGCCATAGTGACTAAGAGGTGGTGCCAGGCCGGGTCTGCAGTCCCGCGCTCTGACACATTCCAAGGTGACACTTTCCCAGCTAGCAGGAGCTCTCCCCTGGGGCCGAGCTGGAAGACAACGAGGATCTGGGCCGGGCTTGGCTTCTGGGAGATTAGCTGCGGTCGTGGTGTCCAGCTGCAGCACTGCTGGGGGCTGGGCTGCTGGGAGACGTCTCTCTGTGCTCGGGAAATAGCTTTGCTTGTAATCGAAGCCCTGCAGAGTGAGCCAGACACGACGCTGCTGGCTGCCTTGCCGTGGGGACCAGCCGCATTGCGAGCGCTGGCAGGCTCTGAGGTTTATCCCAGGGACCTTTCACCCCTCGGGCCGCAGAGGGACCAAACGTGGGTTCCAAGCAGATACTGGCGGCTGTAGAATCCCAGGGATAGAGATGGAAACCACCCCCCTCTCCCTGCAGGCCAGACCATCAGATGAACTCAGCACGTTGAAAATCTGGCTCCCCAGGCCAGGATCAGCCCCCGTTTCTAGCACCTCGCCCAGTCTAGTATCAAGTGTCCCGTGGGATGGGTCGCTGGGTGCAGCCTCGCACATTTCACTCTCCAGCCCTTCCCCTGAGGCTCAGCCTCCAGGTTCCCTTTGCCAATCTCATGCTGCTCATTGCTCCTAGCTTGGCCTCTGTACGGCGTATGGCTTGCTGGTAACACTCCCCAGGTATCCGCTTTCTGGGCCCACTTCCCCCCGCGCCAGCATTCAGACGGGTCAGGCAGATTTGCTCTTTTAGGCCCCGATTCAGCAAGGTACTTGAGCACGTGCCTAATCCTTTGCTGACTCAGGGTTAAATCTTGCCTCCTAATGCAGTCTCCAGCCCCCTGATCATTTCTGTGGCTCTTCTCTGACTCCCGCTCCAGTTTGTTAATTTCTTTGTTTCAGCCCAAAAGGCAGCAATTCCCCTTTAAGCTAATCGTCTATTTCATTGTACCCTTTCTGAGAGGCTTCTGCCAGCAGTTTCAGTTCCTGTCTCCTCCGAGTACAGATCATTATCTCGATTTTTCAGACTCCTTTCCTGTCATCGGCCTCCGTTGTCATTTACTCCAAACTTTCTTAAAACGTCTCCTTTGTTTTTCTCTCAAATGTCCCATCCCTGGTCTCAGGCCAAAGGGGAATTTTTTCCCTGAAAGTTTGACTAAAATAATCTGTCCAGCTGGTTTGGAGGCTGGGCGACTGAAAGGCGAGTGACGTGCTTTCCCCTTAACAAAGCGAAGATGCTCACAGTATAGATTTTAAAGAAGCAGAAGACTAGAAGCTCCTCTGTGGTCCCTGGGGCCGACGCTGGAGGTTTCACACTGTGACCTGAGCCACAGAGTGTTCCGCCAAAGAGCAACAACGACACTCACACACTCACACACTCACACACTGACCGTGGGTATCTATTTCACAGCCTGCAGGAGGGCATGTACAAATTAACTGCAGGAAATGAGGTTAATTCAGAAGTGAGGGTTTCGAAGCGCTGCTAACCGGCCCACGTAGCATACGCGGCGTCAGATTCGTGGGCCAGCCTCTGATCTCAGCTACGATGGTGTAACCCTGAAGTAACGCCGGCTTTGAGCTAGCGTGAGAGCACAACCTGGCCCAGGATTGCTAATAGAATGACCCCACCACAGATCGTCAGCAGGGGCTGCGTGCCCGACCCTCTGGTCTACAGCACAGGCCTCTACCGCATGAGTTAAAGGAGTAACTCTAATAGCTAGCAGCAGTAGTAGGCTGCTGTCCTTCAACCGGTCCCCAGTTACAGCTCACATTCCACTGGGAAGCTCCTTCGTCACTCAAGCCCTCACCATTCCTACAAGCTGTCTGTGCAGTGAATGTGTCTTGTGTTGCCCACCATCAGACTTGGATTTCGGCTAGCATGTGCCCCGTGCCACGGCACAGCCAGCTGCCGGCTGCACTGGGGATGGGCGCAGGGCTGGGGTGCAGCCCCCAGAGGTCCTCACGGGATCCTGCAAAAATATTTCAGCCGACCGGCTGTTTGTAAACTAGTGGCTTTTGCTCTTCACGGCTCGTTACTGTTTCTGGCGTCTGACTGGTCATTTAAAACACATCGGGTTGTTTCTGCTTCCTGACTGGGTGACTGAAACTAGGGTCTAGTGCAGGGGGACAGCGGGAAGCCAAGGCCCCACTTAAGGTCCAAGCAGAGTGGCTCCCCCTTGTTCACGGTGGATCATGGGAGCCCAGCATAATCAGCTGGCTAGAGTCCATGTGCACCTCTGCCCTCTGCTGGCTGGCATCAGAACCCTCCCAGTACAGGGTCTATGACACACAGAACCTCCCACTGTGTGTATTCAGGAGATCCAGGGTGTATTCCCAGTGCCACATGGCCATAGTGAGGGGCCAGGTGACAGCCAGGAAGCCCTAGTGGCTTTGGTTTATTATAGTACAGTCCTTACCCCACTGCACAGAGCTGGGGGGGGTCAGGTGGCTGGGGAGGCTGCCCTGACTCAGGGCCCGATGGCCAAAGCCCAGGGGCAAATGGGCTGTGGTATCCCAGGGCTCAGTTATCTCTGTGACCCCGGTGGGATCCTCTGGGGTTCTCCAAAGATAAGTCGCTCTCAGAACCTGGCACTCTGGGTTGTTCTTTAGGACTGTGTACCGCAGAGCCCGGCAGATGCACCGTGTGCCCTGCTGGGGGCGTTTTAACCTTCAGCAACGTGTGGCTTTCAGAGTGATGGGTCTGTGACTCCGCGTCCCCTGAGCCGGTGGCCTTTGCCTCCCGTGCTGGCCCGGGAGCCTGGACAGCGTGCTCCCCCTGACCGACAGTGGCCACCGGCGCCGCCTGGCAACTCAGACCTGGGCTAGTTACTGCTGCAGGCACCAGGAGCAGCCCTGGGCGGCCACAAGTGCTAATCTGCACAGAGACCTGGCCCCGGGGCCCCGGCTCCAGGGCAACCAGGTCATCCCCAGTTTGTCTGTCCGAACAGGAGGAGGCTGCCTGCTCCGCCCTGCCCAGAGCCAGTGGATGGCGCCTCCCCGATTGGCGCGACAGCGGAGGATCTCAGGGCCGGACATGGAGCAGGGCACCGGGGGCGGCTACCCCAGCGTGCCGCAGCAAGGCTGGGCCAGGGGCAACGCGGCCCCAGGGGAAGAAGCCTCTGTGTAGCAGGCTGTGGGTGGGAGAGCGGAGGGGAGCGTCAGGAGCTGAAGGATTTGCGCAGGCGAGAGGGAGCAGGGCAGAAGGGCTGGCTGTCACCTATGAGGACAGGAAGGAATTTCTCCCCGGATGCGCACTGGGCCTGGTGTATCCCTGGGGCAGTGCCAGCTTGGGGGGGGGGTTCTCTGCAGCATCAGAGATTGGCTTCCCCTGGAGATGCGGGGGAGGCACTGGGTGCCCAGAGGTGGGTCAGAGAAACCCTTTCCTGTGCCTGGCTGTTGGGGCTCGCTCACAGGATAACTTGTCACCAGATTTGGAGTTGGGAAAGAATTTCACCCCAGTCAGATCAGCAGGGACCTTGGGGGTGGGGGAGAGTCACCTTCCTCTGCAGCGTGGGTCACCCACTGGGCATCTCCCACCTAATCAATTCCCTACCATTGCAGGGGCTTTGCGGGCACCTGGGTCTCGTCTGTTCTCTGCCTCCGGCAGCAGCCGCCCACCAACGGACCTGCTGTAGCCTGAGTGGGCTCAGGATTGGGCTCCCTGCCTAAAATCTTCTGGCCCGTGCTGTGCAGGGGTCAGACGAGAGGAGCACAGGGGTCGCGCCTGGCCCTAATCTTCGATGGCGCTGCCCGTCAGTTTCCTCTACATCCCCCTGCTCCCTTCACTGTCACAGTTCCACGGAGCTCTGGCTGTCCGGCGTGCCGGGACGGGTCCACCTCTGTCACCGCCGGGAAATGCCAGATCCCCAAGAGCTTTTTCTGGGTTGCCGCTGACCAGTGAATCCGGGCTCCTGCTGCCTCCTCCATCGTAATGGCCCCACCCTCGGTCATAGCGAGGCCACCCGGTGGGCCAGATCTCGCCCGCCATGGCGCAGCTACACCCAGAGTTGCACCAGCTTAGGGGAAGGTTGGCTTTGAAACCAGTTTAGTCAAATCAGTGCGACTCTGGGTGTGGAGCCAGGGAGATGGGTATAAACAGGGCTCAGAGGGGCCTAGCTGGGTTTCTAGCAATGTCAGAGCATCCACACCCAGAGCTGCGCCAATCGGCCGGCCCACGGCACAGCTGTGCGCAGGCCAGGCCTTAGTGACAGGAGTCACCTGACCCGCAATCAGAGCGTCCACATGGGGGCTCCTGCTGCTTTAACTGAACTGGTTTAATGAAATCAGTTCAATTACATATGTGGAAATGTGGGTGCAGCTGAGCCGCCAGTTCCTGCCGATTCAGAGCTTGAGTTTACTTTGACAGAGGGTCTCCGTTCCCTCCTGGGAGGAGCGAAGAGAGCACAAGGACCTGTGAGTGAGGGACATCAGGGGGCTGGGGGAGCCCAGGGCAGGTGGGGCTGCGGGTCAGGACTGAGGGGCACCAGCAGAGCTGGTTATGGGGGAGCCCAGGGCCGGGCTAGAAGGGGGTTGCGGGTCAGGACTGAGGGGCACCGGCAGAGCTGCGTGTGCAGAGAGCTCTGGGACGAAATAGCAGGGGTCGGGATTGAGGGAAGTCGGCAGGCCTGTGTGGGACCCTGCCCAGTGCCTGGTTCCATGCAGTCTCTCCCCGCCCCATCCCCTGATCTAGCCGCTATCAGCTCCCCTCTCCAAACCAGCATCACCGGTTCAGCTCCCCAGTGGCTGGACAAGCTGCAGGCCGGTCGCCCCTAGGGTTGCAGGTGAGGATCGGGGAGCTGCCTGGCCTGCAGTCACTCCACAGGCAGGACAGCTCCCTGGCACCCACCCCTGCGTCCAGCGCTTGTCTGCCCTAGGGTAAGTGGGTGTGAATTACTGAGCTCTGGCCCCTGAGATGCCTGACAGGATGGGGAGGGGCAGTGGGTGAGTGTCACGGAGTCCCCGGGCGATGCTCTGGAACTGCTCCCTACGAAGCCAGGCAGGACTCTGGGGAAGTCTCCTCTCGGGGAGCAGCCTGTCTGCAGGACACACAGCTCACCCGGCTTCCACCTTCCTGGGTCTGACCTCGGAGCATTCAGCCTCCTTTGCCCCTCCGTGCGCTTCCCACAGCCAGTCCGCCCAGGCGGTGTCCTGGGGAAGCCAGAGGGTCCTGCCCCCCAACTCCGCAGTCAGATGTGACTCTCAGCCAGCCGGTAACACAGAGGTTTATTAGACGACAGGAACATGGTCTAAAACAGAGCTTGTAGGTACAGAAAACCGGACCCCTCAGCTGGGTCCATTTTGGGGGGCAGTGAGCCAGACAACCACGTCTGCCCTTCACTCCATGTCTCCAGCCAGCCCAAACTGACTCCCCCTCCAGCCCCCCCTCCTCCAAGCTTTGTCCCTTTCCCGGGCCAGGAGGTCACCGGATTCCTTTGTTCTCCAACCCTTTAGCTCTCACCTTGCAGGGGGAAGGGCCCAGGCCATCAGTTGCCAGGAGACAGAGTGTCGGCCATTTATGTACCCTGGCCCTTTTCTCTGCAACAATCACACCCCCTTATCCCACCCCCTAGAGACTTAAGAAATGCCTAGGGGAAACTGAGGCACCCCTACGGTATTCAGAGGAAACATTAAGAACAGTCCCACTTCATCACAGTGAGTCATGGGACGGTGAACAATTAATGACGGCCAGCCCCACGGGAGGAGGGCTGTATGTGTAGATGCCCCATGTCGTGACTCAGAGCCGTGTCACCGAGCCCCTCAGGGCAATGGGGGGGGGGGCGGCTGGTGACACACTGTGCTGCCGAGAAGCCCATTAGCTCACCACTGACACACTTGGCCCAATGGGCTTCGGCCAGCGGTTCCCCAGCCGTGGCCGTGGGTCTGCGCGCCAGGCCAGCCTCTGCCAAGCATGGTGTTTCCGGGCCCCTGGGCACCCGAAGGGCTCAGCTGGCACAGCAGCTGCTCATAGGCTCATAGGCAGGGAAACCTACCGACAGGCTCCTGTGGCTTGGACCAGCACCCACGTGCCTCGGGCATCGCTGGCAGAAGGGGGTTGTTATTGTCGGGTCGCTTGTCCCCGCTGGTTGTGTGGCTGCCGGTGAGAGACGGGCTTTGCACGCTGGTTTGTTATTGTAGGGTTGCTCAGAAGCGCTCGCCCCTGCCCTCTCAGATCTTTCCCCTGCTGGCCAGAGGGCAGGAGCCTGTGTATTCGGGCGAGTCTTTGGGACCAGGAAACACGGAAGCTCACGCTCTAATAAATCGGTTAGTCTCTAAGGTGCCACAAGGACTCCTGGTTTTTTTGCGGCTACAGACTAACACGGCTGCTCCTCTGAACCACGCCTAGGAAAGACAATCCTGCAGCTGGAGATTTAAATCCCTGCTGCCTGCTCACTCAGCAGATACCCGGGTGCTCCGGCTCAGCCTCCAACACTCAGGGTACAGCTACACTGCAGTTAAACGCCCGTGGCTGCCCCCCCAGTTGGGGAGTCGAGCCCACGGGCCTGACCCAGCCCCACAAGGGGTCCCGGGGGGGCCAAGCGGCCACACCATCGCAGTCTAACATCGGCACCATCTACTGGGACCAATCGTGGTGGCTATTTTTGGAAGGGCCCTGCTGCCTTTTGTCCCCCAGTCTGACCCTTGGCGGGTGCCTCGGTGCTGGGAGATGCCCCCAGCCAGGCGCTGCCCCTTCGACTCACGTCCTCCCACCTCTGCCCTTGATGAGCCCTTGGGAGCTGGGAAAGACAGATTCTCCCGGGCCAGTTTTCTCCTCCTCCCTGCACCCTGGAAACAACCCCCCCTTTGCCCCTCGGCTTACCCGGGCCCCTGCGGGTGGGCGGCCGAGCTCGGGGCAGCAGGGGGCAGCCCGGCACTGCGGGTCCTACAGGAATGCTAGCTACCATGCTTGGGGTAGTTGTTTTCATGGGTTCTGTGATTCCCCAGCGGCCAGCCAAGAATCCAGGCCATGGGAGGGCAGGCCGAGCCCCACAGCAACCCATGATGGAGCTGACCAGGCAGACGCGATGGTCCCATCTCCCTGGCATGGAGCAGCCCCTCCCTGTACCCAGCCCTATGTGGGAGGGAGAGGGGGGCAAAAGGCCTGCAGTGGGGGAGGAGCTGAGTAGGGCGGGGGGAACGTGTACACGGGCATGTGCACCTACACGCCTGTTTGCATCTCGGGGCTTGTGCACACGCGTGTGTGTACACGGCTGCCTCTGGGCGCTTGTGCACACGTGCTGCTGTGCATATTGTGTGTGCTTGTGTCCATGCACACCTGTCTTTGATTGTGCATGGACGCGTGAGCGTGTACGGCCCCCGAGCGGCTGGACAGCAGCTCCCTCATCCCCGTTAGCGGCAGGGGGCTGCAGTGGCTGGACCCCCAGCTTCCAGGTGCCCGGTGCCCTGCCTGGCTCCGGGGTTAAAGAACCAGCCCTGGGGAACAGCGCGACTCACTTTCCGCACCTGGGAATTTGCTCCAGGGAAGCTCCTGCCCGGAGGCGACTCAGCTGGTGGCCCGAAGGAGCCTCTGGGTGTTTGCTCTGGGCACCCCTCCCTCTGCCGGGCAGCACCCTGGCACCATGCAGGCAGCTGGAGCGGGCCAGACGGGGCTCGGGTGCTCAGGGGGGGGCCGCGGGTCGAGGGGCCAGCCCTGGACGGGGAGCTCGGGCAGGCTGGGGCACCCAGAGCACGAGGGGCTGCAGCCGGTGGACACACCACGCTGGGGTGAATTCACCCCCTTTAGGGGGAGAAGGAGGGAAAGTCCCTCGTGCGCCCCCCTCCCCCTCCCGCTGGCCTGTTACATCGGCCCAGGGCTCCCTCTGCTGGCCAGAATGGGACGTGCATGGGCAGCTTGCTGAGCGTCCCCTTCCCGCCACCCGAGAGCAGCTGGCTCTGGGGTGTTTCTGCGGTGATGCTGGGACACAGCGGGGGAGGGGTACTATGGAGACCCCCAGGATGCTGCAGTGAGGACAAAGGCATGTTCAGCCGCCCCGGGGGCCCTCTGACAGGTTGAGGGGATCCCAGTTCTGCTCTGCTGCCATGTGTGCGGAGGGTGCCCCCCAGCCTCGGCTCTGGGCCCACTGGGCTGCGGTTCCCCCCACCGCGCCCCGAAGCTGGGCTCTGTCGGCCTCCCCAAAGCAGCCACTAGCCGGTGCTAGCCGGCCAGAGAGCGAGCGGGCCGTGGAGACTGAGCCCCCAGGTGTAGCTGCTGCACCCCCAGAGGTGGCTGCATTTTAGCAGGGCTGTGGCACAAGCCAAATAAGGGTGGGACAGGGCCAGGGCCCAGGCCCCTCACTCCCCACATCAGCTCCCAATGGTGCCCCTCAATCCTGACCCACAGGCCCTTTTGCTAGCCCAGCCCTGGGCCCCTCTTGAACACAGAAGGGCCCGCTGGCTGAAGGACTTGTGGTTTAGTGAGCCAGCCAAACAGCCACTAGCAACAGGAGCCTGAGACCCGTCAAACTCACTCCACCCATGCTCTGCAGTCTGCTTGCTCCCCTTCCCAGAGGGGGCAGGTCAGCGCACACAAAAGCGTGCAAATGCACACGCACAGGCAGTCACAGTAAAACACACAAGCACGCGCACACACACGCAGGAATACACAATCATGTGCACACGTGGTGCACATGTGCCCATGCTGGCGTACACAAATGCAAGCGTGTGCGCACACTCACACAGTGGCACTCTCGCACGCAAGCGTGCACACACGCACAATACCAGGTTTTCACGCCAGGCTTCCCTGGCTTTTCCTTTCCCACCTCGGTCCAGGCAGCAGCGCTGGGCAGACACAGAGGCAGGCGCTGTCCGTGCCTCCCTGATGGGCTGTAGAGCCAGGGCCGCGCCAGCCCTCTCGGGGCAGCGTTAACCATTCACCAGGGGGCTGTGTGATCCCCAAAGCAGCGCTTCCCTCGCCGGCAGGGGGCGGGTGTGATGCGAAGAACCTAGCGGAGCCGTGCGTGGCCAGCAGGGGGCAGCCCTGCAGCGCCCCCCTAAGAGACTGCACCCTGACTAGCCGCCCCTGCTGGAAGGAAACGTCTTTCTGCGGGTGTTTAATTAGCCTGCGGAACTCACGGCTACTGGATACATTATTGAAGCGCAGAACTCAGCGAAGGGTCAGGTGTTTCTATGGCCAAGAGCAGCCTCTGCAGTGACACTACCAAGGAGAAGCCTGACCCGCACTGCCCGTCCTCCTCAAGAACACCCCCAGGGCAGAAAACTTTTCCAGGGGGCCCCCCGAAGCAGCCAAGCCAACCGTTCCTCCAGCAAAACAGCCAGCCAATCAGCAGAGCAAAACCAGCTGCCAATCAGACCATGGGGGGGCACCCCCAGAAGTTGGCACCCAGGGTGAGCACCTGCTTCAAACCCGGCCCTGCTCCTCTTGCTTCAGGGCACGCGTGGGGATCGGGCCAGCCCCCGGGCGAGCACTGCATGGCAAGATGCTGGGGGCTTCTCCCTTCGCCCCCAACACAGGCCACAACAGGCCATTGACCATCCCCAGCACGGAACGGACCATTGACCGGCCCTGCAGCCATCTAGGAGGGGCTGGCCAGGCTCCCCACCCTGGCATCTCCGCCGCCTCAGCCATCTGGCCCACCTCTGCCCCACTGCCCACTCCCTGCTGCCTCCTGAGCCCAGATCACTCTCCGTCAGGCGAGGTAGGAGCGTGACCCTCCCATGCGCAGGCCCGGAGCACGTGGGACAGTGCCAACCACTGCCAGCTGGGTCCCGATGCCCGGGCAGAGCCGGGCAAACAGCTGAGTGGGACGGGTCGGGGGCAGGGCCAGCAAAAATCGTGACAAACCGACATTGGTTCACGTTGAACCGAATCTGAACTTGGTCAGAATTTGGGGAGGGGTCAGAAAAATCCCTCGCAAGGGGGGAGGGTCCCGGAGCCTGGAGATCTGTGCTGCGGTTTTACAGCCCCACGGCCAAGCCCTGCCAGCCCGGGTCCACCGGCACCGTCCAGCCGCGGGCATCTCATTGTAACGCAGATGTACCCTGAGGAACCTAGCGGCTGGACTGATGGTTATAAAGGGGCCAGGGGGCCGGGGAAGGCAACACAGAGCCCCAGCTACTTCCGCTGGCCGTCTTCAGACAGTCCTGGGGGGCCAGAAAGTGCATTTCCCTCGAACCACCGATGGGTCTGAAAAATCTCGCCCTGGTCTAGGCCTGGCTCTGCTGCTAACTCTCCAGGCCGTCTTCGAGCAGGTGGCTTTGCCTCCATTCCCACCTCGGGGCAGTGGAGATGGGGGGAGCTCCTTGGCTGGAGGGGGCGCGAGCTGGCAGCGGTACCGGCGATCAACACCCCCCTTGGAAATGAGCCAGGCCCCGGAGTGAGGAGCTTGGCAGGAGTGAGCTGTGGCCTGGGCTCGTTACGGGGGGGGCCTGACTTGTTTGCTGCGAGTGAAAGATGCACCTCGAGGGGCGCGCCGGGTCCATGTCGCCTCGGAGCGGAGAGCGCCCCCTACTGAGTCACCCGCGCCATTCCCTGCAGCACGGCGCCCCCCCGCGGGCCCCCTGTGGCTTGGGGCTCAGCATGGCCGCAGGGGGGACAGAGCCCCCGGGACTAATCAGCTTGAGTGAGCGGTTCGGGGGGAGCCGCGCCCAGGAGCCGGGGCAGACGTGGGCTGGACCAAGGGTATGTTCAGTTCATGAACCGGCTGGGCCCCGAACGAATCTCCCTTGCAGGGTGTGGCAATGTGTGGGTGCCCCCGGAGAAGGTCCCCTCTGGGGCACGGCCGCAGCTGGCTGCCCCCCAGCCAGCATCCCCTTCTGGGGTGTGGCCAAAGCTGGCGTCCCCTCCGCAGCCCTGCTCCAGGAAAGGGGGCAGGACTCTGTTGAAATATCTTTATTAGTGTCACCCCCGTGCCCACGGAGCCCCTGGCCCGGTGGCGGCCGGGGCCCGAGGAGGCGGCCGGGAGGGGGCAGCCCGGGCGCCACCCTGGCCTGATGCGGGTTCGCCGGTGAGGGAGTCCGGCCGCATCCCCGCTGAGTCTGTGTGCGTCGCCCCCCGACGCAGCCCGGCCCCCAGGCCTCGGGGCCCCTGGCCGGCAGGGGGGGCGCGACCCAGCCCCTCCCCGGGGGCTGGACGGAGACCCTGCCCCAGCGCCCGCGGCCGGGAGAGGGGCCCCGGCCGGCTCAGAGGCACAGGCTGAGCTCCTGGTGCACGCGGCACTTGCGGCATTGCACCACGCAGCACCAGCGGAAGCGGCAGAGGCAGCTCTCCTCCAGCACCACCGTCTCGGCCCGATGCCCGCGCCCGCAGCACAGCAGGTCGCAGCCGCTCACGCCCGGGGCCGAGCCGTTGCACACCCGGCCCCGCGTGCCCGGCGAGCCCGTCTTGCGGTTGGCGGCGCAGAAGTCGGGCGAGTCGGCCGAGTAGACGAGGTCCTGGGGGTCGGGGGGCTTGAGGCTGCGGCCCACGGGCAGCAGCGTCTTCCCGTCGTTGGCGCCCATCACCTGGCAGGCCCCGTTGAAGCGCTGCAGCAGGCGGTCGCCCACCTCGCGGAAGTGCGGCATCTTCTTCCAGCAGGTGTGCAAGGTGCAGGAGCCGGACAGGCCGTGGCATTTGCACTCCGTCCGCGTGTAGCTCCGCACAGCCTGGGGGAGACAGGGCCGCTCAGCGGGGGCCGGCTCCGGCCCCCCCGCCCCGCACTGGGGTCCCCTGCCTGGCCCCCTGGCCCCCGCCCTGCCCCCCCGCTCCTGCCTCTGCCCAGAGCCTCTCATCAAACCCCACCGGGACGCCAGCCCCCCCAAAGGAGGGGGGTGTACCGGGTGCTGGACAGCACGGGGGGACAGGAGTGTCCGGGGGGGGCCATAAGGGTAGCTGGACCCAACCTCACCAGCCACCTGCCAGCAGAGACTGGACCAGTGCCCACCAGAGCCAGCCCGGGGCACGGCTGGGGATGGGCACCGGGCCAGGGAGAGCTTGGCAGGGGGCTGGGCACGGGCAGTGCCCAGGCAGGAGAGTGGGGCTGAGGTCACTAAGTGAGCCTGATTTGGGAAGAATAAAACTTGGTTCTGCAGCAAGGGCCGGAGCAGATTTGAGGCAGGGGGTTTAGAACTGGGGTGGGTGTCAGGCTTTCCAGGGCCGGGCAGGCACCCTGCCGGGGAGGGAGGGTCATGGGGGAGGGAATTGTTGGCGGGGGAAGGTGGGTGTGTGCTGGTGGGTGTCAAGCAAAGGAGCACCTAGGTGTGGTACATGGTGCATGCTTGGAGGGCAGCGTGCGGCTGTGCCTGGACAGTGCAGTACTGGAGGGCCATCGGGTTGGTACTCAGTGGGCAGCGTGGCTGGGCAGCGCCATGGCAGGGCGGGGGTTGGCACTCAGTGGGCAGCGTGGCAGGGCAGGGGAATGGTACTTGGTGGGCAGCATGGCCAGGCCATGGCAGGGCTGGGGGGAGTTGGCACTCAGTGGGTAGCGTGGCCGGGCAGCACCGTAGCAGGGCGGGGGTTGGCACTCAGTGGGCAGCGTAGCCAGGCAGCGCCATGGCAGGGCGGGGGTTGGCACTCAGTGGGCAGCGTGGCTGGGCAGCGCCATGGCAGGGCGGGGGTTGGCACTCAGTGGGCAGCGTGGCCGGGCAGCACCGTGGCAGGGCGGGGGTTGGCACTCAGTGGGCAGTGTGGCTGGGCAGCGCCATGGCAGGGCGGGGGTTGGCACTCAGTGGGCAGCGTGGAGGGCAGGGGAATGGTACTTGGTGGGCAGCATGGCCAGGCTATGGCAGGGCCAGGGGGGGAGTTGGTACTCAGTGGGCAGCGTGGCCAGGCAGGGCTGTGGCAGGGGAGGGTGGTACCTGGTGGGCAGCACGGCTGGGCAGGATCATGGCAGGGCAGGGATTGGTACTCAGTGAGCAGCATGGCCGGGCCGTGGCAGGAGTTGGTATGCAGTGGACAGTGTGGCCGGGCAGGGTGGGTGGGTGGAACTTCATGGGCAGTGTAGCAGGGCGGGGGGATGGTACTTGGTGGGCAGCATGGCTGGGCTGTGGCAGAGAAGGGGGGGAGTGTGGTTAACAGGTGCCCTGCTCATTGCATGGGGCGGGGATGAGGAGGACGGGTAAGGGGGCTGGCCTGGCAGTGGCAGGGCAGGGGGAGTGTGGTTGGCAGGTGCCCTGCCCAGCGGGTGGGGAGGACGGGGTAAGGGGGCTGGCCTGGCAGTGGCAGGGCAAGGGGGAGTGTGGTTGGCAGGTGCTCTGCCCAGCGGGTGGGGAGGACGGGGTAAGGGGGCTGGCCTGGCAGTGGCAGGGCAGGGGAAGTGTGGTTGGCAGGTGCCCTGCCCGTCGGGTGGGGAGGACGGGGTAGGGGGGCCGGCCCGGCGGTGGCAGGGCAGGGGAAGTGTGGTTGGCAGGTGCCCTGCCCGTCGGGTGGGGCGGGGATGAGGAGGACAGGTAAGGGGGCTGGCCTGGCAGTGGCAGGGCAAGGGGGAGTGTGGTTGGCAGGTGCCCTGCCCGTCGGGTGGGGAGGACGGGGTAGGGGGGCCGGCCCGGCGGTGGCAGGGCAGCGGAAGTGTGGTTGGCAGGTGCCCTGCCCGTCGGGTGGGGAGGATGGGGTAGGGGGGCCGGCCCGGCCTGGCGGTGGGCTTACCAGGCGCCCGGCCTCATTGTTGTGCAGGTCGATGAGGGTGCGGATGTCGCT
Organism: Lepidochelys kempii; assembly: GCF_965140285.1. Lineage (NCBI taxonomy): Eukaryota > Metazoa > Chordata > Testudines > Cheloniidae > Lepidochelys > Lepidochelys kempii. The sequence continues at coordinate 2,082,654 of NC_136390.1, forward strand.
CTTGCCCTTCTTCCGCTTGGCGTCCATGAACTGCCGGGACTTCTCGTAGCCGAACTCCACGTCGTCCCCGCAGCCACCCCACTCCCAGGTGGAGCCCTCGGGGCCCGGGCCGGCCGTGGGCAGCGGGGGAGCCCGGCTCCGCGTCCCCTCGCAGCTGCACTGCAGCAGCTCGCCCATGCTGCAGGCCTGGGTGACGGCGTGGCTCACGCCGGCCGCGGTGATGGCGTAGACGAAGGCCGTCTCCCGGATATCTGGGGGGGGGGGGGAAGCAGCATTAGCCGGTTGCCCCCAGGGCGGTGGAGGCAACCTGCCGGCAAGCAACGCGAGGGGGCGCTGTGCTGCAGGGGGCACTGGCTGGCGGGTACCCCTGGGGGGGATTTTGCCAGGGGCTGGGGTGTGACCCCCCCTCCCGGCTCGGGCAATGCCACTCTAACCCTCCCCCCTGCCCTGGCATCTTCCCTTCCTGCCCCAGGCTGCCGTGGGCTGTGCAGCGGGCACCCTGTGCTGCCCCAGAGGTGGCTGTTGGTCTCCTGTCACTGGGGGTGGGGGGGGTCCCTGTGTCTGGTTTGCAAAAGGCTCTGCCGGGAGAAAGAGGCTTGGAAAATGTAACACCCCCACCATGAGGCCTCCCTCTGCACAGGGGCTCACTGGTCACTCTCGGACCTCAGGGGCGGGGGCGGGGGCAGGGGGGTTCTGTGGGGCAGGTGGGGACAGGGGCTCGGGGTTGGGGCTGCGAGGCGGGTTACACTAATGCTTTGAGGCAGGATGGCAGCTGGGGGGATGCTGCAGCTTGTCCAGCCTGGCCAGGTTCCCTTCACTGTCCCAGAGCCCCCCCACGCAGTCCCTCCAAGGAGGGTTAACCCCATCCCCCACCCCAGGGGCACTTCCTGGAGCCAATGAGGGGGGGGGCATAGATCAGAGTCGCCAGAGGCTGTCCCCGTGTGCAGCACCCCAACCACGGAATCAACGCCTCTCTTGCCCTCCCACCCCAACTCCCTGAGCCCCCAAAAGCATGGGTCCCCACCTCGAGCTAAAGGCAACTCCCCATTAGTTACAAGCAGTACAGGGACTTTGACCCTCAGCTGAGTGGTGCTGACTGCAGCCAGTAGAGGGCAGATGCGAGTAGCTCAGCATTGTGTCAGTGACGGCTCTGAGCCCGCAGGGGGCGCCAGGAGATCCCGGCAGCTAATGCCCCAGATGGCCTCAGCTCCCCCCTGCCCCAGAGCTGCAAAGTCTGAGAGTCCAACCGGGGGCTGGCTGGGAGGTGACGGAGCTGGGGAGGCCCCACTGGGGCCCACCCCCCTCCTGGGGCACGTGCCAGGCTGCCCTGCCCGGTGCCTCCCCATGGGGCGATGCTGGGGCGCTCACACACCCCCCTCACTCTCCAAGCAGCAGCCTCCGCCCTGCGGGATTATTTCTGATGAGCGTGTTCTCCCCATCTCTGCTCCGGGACACGAATTCCAAGCATCCTTCCCCTGCCCGGACCTGCTCCAGCAGCCCCAGCGAACGATTCGAGCAGCATCACCCCCTCGGCTGCTGCTCTGGCACTGCGGCACTTATGCAGGGTTTGGGGCCCATCCAGCACTCGGCAGGGCCCCCAGCCCTCCCTCTGCAGCCCATGTGGGAGCCCAACTCCTGGCCCCGGTGGGGCTGTGGGGCCTGGCCATGGGGGACACTGCACTAGCCCCGTGGGTCCTCGTTCAGGATAGCCACCCCCATCGGACCAGGCGATGCCCAGATGCCCAGGGAGAGACCAGCCCTGGGCTAAAGACGACGTGCTCGGAGACAAGAGAGCGGGCTAGGAGGGGCACCACTGTGACTGGCGCAGGCCCGGGGCGTGGGGAGCCAGGGGAGGGGATGTGGCGACGGAGTTGACCTGCCTCACAGATGCATTTGCACTGGGCCTGTCACCATGGCATCTGGGCACAGAGCACCCAGAAGCGGTCGCCCAAGGGGATCAGAGCCCCCAGACTCTGCTGTTCTCAAAGCAGGGGGTCCCCACTCACTGGTTTCCAGACACCAAGCTGTCTACGCTTGCTGCTCCGCACCTGGGTCTCCGCTGTGCCGTCTCATACGGCCAAAGGGCCAGTCCTGTGCCTGCTAACGCAGAACCTAGCTCAGGCGTGGGGCAGACCCCTCAATGCAGCAACTCTGCACAGGACCCAGGCATCCTGGTGAGCTCCCCACGGCGTGCTCTGCGTCCAGAAGGGCGAGCATGAGCTTCGGCCGTGCATGTAGGGAACGTGTCCTGGAGCCGGCGTCACCTCGGCACATGGCATCAGCCAGACCAGGACCCACCTGGAGGCCCCACGTCCAGAACGGCGCCTCATGGGAAAGGGCTCAGAAAAGGGCGCCCAGGCGAGGGCTGGAAAACCTGCCCGAGAGCGAGAGCCGCGCCGGCTCCACCTGGCGAGGTATCCAAGGGAAGGCTGAGCGGTGACTGATCAGCGTTCAGAAGGACCTGCCCGGGAAGGCGATCTCTGACAGCTGATGGTGCTTTGACCTAGCAGATGAAGGGCTAACGAGACCCAGCAGCTGATGCTGGCATTGAAAAAGGTTCAGAGAAGGGCAACTAAAATGATCAGGGGTTTGGAACGGGTCCCATCGGAGGAGAGATTAAAGAGGCCAGGACTTTGCAGCTTGGAAAAGAGGAGACTAAGGGGGGAGATGATAGAGGTCTATAAACTCATGAGTGGTGTGGAGAAAGGGAATAAGGAAAATTATTTACTTGTTCCCATAATATAAGAACTATGGGCCACCCAATGAAATGAATGGGCAGCAGGCTTAAAACAGATAAAAAGCAGTTCTTCTTCACTCAGCGCACAGTCAACCTGTGGAACTCCTTGCCTGAGGAGATTGTGAAGGCTAGGGCTATAACAGGGTTTAAAAGAGAACTAGATAAATTCATGGAGGTTAAGCCCATTCATGGCTATTAGCCAGGATGGGTAAGGAATGATGTCCCTCGCCTCTGTTTGTCAGAGGGTGGAGATGGACGGCAGGAGAGAGATCACTTGATCATTACTTGTTAGGTTTGCTCCTTCTGGGGCACCCGGTGTTGGCCACTGTGTGCAGACAGGACGCTGGCCTGGATAGACCCTTGGTCTGACCCAGTCTGGCCGCTCTGATGTTCTTATGCTAGAGCGACTCAGAGTAGACGTAAGGTGCAAATGTTTAACGGGGACAGGAGTTACCCATTGGACCCCCTGGCGGCCTGGGCTGGGTTCTCCATCGCTTGACGGCATTCCAGCAACACTGGCTGTGTCTCTAACGGCTCGGCGCTCGTCGGCTGCCTGCTCGGGGCTGGATGCAGGGGTTGCGGGGGAGCTCAGCCATGCTGGTCCCACGGGGCCCCATCCAGGAGTCCTGAGCTGGCATTTCTCATCCTTCTGAGCTGGGACGTTCCCCGGCGCCACCGCAGCCCCCAGAGCTGCAGGTCCATGGTCCTACCAACGGGAGAACCCCACGTCATTCCCGGTGGGAAAGCTGGTGTGTGGGACAGGGCTCCCACCTCTCCCCTTGGGAGATCATGGCAGGGGCAGGAGGGCAGGGTGGGTTCCTCCTTCTCTTCCCTGTCCTAAGGCAGATCCACGGCCCCCACAGGGCTGGAGTGGGGGTCACAGCACAAGCTGCTGCCCCTCACTGCTTCCTACAAGAGCCTGTGGGAGGGGAGGGCTGCTGGCTCGGGGCTGTGGCCGGGTGAGGCCGGGTGGTGGACACAGCGGCTGACCAGCACGGTACATGTGCATGGAGCAAAGGCAAGCGTGGGTGCTGCATTCATCACGGGGGTCCCTGCAGTCCCGCCGAGGGGGAGCCCTCAGAACCAGAGCCAGCCTGGCCTTACGAAGTGGGGTCACTGGCACATTTAGTGCCCTGACGCTTGTGGGGATGGGTCTTTGCTGTTCCCTGGGGCAGCGCACGCCTCCCTCTGAGAACTTACTGGCCTCAGGGCGGGTGGGAATGGGCATCGCCTGAGAAATCTGGGCACTGGCCCTGCTGGGATAAATGTCTCCAGAGCAGGGAGCCGCCCCAGACACATGCAGGATGCCCCAGCCCCTTTGCAGCAGCTGGAGCCCCAAGGGAAGGGGGGCGTCTCATTGGGCGCACCCGGCAGTGGCATGCACAGGCCCGGGTGCTCCCGCGGTTTGCTAGCTGGGGTAGCCCAGAGGTGCTGCTGCGGCCCTCGGAAGTGACAGTTCCCAGCATGCAATGCTCCATGCCGATCCAGGCAGCCCAGCCGCACTGCATGCTGGGACATGGCGTCTCCACTGTTGCCCAGGGTGTCACTGTGCTGCCCCCAGGGCCCTCGGGGCATTCTCAGAGACAGCAGGAAACGCCGCCCTGCCTGGTCCAGCACTCCATTAGCTCGTAGCACTACAGGGCTTATGACACACAGTGGAAGCACTGAGTCCCACCAGTAGAGGGCAGTGGCTGGACATGCAGTAGGGCCAGCTTGGGCGACAGCTGAGCTGCAGCCAGGGGGCACTAAATTCCCTTGTGGCCCCCCCACCCCAGCTGGGCACAGGTTGGGGGGTTTGATGTCCCCTAGGGTGGCCGGGGGTGGGGGTCCCACATGTGCTCGGACAGGCCCGACACAGGGCCAGGGACAGCCAGGCCCCACAGGGCCAGGGCAGCCCACCGTGGCAGGAGGCAAGCGCCCCCCAGGTCCGGCCATCCGTGGCACACCGCCCGTGCAGCTGCCTACATGACACCGGGGCTCTGCAGGCTGGGGGTGGGGGGTGGGGGGACCGACTTGGCTACAACTGGGCCAGGCACCAGCCAAGGGCAGGAGCGAAACTACATCCCTAACCCCCGCTGCCCATCCCAGTGCCCCCTCCTCATGGCAGATCCCCCTGGCCCCCTGCCAGCCCTCTCTACCCCCATGCCCCTCTCCTGCAGGCTGCGTGCAAGCTATTTGCAAGCCTCCCCCGCCCCCGGTGCCCTCCACGCAGGCGCATGCAGGGAGTGGCGTGGGGGGGGCATGCCACCTCGGGGCGCAGTAAATCACTGCCAGACGCGGAGGCATTCTTGAGCATTATTAAGCCCCACGGTGGCTGGGAGCACGGGTAATTGGCTCATTACAACACGGGGAGACATGTCCCGGCAGTAAACCTTCGGCCCTGCTGCACCGTGGAGCACTAACCGGCGCCCCCGGGGGCCTGCGCCGTGGCCTGGCTCTCACCCAGGGGAGCGGGCGCAGGGAGGTCGGTTAATCACTAAATGTGCCAGTGACCCCACTTCGTAAGGCCAGGCCGGCTCTGGTTCTGAGGGCTCCCCCTCGGCGGGACTGCAGGGACCCCCGTGATGAATGCAGCTGGTTGTCTGGCTCACTGCCCCCCAAAATGGACCCAGCTGAGGGGTCCTGTTCTCTGCACCTGCAAGCTCTGTGTTAGACCATGTTCCTGTCGTCTAATAAACCTCTGTTTTACTGGCTGGCTGAGAGTCACGTCTGACTGCGAAGTTGGGGTGTAGGACCCTCTGGCTTCCCCAGGACCCCACCTGGGTGGACTCGCTGTGGGAAGTGCACGGAGGGGCGGAGGAGGCTGAATGCTCTGAGGTCAGGAAGGTGGAAGCCGGGTGAGCTGTGTGTCCTGAAGACAGGCTGCTCCCAGAGAGGAGACTTCCCCAGAGTCCTGTCTGGCTTCATGGGGAGCAGTCCCAGAGCATCGCCCAGGGACTCCGTGACAACTGGTGGTAGCGGTGGGATCTACTGCACCCCGTGGACGGCGCTTCCCGCAGTAAGTGACTGGGGAGCAGTAAAACGAAGGGGGATTGATGGGGACCAGGCGTGCTGAAGATTCAGAGAGAGACGGTTTCGGGGGGCGGTTAACCCCTGGAAGTGTGTGTACCCAGAGAGAAGGACTTTTGCAGTAAGAGGGTCCCCCGGGAGCTTGCAGCGAGCGGTCCCAGGGGCGGAGGAGTCTGCAGCTCGACCCTGGCAAAGAGGCGGTGACCTCGAGAAGGGCTGGCACACTAGGGGTTCTCCCTGGAAACTGTGGGGAGCTGAGAGCACACAGGCCTGTGAGTTTACAACAACTTGGGAAGAGCGGAGTGATGGCCTGTCACCGTCTCCTTGAGAAGGACATTGTAACCCTGTGCAGGAAGAGAGGGTTGAGCATTGGAAAGTTCACCAGAGCACAGTTAATCGTGCAGCTGGAGGAGGATGACCGCTCTCAGGGACAGATTCCTGACCCCAACTGGGGCTATAGCAGGATCTGGGAGCAGCTGGAGTGATAGCCAGGCATCGCCAAGACTCCTGTCCCCGACCAGACGGGGGTCTTCACGATCGGGCTCCCCATCGGGGAATCGGAGATGGATGGGATTGGAGCTGAGTCCGAGAGAGCCAGAGGACTGTGAGAGACAGCGAGAGCCCGAGAAAGAGCTGCAGAAGCAGCAGCAGCATGAACTGGCGATGGTGCGGCGGAGAGGCCTAGGGGACCTCCCAGGGGTGAGTGGGGATAGACCCCGGGGGGCCAGTTCCGCAGGGAACCTCGAGACTAAATTGCTGCCCCTGGTTAAGGAGGGGGGGATGTGGATGCCACCTCACTGCCTTTGAGCAGGCTGGCGATTTGAACCAGGGGGACCCTGCGGAAAAGCCCCAGTGTCTAGCTCCCTTGCTGGGTCCCAAGGCCATAGACTCCGTCAGCCAGATGGGTGGGGAGGTGGACAGGCTCCCACTCCTGACCCCAACCTATATGTCTGTGTGGAGTTTCCTGGGGCCAGGCCCCTCGGACCCCCAGTGGGAGCAGAAGGTGATGGTCAATGGGGGGACGTTCCTGGGGTCGCGAGATCCTGGGACAGAGAGAACTGTTGTCAGGCCCTGGGTGGTGCAGCCTCAGATGCTGAGGGGCTGTGTGAGCTGGGTGAGGGTCCCAGGGACGAAGCCCCTTGCCCTGCCTATGACCCAGATCCCTGTGCAGACCCAGGAGGGGTTGGGCTGGCTGGTCGTTGTGGTTCTCCAGCACACCAGCTGCAAGACCCTGTTGTGGGGTGACTGTGTCTCTTTGGGACAGGATCTAGGCCCTGCTCCGGTAACTGCCAAGGGTTTGAATTTGAATCCAGGGAACCAATCGGTGGAGAGGGAAACGGTCAGTGAAAATGCAGATGACCTGGCTGGCAGCAGGGAGGAGCGGCTAGGCTCAGGCTACCTGCCTGCCTGTAACCAGACCCCTGGGGCTGGGTGGGACAGAGAGATGCTCCCCGCCCCCCTTGCACACTGGAGAAGGGGCTCAGGGGGCTCAGGCTGGCTCTGATGCAGTGAGGAAAGCAGGGAGCTCGCTGCCTACCCCCACTGGGACAGCCAGGGCAGCGCTGAGCAAGGGGGGAGATAAGACCCCAGCTGAGTGGGGGGAGACACAGGCAGGGCAGGGGATCTGTTGGGAGTGGCAAGGTGCTTGGTAAGGAAAGTTTGGATGAGCCTAGGCAGCCTTGTGAGCTGATGGCTGTGTCTAGTCAGCAGGGTGGGAAGGCGAGGAGAGTGGAAGATGAGTGTCCCTGGACCTTACCTGTTAGCTGGGTGGAGAATTGTGACAGTGAAGGAAACGTGTCTGTGTGTGTCTGGGGTATTGACTTGCCTATGGAGGGAGCTACCCTGATCTCCAAGCAGTTCTCTGTGACCAGCCTTGTGTGCTGGGACCAGGGGAATGAGATCCCAAGCTGGGTGTCTGGTAAAGGAGAAAGTGTGTCCGGCTCTTCTTTGTCTGTGGAGCAGACAGAAGGGGCCTTGCAGCCTGTGATGGTTGAGGGTCTTGCAGTTGTCTCAGAGTTGGCTCTGGATTCAGCTAAAGCCCAGGAAGGGAACGGTCCTAAGTTTGTGTCCGCTCGGGAGAATGGCCCTGTAACTAGGTTGCATCCAGTCAGTGTCTATGTAAAATCCCAGAGCCCAGACAATTCTGGTGCTTGTATTTTGCCTGTTGCTAGTGTGTTGTTGGGAAAGGGTGTCGCAACTCTGATTAATCAGGGTGAGATCCTAGCCAGGGCACAAGGAGAGCATGAAGGTGTGTGATTGTGTTACCTACTGAGGGTGTGGAAACCTGTAGCAAGAAGGAAAAGATTCCTGAACTTGTGTGTGGCAAAGGGAAGGAGAATGCTTCTGACCTTTTCTCTAGGAAGTCTGTAAGTTTGCCTGAAAGGGGATTGTGTAGGAATCCGCCGGATGGGCCAGAGGTAATTCTGGATGTAAGGGAGACCCAGAAAGAGTCTGTCGTTGCTCAGGAAAGTGTTCCTCTAGAGCAAGCCCTAGGGAAAGAGGGTAAGAGCAGAATTTCTGTGGGGGTGAATTGTTGCATAGAAAAGCCCTAGGGAAAGGAATCCTCATGGAGTCTTTGCAAGCAGTTTACTGCAACTGAAGGGTGTGAAAGTGATTTAATCAAGAAAGTTTCAGTTCCTAACAGCCAGAAATTTTCTGTTGTGAATGGATCCACTGACTTTCCTGTTGAAAGATCCAGTGTGGATAGCTTTGAGAGGGTCTCAGATGGAGTGAAAGCTGTTAAGAAAGTTAAACAGTCCTCTAACCAAGTGGCTGTGTTTGGCCAGCTTGTTGGGGAGAAGACCCAATCCCAGTTTGAGCCCCTAAGGTTTTGGGGTGGCCAAAGGGCATGGGCCACATAAACCTTCCCACATGCGGCCTGCAAATGCTATTGACCACTCCCGACCTAAGGGAGGGCGTGAAACTGGAAAGGCCTGGTGTAACTCCTATCAAGGAACGGGAGAGATGCTGGGGCCTCCTTGGGAACGCTGGTGGCTTCGAACTTCCCCAGGTCACCAGCTAAAGTGACCCCGCTCAGTTCGATCTCGAAGGGGGGAGAGATGTGATGAAGTGGGACTGTTCTTAATGTTTCCTCTGAATAGTGTGGGGGTGCCTAAGTTTCCCCTATGCAGTTCTTGAGTGTCTGGGTGGTGGGGTAAGGGTGTATGATCATTGCAGAGCCCTAGAGGGCAAGTGTGTGCAGGGGTCTGGACACAGAGAATGGCCGACACCCTGTTTTCTGGCAACTGATGGCCTGGGCCCTTCCCCCCTGCAAGGTGAGAGCTAAAGGGTTGGAGAACAAAGGAATCAAGTGACCTCCTGGCCTGGGGAAAGGGACAAAGCCCGGAGGAGGAGGGGCTGGAGGGGGAGTCAGTTTGGGGCTGGCTGGGGACATGGAGTGAAGGGCAGACGTGGTTGTCTGGCTCACTGCTCCCCAAAATGGACCAAGGTGAGGGGTCCGGTTCTCTGCACCTACAAGCTCTGTGTTAGACCATGTTCCTGTCGTCTAATAAACCTTCTGTTTTACTGGCTGGCTGAGAGTCCCGTCTGACTGCGGAGTTGTGGGGCAGGACCCTCTGGCCCCCCCAGGACCCCACCTGGGCGGACTCGCTGTGGGAAGTGCACGGAGGGGCAGAGGAGGCTGAATGCTCTGAGGTCAGACCCAGGAAGGGGGAAGCCGAGTGAGCTGTGTGTCATGCAGACAGGCTGCTCCCAGAGAGGAGACTTCCCCAGAGCCCTGCCTGGCTTCCTGGGGAGCAGTCCCAGAGCATCGCCCGGGGACCCCGTGACAGCCACGCACACAGCCCCCTCTGATCCTGACTCGGACACTGACGCACAGGCTGATCTGTGCCCCACGCACACAGCCCCCTCTGATAGCCTCCAGACAGGTGGGGACCCACTTCTCCCTCCGCCGTGGGGCTTGGCCCCCTCCCTTTTCCCTTAGACTGGAGCCCCCGCTCCGACTCCCCAGCCCCCCTGTCTCTAGGCGCCGGCCAGCCCCTCCCGCAACAGCACGGGGCGGGGGGAGTTTCCAGCTGTCCTGGGGGTTCCGGGGGGGAGCCTGGCCCCAGGGGTCGCCTTGGCCCCGCCAGCCTTACCCTGCTGCAGGATCTTGCCGAAGTTCTTGCTGTGGCTGGTGCAGTTCCAGCGGCGGAAGCGGAACTGGTGCTGGCATTCCCGCACCCCCAGCCTGGCGCCCTTGGCCACCTCCTGCACGAGGTCGGGCTCCGTCTGGCACAGCTCGGCCTGCTTCCCCGCCAGGCGCTTGGTCTTCCGGCAGATGCTGTTGGGGTCCATGACCAGGGGGCTGCCCACTGCCCTGGAGAAGGGAGAGAGCGGAGGAAGCCAGCTGTAGCAGCTGGGCACTGGGGCTGGTGCAGGCCCTGTACGCAGCCCTCCTCCGCCTGATGCCCCCGCGGCCTGCCCTCCCCACCGAGGCCCTTCCCAGGGCGTCCGCTCTTGCCCCGTCCTGTGTCACCCACGGGCCCCGCCGCCTGTCTGCATTGTCTCTCTGCCCCTTGCCATGGGGCTCTCTGTGCGGGAACCCTGTCCCCGAGCCCACCCGTGCCCTCTTCTCCCACAGCGCACGGCCGGGGCCTCATGGGACCGCGAGGAGAGCCGCCTCCTCTCCCCGGCATCAGTGGGTACCCACGGGCAGCCAAGAGCCCAGACGGACCCTGAGCCTCTGAGCCCCCTCGAGTGAGGCAGGGGTGGTGATGGCTGGGGACGGCACATCAGCGAGCTCCCGTCTTTCCCTTGGGGCAGCCTGGGCTGGTCGCAGCAGCTGCTCCCCTCCAGGCGCTGGGCTCTCTGGGGAAGCCGGGCACTGGGGAGAGGGCAAGGTGGAGCTGAGGTCCTCCAGGTCTCTCCAGGGAGCCTGCCACCCAGGTGCCGAGCATGGTGGCGGGATGGGCCCGCCGGGGTCAACTCTCACAGCCTAGGAGCAGCTGCCCCTCGGTGCGCTGGGGGAGCTGCCGGACAGGGGGTGGGAGCCTGGCCCTGCCAGGTCCCTTGGCAGCCCCTCCCAGCCTGCTGTGCCAAAGGCTGCTGGCAGGACTTGCAAGCCTTTGGCCAAGCGACCAGCCCCTGGCTCCACGAGCCCAGCTCAGCTCCGGAATGAGCCCCGAGAGACGCAGGAGGCAAAGGAGGGCCCTGCCTCCATGCAGCTCACACCAGTGCCAGAACTAGGGGCGGGGAGCGGCTCCAGAGAGTGCAGGGGGTGACTCAGTAGGGGGCGCTCTCCTCTCCAGCTCATGCTGACCCCAGTGCCCCAGCATGGTGCTAGGGGGCACTGGGCTGATGGCAGAGCCCCATGGTAAGAGAGAGAAAATCACTCGCTTATTTCTAATCTGCCCCTGTGCCTGTGAGGTCAACCAGCTGCTGAATTCTCCTGCCCTATGCTCCTGTGTACTGTCCCTGCACAGCTGATCAGCTGCCGGAATCCACCCCAGAGGTGGCTGCCTTTCCTTGGTGGGTGAGGTGAGTGTAAGCAGTTGCTGTGGTGTTAGTGGGTCGAGTAGATGCCGGGAGGAGTGATAGATACTGTAGAAATATCAGCGACTATTGCACTGCCGTGGCAACCCCGCAAGCGAGGGCTCCCCCTCTGCTACGGGTCAGTCTGGGGGGAAGAGGGATGGGGGGTTGAGCAGGGGAGAGGGACCGTTGTGTGGCTGGTGTATTCTGTACACACGAAAATACTGTCCAGCTCTGCCTTATCAGGACACCCTGGTGGTTTTGGATTCTCCTGGCCCACCAGACACGGATCCAAATCCAGACCTGGTGTCAATCCTCCCAGGTCACACAGCGTTACACCAGGAATGACTCTGCCTCAATTTCCCCCACGATCCAAAGAGGGAAAGCAGCCTGCGAGGGCCTGATCCTGTTCTCACTGAGTGGGGTGTGACTCCGGAGTAACTGCAGTGCAGTTCTCCTTGTTCTGGGTTCAGACAGCACCTGGCACGCTGGGGGCCTGGCCTGTGAGTGGATCACGGATCAATACTCGTTCATAGCCGTGCCCTGGGTTGACACCAGCGTTGCTGAGATCCACGTCTGGCCCTGCCCCTCTTGGCAGAGCTCTACAGGGCCGTGCGCTCAGACACAATGCCGGCCAGGCCCTTCAGCCTACAGGCAGCCTGGCTCAATGGCTAATGTACCAGGCTGAGCATCAGGAAAAGTGGGTTCTAGTCCCAGCTCTGCTTGTGGCAAGCCCTGTCCCCTCTCTGTGTCTCAGTTTCCCCTCCCACTCTTTGCCTGCCCGGTTTATTTAGCTCCCGAGCTCTTCGAGGCGGGGGCTGTGTCTCGTCGGGTGGCTGCACAGCCTGGGCACCCAGGTGCTATTACAACAAGGTGCTGGGGGCAGGCATTTGTACCCCCCTGCAGAGCGGGGCCCGGCTGAGCCCAGCCCTTGATTCCACGGCGTCTCAGCCCGGGCCCCGGGTGGGCAGTGCCCGGGGCGGGCTGCAGCGTGCCGCACATTCTTGGAATGTCTCCTCCCTGGGGGAGGGAGGCGCTTTTGCAGCAGGGGCTGTTCTCTGTTTACCTTGTGGGAGAAGAGCCGAACGACCTTGCCCGGCGATAAAGCCCCAGGAAGACCCCTGGCTGCTTGCCAATTTCCTCCCCAGCTCCCAGGCTTGCCTCCCGATGCCCCACCATCAGCCTCCAGCAACAAGGTCAAGGGATGCTGCAGCCCGGGTGTGTGTGAACGGGAGGGATCAGCCCGGCCTTCTGGCTCCTGATACTACAGCTGCCTAAGGCGGGGGCCTTAGGGACGATTTATTGATTCTCCTCCTATGAGGGTCAGGACAAGAGGGTCTTCGGGGTGGAATAAGCCGATTGTGGCAGCTTGGAATCATGGTGCCCATTCCACACCAAGCAGCAGCCTGGGGTCCGACACGGAGACAGGCATGGGGGGACCCCCGACTGCCTGCCCCAGCCCCCAGCTCTGGTTTGCTGCCCAGCCCTCTGCCCTCAGCTCCTCCCCAGGTCCTGAGAGCGGCCCCACAAACCAGTCCAGGCCTTCCCGCCCTGTGTCCAGAATGGGAGAATCTGCCCACGGTAGAGCCGGGTTGGGAAGGATTCGATTTTTGTGGGTGAATGTCGATAAACGTCGATTTCACACAACTGGCCAGTAGCACTTGAACTTGACCAGAACAAGTCTTCACCATCCACTGCCATTAACTAGTACTGGTTCCCCTCCTTCCCCCCGTCCCCCGGCATTGTCCGACCCTCTGTAACTTCCCACAGCCCTGCCAGTCTGAATCGACTACAAATAAACATCAGTATCACTCTTCAAAATTACAAAAAGAAAAACCAAACTCTGCCCAGCCTGTATCTATCCGAGGAGGGGCCGGGGCTCAGTGGGGCGGGGAGGGGTAACCCTCATTCATACAATATAGGGCTTCCCCCACCCCACGGCTGGTCTCTGTTCCTGCTAACGCCACCCTTTCACAGCAGGCACGAGAGACTCCTGCTCTTAGATGGAGAGGTCCTAGGTTCGACCCTCACCGACAACCCACCCAGGCGGGTGGCCACAGGGTAGAGAAGACGGGGACGCCCGGCTACAGACGACCCCGGATTCCCCCTCCAATCTCTCTGCCTCCCCCATGGACTCTGAGCCTTCCTGCTGCCACGCCCATGCCCGACAAGCATCACGGCTGTGTCCCGGTGGGCTCTGGCTTCACAGCCCGCCCCCAAGACGCCCCCTTCTCTGCCACCAGCAGGCTGAGCTCGGATTGCCACCCGGCCAGTGCAGCTGGGCGAGGCGTCCCGAGCCGGCTCAGCCCCCTCCCCTCCGGCAGGGATCGGTGCACGGAACGATTCCTCGGCCGCAGAGAGAGAAAAGCCCCGTGGGGGCCCCCCACAGCCAGGGCAGGGCTGGCCCTCTCCGGGGCTGTGGCCAGTCCTGGGCTGATGGCTCCTGCCCCATCCCGTGGGGAGACAGTGTCCCAGCTTGAGGCTCTCGGATTAGGGCTGCATTTGTCCTTAAGTCTCCTGCTGCTGCTGCCCCCTTAGCCCTCCCAACCCGGCCCCGCTCCTGTCCATTCCACCCCTCCAGCAGGGTCTACGGGGGCCCTTTAAAGGAGCCCAGAGGCCATGGCCCAGAACAAGGGCATTCTGGGGGCTGTCGTCCACAGGGCCTGATGGGCGGCAGGGTCCCAGGGAGCAGGTGACTGCAGAGCTACCTAATGCAACTTCCTCGGTCTGCTTGGGCAAGACCAGGCCCAAGCCAAGCCTGGGAGTATGCCCTGACCCAGGGCCAGCTGCAGCCAAAGGGTTTGGGGGTGCCCCGGAGGCGGGTGGGTCAAGGAGCTCTGGGGCAGCCCTGGGGCAGGGGGCAGGTTTTGACCTGCGCTAGTGGGTAGCACCTGGCTGTGGCCATGACATGGTGGGTGCGGGCTGGAGCAGAGGGGGGCCCTGGGCACCTATACAAGTGGTGGGGACGGGACGGGATGGGGGCTGGGAGGGGATGTTTGCTGGAACCCTGCCTCAGTGGGGTGAACGCTGTGGGTGGGGACAGTCAAAGGGGGCTTGTGTCAGGGTCTCTCCTTGCCCTGGAAGGGGAGCGGCTGCCCTCTGGCTGGAGGACTGAGGCACGAACTTACCCAGCTACGAGACTGCAGACCATGGGCCCAGCAGGGAAACTGAGGCTTGGCCCCACCCGGTGCCAGAGAGGTAAGAACCTGCTGTATCCCCCAGGATGGGGTCTGGCCAATGTATATATGTCTCTAGCTCCTTTAACTCCCAAAGGCAGAGCTGCTCTCCCCTCGCTGGGGATCCAAAGACCCCCAACGTGCTCCACAAACTAACTGGCAATACACAAAGTCCAGCCGTCGCTCCTGCGCTCAGTAAAATGCAGCCACCTCTGGGGTGGGGTGTGGCTGCTGCCTCTGAGCCGTGCTGGACAGGCCTGTGCTCAGGCCAAAGGGCAGGGAGTGAGACATGGTTAACCCTGGCTCCTCCACTGGGTGCCCTGGCAGGGAGAGGGCTATAGGTTAGTTCTTGGGTTACAGAACCCGGGCAGCTGCTGTTGACGACCAGGGTCTCGTATGAGTGTCTCTCCTGCATTAGCGAATCCCCGTGCGCAGGGCCCATGACCCGCGGTGGCGCCATTCTCACTCCATCCAGCAGAGCGCAGCGGTGTGCATACAGACACATGGGTGGTAACCTGCCCTCTCCAGGGATCGCAAAGTGCTCCCAGCCTCTCCTGCAGGAACCCCACCGCCCCAACACGGGGCAAGGGTATCACAGCCCAGGGCTTCCAGATTGGGAAACTGAGGCACGAAGAGGGGGCGTGAGGCCCCCAGGTTGGCCCTATTATATATCACCCTCGGCCTGTGGCGAGGACCCATGTCCCCTGACTCTGCACAGGAACCACGAGCTGCTCCTTCCCGTTCCTTTCTGGGCCGTGGTCTCTCCGTGCTTCATGTCCCCAGAGCTGCCCAGCTCCGGAGAGTGCTGGGGATGGCGCGAGCGAGGGAGATTGGGGGGGCGCGTGGGGGTCAGGTACTCTGGGAATTGGCAGGGTCTCTCTGGAGGCGTGGCTGGCTGAGCTGGAGGGGCCCGGACTTTCATTAAGAGAGGACTCTCCGTACTCATCTGAAAATGATGAACCAGCCCGAGGGCCGTTGGACCAAATGCCGAACTGCAGCTCACCCCGGCCTGCTGGCCCGGCAGGGCTGGGACACACACAGCCCAGCAAGCGCAGGGAGCTTCGGAGCCTCTGGTCTCCCTCGCCCCCAGCCCTTAGTACATGGCCCAGGGCTACCCGCCCCCCCCCATTCTGCTCAGCTGCCCCCTTATCAGGCCTGCCCTCCTTCCCGCTGCCCTGACGGCCCGGCATAAGCCGAGCTGCGATATTCATTTCCGTCGGGCTCCTGCCTCTCGCAAGGGGATGTCGCTGGGATCCAGCGAGTTGTTTTCCTTTCAAAGCTGGGGTGGGGGGGGCGTGCGGGAGGGCGAGGCGAGGGCTCCTCCACCGCAGCCTGGGCTGTCTGAGCTTGTTCCCCTCTGAACCTGGGGGGATCTATAATTAACACGCCACACCCCTGCCTCCTGGCCACTCCGCCCCCTGCCCCGGTGAGGGGACCCGCTCAGGAATGAGCGGGGCTGGGAGGATGCCCCAGGAGCAGGGGAACGGCCCTGCCAGGCCCTGCCGAGCCCCCTGATGCTGCCCCTGTTCTTGGCTTGGGCCCTGCCCGGCTGGTTCGCTCACCAGCCCCTCCAGCGTTCGCCCGTATCGCTCTGCACAAGCTGCCAAGCGAGCTCAGTCTCCTCGGCATTTACAGAGTGTTGATCACCACAGGAGCCCCTCTGCTCGCTGTGGAGATGCAGCTACCTCTGGGGCGGAAGGCGGCAGCTGTCACAGCTCACAGCAACGCGAAGCCTTAGGCTGGGAAGTGAGAGTGGATCTCACACTCTGCAGGGGGCATTTAGGGGAACAAAATCCAGGCAACTCAGCTGGGGTTTTGGCCCTGCCAGAAAGCAGCTGGAGAGGTTCGGTTGCACCGCACATAGTCACTGGCCCATTGTTTCCTTCTAAGGACTGACCCACTCCCTGCCGCAGTGGCAGTTCCCTGGAGGTTTGTCATTCCTGGGACGTGTCACTAATTCAGCACAGATCCCTAGATTCCCAGGCCAGCGGGACCCTGGTGATCATCTAGACTGACCGGCTGTACGACACCGGCCACAGAACTGCCCCAAAGCCATTCCTGGAGCAGCTCCCTTGGACACGTGGGGGTTATAAAGGGTCAGAGAATCCCCCAGGCCCCCTGGTAACTTGTGGCAATGACCCAAGGCGCGGAAAGCATCATCATTCCTGGCACAGATGGGGAAACTGAGGCACAGCTGTCTGCTAACCCTCGCAGCCTCCCGGTTCTTATCCCGCTGCTGAGGCAGCCCAGCGAGGGGCCCGCTGAAGCCAACGGGAAGCGTTCGGGCCCTCGGGGAGTTCTGATGGGGTCGCCGCTCCAGGCTGAGCTACGGCACACAGACTAATCCTTCCTGCTCCTAAGCCCCTGCTGAGCTCAGCATGTGGGGATCTCGGCCGACAAGGGGCTGCCAGAGGTTAGGGGGCTAGCCCTGCGGCTCTGGGTGCAGGCTTTGCACCGTGACTTTGGTCAGAAGCGGCGCCAGTCAGTCCCAGCCACATCCCCAGCAGAAATCGCCCACCACCCGGCAGCTGGGCACTATTTCCCCGTATCTGCCCAGAGACTCCCAAGGGCTGGATGCCATCGCTACTGCCGGTCAGGAAGTTGGTACATTGTCGGGTGTGTGTGGGGCAGGGCTAGCAGGGGGCTGTGGGTCGGGAGTGAGGGGCACCGGCAGAGCTGTGTGTGGAGAGGTCCGTCTCTCGTGAGTGCAAAATTCCCCATAATCCAGTCAGATATCTTGGGGGGTAAACTCCTGATGCGCACACTCAAAAATATGTATTCATCTCCCAGCAGTGCCCAGCGGCGCCGTTGGCAGTCTGGGAAGGCACGGTCCCTGCCCCAGCGAGCTCCCAAACTCGCATCGCTAGCCGGGGAGGGGCCTGCAATCTGATTCACCCGGTTCAATCTGCCACACAACAAACTGCAGGAGAGGAGCGGTGCTGAGGCTGCAAAGCCCAGAGCTCGGAAACGCCAGGACAAAGCCTGGCCACGCAACCTCAGCTCGGCCCCCCGGGGCGTCTGCATGACGAGACGGGCTGTGATCTCGGAATTAGAGACGCTCTTTCCCCAGAAGCCTGCCCCGGCCAATGCCCGCAATGGCTCAGCCCCATCACGGTGAGTTTCTCCCCAGCCCAGGCTGCCTGGCCCAATCAACCCTTTACCCCACCCCCAGCCCAGTCTGGTTCTTGTCCCCGCTGCATTTGAGTGGGGCTGCCTCCTTCTCCAGCATCTTGGGCACCAGCCAAGGGGACGGAAACCATGCCCCCACCCAGCACCTTGTGGCAGCTTGTCTCTGCCCCTCGCCGCTCTGCACGGACGGCACTGTCTCTGCTCTGAGTCCCGGCACCTCAGCAGCCGAGAGCAGCAATTGCAGGGAAAGTCTTAGTCAGCCCTGCAGCCCTGGGGTGGAGCATGCTCAGTCGCTCTGTGGGGATGGTGCCTGGACTCTCTGGTCTAGTGTCGGAGCCGTGGGGCTGGAGCGTGCTCAGTGCAGATGGAATCTTCTGAGAATTTAGCTGTCAAATGCTAACAAGTCTCTACCGAGCATGTGCAAGCGGGTTTCTTCTTAAAGTCTGGACCAAGTGTTGGTGGATTTTCGCCACGACGGCAAAAGGCAGATCTCTGACACCAAGGCACATTCCCCCGCCCCACTGCCAAATTGCAAGGCCCTGCTCCAAAGCATGGAGGCGTTAGCACATTTCAACCAAACAGCGACAGGAATTGGCAGTAAAACGGGCAATCTTAGTCTAATCCTCTGATCTTGTTCTTAGCACCGGCTGAGACATTTCTTGCTGAAACATTCCCCAAAATTTCAGCCGGAAGCAGACGCCAAGCATGGAGGACTTCAGCCAGACTTGGTAAAATCTGGCAAAGTGATAAACAACCGACAGCAGGGTCTTAAAATGCAAGTGGCAGGCAACTGTCGCTCTCGGTGGGGCCGCCAGATCTGTGGACAATCTACCCGTGGCAAGAGCAGCTGGCTAACGGCTTGTGGACACATGGATGTGAGTCCAGGTGAGGGGAGAGGCGGGGCCTTACGGCGCCGTTCCTGCAGGGCGTCCGGCTAGAGGGGTCACCAGGGACAAGGCCTGGGGTGTGGTGGAGAAGCGGATGAATATCTGAGCGAGGCTGGGGGGCGGTGGGAATACATCACTTTGAGATGGGGGAGTCAGTGAAGGGGTTTGAAGGGGGCGGCCATGTGGCTGGAGTCCTGGGGGAGGGAGGCGATCCTGGCCCTGAATTGGCAAAGGACTCGTGCTGAAGGGCTTCTGCTGAGCCCGGCCCCCTAACAGGTGCAGTTCCTAGGGACTGGGCTCGGGGTTGGAGTCAAGGTGGGAGCCAAAGACGGCCTGGGGGCAGATCGCACAGTCTCACCTTGTGGAGAAGCCGCAGCAAGGCCTGGCCATGGCCGGGATGTGCCAAAGACAAGTCCCTGGGGTTGCAGGGCTGAGTGATGGGGACACTGGTGGAGCTGGGCCCACATGGGAGAATCGGGTCCCCTCCCGTCACATAGGGGGCTTTGATGGCTTCTGCTTTGCCCTCCTTCCTGGAAGGTGGTTCCTCTGCTCCTGCGGCCCCAGCTCTCTCCAGCCCTTCTGCACTGCCTGCCAGCCAGCTCCTGGCATCACAGCCCCCGCTGGGTCTCCTAGCCCAGCCTAGTCCCCTCTGGTTGTCACGCCGGACGAGGGGAGACGTGGCTAACTGCATTGAGATGGGGGGCTGGGGCGCCCCACGAACCCTCGATGCCGTTGCCCAAACTGGCATCACAGCAGGCTGGGTTGGCTTGATCGTCCCCTGGGCTGCGTCAGAAACCCCACCAGCCTGCAAGGAGCCCTGTGGAATTAGTGATTTATTCCCAGACTGTGACTCGCTCCCATGTGCTCCTTAACATAGGGACCTCTCTGTCAGCTGCATTGCTTTACACGCAAGGCAGTTGTGGGGAAGCAGCTAACTGGAATATGGCTCACTGAAGGTCATATGCGTGCACTTATACAACTGGCCGAAAAGTCACGTGGCCGGGTGACTCATCCTATTGGCAAATCATCACTTGGACTAAAATCCAGCAGCTCCTGCCAATAGCACCTTCCATCTGAGAAGCTTGAAGCTCTTTACAAATATTCATCACTTAAGCCCTGTGGCTTGAGTATCATTGCCCCATTTTATGGATGGGGAAACTGAGGCACGGGGCAATTTTAGTGATTTGAATAAAATCGCACAGCAAGTCTAAGGTGCAGTCAGGGGCTCCTAATCCTATGGATTAAGCACCCTGGGAAGAATGTCTTCACCCTAAGCAAGGACAAGAACTCAGAGTCCTGGATCACAGGCTCCCCCGCTCAGACCCACTAGAACGTGCATCTTCTAGATACTAGAAAAGGTAGATCGGGGCTGCTATTCACTCTCTCTCATGAGAGAACAAGGGAACATGCAGTGAAAGCAAGAGGCACCAAATTCAAAGTGGATAAAAGGGTTGATACTCTCACACTGCTGGTTACCTAGTTGCAGTGAGTTCCACAGGTTATCATGGAAGCCAAGGGCTTAGCAGGATTCAAGAGCAGATCCAAACGCCGATGATAAGATGAGATAAGGCTGATGACCCATGGGACAGTCCCTCCAACATCAGGTGTGAGTCCCCCATTTTATGGGCTCAGGAGGAACCTGCCCCCACTGGCCTTTTGTTCCAGAAGGGGGCTGTTGCTCTGGACCAGCTGGGGCTGGCCACGTCTGCGACAGGGCACTGGGCTGGATGGACCCTTCTCTGATCCCGACTGTTTTCCTGCTCTCCGCCATCTTCTGAGTGCTCACGAGAGCATGGTGCACGTGGACCCTGGCTTCTTGTGCAAACCAGGAGGACACATGCAAGCGAGTGGCGGGACATAGAGATGCCTGCCTCGTGCCCGGCTGGCCGAAGGAGGTACAAAAGCCCATGGTGACGGTAACAGTCCACCCACCCAAGGCTCGTCCCCAGACCATGTGCCAATGATCACAATCTTCCTCTCCTCCTAGATGAACGGGGTTGTGAGGCTCCACTTTCCCCAAGAGTTGGGGTCCTTAGCTGGCCCCAGATTGGCCAGATTCACGTCTGCCCCTGTACTTTCAGATGGATGCAGGACTGTGCAGAGCGGCTCCGTACAGGGCTGTGCGGAGTCTCCAGTTGGCGACTGATCCCTTCGCTGCCTTGAGTCCAGCTGTGCAGGGCTCCGAAGAGCCATCAGTGCCTCGAGAAGCAGCCAAGAGTCGCTTTTCTAGACTGCCAGGCCTTCTTGCTTGGGACTTGCAGGGCTAGAAGCAAGCCCGCTGCGTCCCACTGCGAAGCCGGGAACATCCCTCTCCCGATGGTCTAAAACTCCCTTTCCAGCCCAGCAGGATCACCAAGTAGCGAGGGCGAGATCCACCGCTGCCCAGAGGTCTGGCGTGGTGAAGGTAGTCCCAGCTGAGACAGATTAGTGGGCAAAGTGTCGGTGAGTCCAAGGGGCAGGACACACTGGGAAAGGATGGAGTAAACCTTGTCACAGGGCCCTGTTGTTTCTCATAGCTATGTCACGGCCACAGGTAGGTGGCACACACCGACGCTATGCTAGGACAACATCAATTAGCACAGAAGATAGGAAATGCTGACATTGCTGAGTGTAACCTTAACTCTGCCCTCTTCTGGAGCAGCAAAAGCGCCGTTCGCCGAGTTCTCAACACACGCTTGTACACTACAAGCAGAGGGAACCACAACACTCCAAAGCCTTTCCCCGGACTAATTTCCTGCTAACATGCAGCTTTCCAGCCCCAGCCAACCTGCTGCGAGCCCTGGCTGTTATTCCAGGGCTGCGCAGCGCCCAGCACAGTGAAGGCCCAAACACAAGACTCCCAATAGCAGAGCTGTTTAAAAGCAGATCACCAGGATTTTCTGATGCAATGGGAAGCGTATTTCTTTCGCAGAATCAACATGTCCCCCAAACTCCACCCCCAGGCTAAAAGCAGGCCTGGAAAATCTCAGCGCGAGGTGAAAGTGCTGTAAAGTTACGAGTGACTCTAAACTGAGTGGCTGGTGCTGCCTTGCTCTAGATCCATACCAGAATTCACTCCAGTGGACCTGCTCCTGATTTATCCTCATGTAGACAAGAGCCGAATCTGGACCAAGGGCAGCTTTAACTCGAGGGTTGCAGCTCCCATGTGTACACCTGTGTCTGTCGGTCTGCAGGGGCTCGGAAGCGGATCTGAGTGAGAATTGGCGCGTGAGCGAGAGAAGAAATAGGAGAGCTGGGGAGCGTGTGCAGGTGAAATAATGTAGAGATGCTGCTCTGAGCCGGGTGACTGTGTCGGCCGCAGGAGGCGTGCGTGTGAACTCGGGTATTTGACGTGTACATTAAGGGCCAGGCAAAGGGGCTCGTATAACATAAGAGCTGGTCTGAATCTTGCCCTAAGCCCAACCTGAACCTTCTCTGAGCTTCTGGAAAACTGAGTTCACCTGTCCTGTGAGCTTCCCCGTGGCCCCCGTGCTTCCTAGTGACGTCCAGCGCCCAGCGCGGCCTTGCACGCAGACGGAACCTGCTGTGCCAACCGCAGCCGAGCACGTGTCCCAGTGACCCAGGGATGGAGTCGGGCTGGTCCACGGGGTGGGCACTGATCTGCAGCGACCATGGAATGGCGCGCCTGTGGGTTTACACCTGGGGGGACGGCGCGGAATCCAGTCCAGTGTGTGGTGGAGCAAGGAAAGGAGTGGGTCCGAAGAGAACCAAGTGGGGGAGCGAGAAATGAAGGGGCTGGTTTACAGGAGGAGAGGAGTCAGCGGGGATGAGACACACAAAGCAGCTAAAAAGGCGGAGGGGTTGAAATGTTGTGGACGGTGAAAGGTTTCCTTCTGTGCTCAGTGCCCAGCGTTGGGACATGAGGTTATTAGTAGCAGTCCAGCGCTACCTTTCTCCCGCACCTGGGAGCACCTATAATTAACCCCATCATGCCCGACCTCTCTGAGACCTGCAGAGTTCAGGGCGCCGCCCGCTAGAGAGAGGGAGCAGAAGAAATAGCCATGAAAGGGAAGGAGGGGGAAAGGGAGCCGGAGAACAAGGGGAACCTTTTCCCCAGCCCCCTGCCCCCTCAGCGGGGGACCCATTCTAGGTATTCTGAGGTAACCAGAGGGATTTGCTTCATTTTGTCAGGCGAAACCTGCCCCAACCGCTCGATGCAGCTTTCCTGAAGCCGGCACGTCCCTGGGACGTCCCTGCAGAGTCCCAGCGAACAAGAGCCCGGAGCAGGATGGCTATTGAAGGGAAAACACCCCTTGCGGGGTGCATTCTCAGCCCAGCTGGCTGTAGCTCAGAGTGCAATTCCACGCCTGCTCGCGGCCCGGGGAAAATCCCGCCGCAGCTCCGGGCTGCTGGCCCGCGTCAACCAGTGTGGGCTCTGAGAGCCACCGAACCGAACCGCAAACCCTGGCTGGGGTGGGAACCGCTTCAAGCCGGGGGAGGCAGCGGGACGGACAGCCCCTGTCTGACGACTGGCTCAGCCCATGTTGATTTCATTGGGCGGCCACTCTCCCGTCTTGAATGCAAGCTGCGCCTTGGGGCGGGAAGGTGACAGGTTTTAAAACTCGCTCCAGTTTTCCCCCGTGTTTCATCAGGCAGCAGACTCAGCCAGGGGGAGTGGGGCAGGCCGCTTGGCCGTGGAAGAAGAGCCCCGGGGCCTTCATTTTCTGGCCTGGCTAAACCATTGTCCACGGTTACAGTAGCCAGCCAAGGTCAGTGCCCCCATGTGAGGGGCTGGACAGACAGTCACCGCCCTGAAGGGATTCGTTTGAAATACCCCGGGCAGATGAATGGTGGAAGGAGAAACAGAGACACAGAGAGGGGTGGTGGCTCACGCAGGTCTGGGGCAAAAGCAGAAACAGGCCACAGGCTAGTCCAGTGCTCTACCCACTGGACCAGGCTGCCTTCCCCCAAAGCACTATCAATCCGTCCAGAGTACAGAACTCAGCCCAGAGTGCACCACCGTGGCCAAGCACCCGGCACGTGTGCTGCCGGCTGGGGTCCGGCTCTGCCAGAGCCTGAACCTGCCCCCCCGGGCACTAATCACCTGTCTGCCACAGACATCAACGGTTCAAGCTGGAGTCCAGAGTGGGGTGAGGGATCTCTGCTGTGGGGAACATCCCAGCATAGACCTAGCCCTTTGAAATTCCCACAGCCATTCGAGGAGGATAACCCGGGCGTTCCTCTGAGTGTCCAGGGCCCCCCATGGCTTCGGTCCATGGCAGGTAGAGTGACCTTCTCCCAGTCGGCGGGGGAGCAAGGACGCTTTAGCTGGGATGTTGCAGCTGGTGTTCAGGATCCCTGGGGCCTGAGAGGGGGATAATGTAGGAGCAAGTCGCACAAACAGATAATGTCGGAGCAAGTCCCCTCTGCCTGAGCTTCATCTAAGCGTGGGCAGAGTGTCGATGGGTGGGTCGCTTCTTCCCCGGAGGGCCAGACTGACGTACGCTAGCTGAGGATCTGGCCCATGTAGTTTTATTCTAGCATGTGGTCTCGCACACAACTGCTGTTCGCTGGGGACTAATTCCCCCTTGCAGGGCCGGGCGTGAGGACCCAGGGTGGGCTGTGTAGCGCTCAATATTCTTGCATGACGATTTGTGATTCTTTGCTGAGTGTTGGTGTTTGGTCACGTTGTTTGCAATGAGAAACCAGCACTGGCTGACTCTTCGCCCTGATCTACATTCTCCCCCTAATCTCCCCATGCCGGCACAGCCAACACACACAACACGGCCCCTCGCAATAATACGAGCCATCTTTTAGATGAGACGCAAAATCCAGACCCCACTACCATCCAAGACCCTGTAGCACTCTCTCTGAGAGTGGGGTGCTAAATCTGATGTCCCGGCCAAACTCCAGTGGGAGTAATCATGTTCTGGGTAAATGCCCATGGATTTAAATGGGGCCACAGTTTCTCTCTCTGTCCACTTTATCCCTCATGCAGTTTCGATGGCATGCAGGATTTCTTATCACTTTCCATCCGAAATACACTGCCAGGTGATACTGTTCCAGGCTGCTGCGCTCCTCCCCAGAGCTGGCTGCACCAGCGTGCTTTGCGGTTGCCATCGCTAGCTCAAGGGGCTGTGCTGAAGCATTGCTAGTCTCAGGATGATAAGAGCAAGCCGAGATCAAGAGACAGAGTGATGCATTAAGCAACAGACTGAGAAATAGCCAGGAGGAGAAAAGGTAAATCTGTCAGTCACCATGGGAGGCTGCCTCCAGGAGGATAAATGTTTGCCATTGCATACCTGGGCTCTGTGTACACCCTGCCCTAATAAATACTTGTGGATGCCTATATGCCCCGTACACCATCCCCTGCAGCAAAATTCCAGTGCAGCTGCGTCTCTGTGTCCCTTGAGCTCCTTCTTCCCTGGTAGACAAATACAGTAGGTCCTACTGAAATGCTACAGAGTAAAGGGCCAGATCCTTCAGTGCTGCTCTGCTAATTGAAACCAGGGTCTGTTTCTCCCAAACTTTCCTGCCACTGTCTGGGCTGCAACCTGCCCTTTCCTGGCGAAGGGGACCCAGCAGCGGGCTAAGGCAGCTCTGGCTGGGAGGGCAAGGGGAGGGAGAGGGGGAGGCGAGCTTTATGTTCGGGGTCAGGAGCATGTGACAGTGTGGAGATGAATCGCCGCAGAGCATGAATTATGGCCCGGGCTGCACGGCAGGGGCTGGAATCCAAGCACTTAAAAGCGGATAAAGACGGGCTCGGCAAAATTCTTCCTCGATTGAAATGGTTCATGTTTCGACAGATCCCTGGGCTTTCCAAGGCTGGTCCCGGCTGCGGCTCCTGTCATGAATCTCTCCCCCCCCCCCCGCCCCGCCAGGAGCCTGCCTTGCAGTCTGGGCCTTTGATGCAGGGACCATTACAAATGGGGGGTTTGTCCCTGCTGCTCCAGGCCAGGGCAGGCTCGGGGGGGGGGAGGTCGCCTCACGCTAGCCCCCGCCTTTTAATTAAAGTGGACTTATTGGAGGGAAGACAGGAGCAGGCAGGGAGGGGAGGGGACTCCGTGACGCCCCCAGGCTTGCAAAGGCGCCGATCCAGGGGGGCAAACCCTGAAACCCTTGCACAGCTGCTACTCACACCTTGCTCAGCCCATTGCCTCCAACGGCCTGTGGACTGATCCCAGCTCCACCGATGTAAACCCCAAGTAACTCCCCCACCAGCGGTGGGAACTCTGAGTAACTCCCCCAACGCCCGAGTAACTCCCCCACCAGCGGTGTGAACTCTGAGTAACTCCCCCAACGCCCGAGTAACTCCCCCACCAGTGGTGTGAACCCTGAGTAACTCCCCCACCAGCGGTGGGAACTCTGAGTAACTCCCCCAACGCCCAAGTAACTCCCCCACCAGTGGTGTGAACCCTGAGTAACTCCCCCACCAGCGGTGTGAACTCTGAGTAACCCCCCCAATGCCCGAATAACTCCCCCACCAGCGGTGTGAACCCTGAGTAACTCCCCCACCAGCGGTGTGAACTCTGAGTAACCCCCCCAATGCCCGAATAACTCCCCCACCAGCGGTGTGAACCCTGAGTAACTCCCCCACCAGCGGTGTGAACCCTGAGTAACTCCCCCACCAGTGGTGTGAACCCTGAGTAACTCCCCCACCAGCTGTGTGAACCCTGAGTAACTCCCCCACCAGCGGTGTGAACCCTGAGTAACTCCCCCACCAGCTGTGTGAACCCTGAGTAACTCCCCCACCAGCTGTGTGAACTCTGAGTAACTCCCCCAACGCCCGAGTAACTCCCCCACCAGTGGTGTGAACCCTGAGTAACTCCCCCACCAGCGGTGTGAACTCTGAGTAACCCCCCCAATGCCCGAATAACTCCCCCACCAGCGGTGTGAACCCTGAGTAACTCCCCCAATGCCCGAGTAACTCCCCCACCAGCTGTGTGAACCCTCAGTAACTCCCCCAACGCCCAAGTAACTCCCCCACCAGTGGTGTGAACCCTGAGTAACCCCCCCAATGCCCGAATAACTCCCCCACCAGCTGTGTGAACCCTGAGTAACTCCCCCACCAGCTGTGTGAACCCTGAGTAACTCCCCCAACGCCCGAGTAACTCCCCACCAGCTGTGTGAACCCTGAGTAACTCCCCCAACGCCCGAGTAACTCCCCCGCCAGCTGTGTGAACCCTGAGTAACTCCCCCAACGCCCGAGTAACTCCCCCACCAGCTGTGTGAACTCTGAGTAACTCCCCCAACGCCCGAGTAACTCCCCCACCAGCGGTGTGAACCCTGAGTAACTCCCCCACCAGCTGTGTGAACTCTGAGTAACTCCCCCACCAGCGGTGGGAACTCTGAGTAACTCCCCCAACGCCCGAGTAACTCCCCCACCAGCGGTGTGAACCCTGAGTAACTCCCCCACCAGCGGTGTGAACTCTGAGTAACCCCCCCAAGCCCGAGTAACTCCCCCAGCAGCTGTGTGAACCTGAGTAACTCCTCCAACGCCGGAGTAACTGCCCCAACCCTCATGAATAACTCCCCCAGCAGCTGGATAAACTCGGAGAAACTCCACCAATACCCCTGCAGCTCCCCAGCTCCCGAGGAATGCCCCCAGCAGCTGTGTAAGAGGGGGCTATGCGGCAAGCAAGGCAATTGCCCCCACCCCCGACTTTTCACAGGTTTATATGCTCCACTCCTTCCGATTTTGCAGGATACGATTTAATCCGATGTAAGGCTGGATGTGCTCACACAACTTTCCCCCATCCCCTCCCGAAGAACGTCCTTGAACCGATGCCCCTGGGTGTAAACGCCGCGCCACGCCGCCGATTTGTCGCGGAGTAAGCCTCACCTAGCTCCCCGGATTCCAGCGGGTCTGACTCCAGATTGACACCGGCGCGGCTGAGGGCAGAAGCCGGCAGGTCTCGGGCTGGGAGTCTCCGCTCCCCCCTGTCCCGGAGGTGAGCGCTCCTTGGCCACGGGGCTCCGGGAGGGGGACCAGGGGCTGGGGCGGAGGAGACCCCGCGCTGCCGCCGTCCCGTCCCGCCCCGGTCCCGGCTACTCACCACCAGAGCCCGATGATGTTGGCGGGGCAGAGTAGGATGAAGAACAGCCCCAGCTGGGTGCGGGACGGGGGCAGCATCCTGGAGCGCGGCGCGGCTCAGGTAGAGCGCGGCGAGCTGCCACCCGCGGTCCCCGGCTGCCTTGTCCGGGGCGGCGCGGGGCTCCGGGGCTGGAGCGGGCGGGCGGCGCGGAGCCAGGGGCTGGGGCAGGCTCGCAGGCGGCTCCGGAGGAGGAGGGACCGGGCTGCGAAAGCATCTGCCTCCGCCAAGGAAACCGGAGCCCGAGGGGACGAGGCGGGGGGGGGGGGGGAGGGATGGCGAGCGCCAATTCCGGGAGCGCAGCGATTCCCGAGCCCCGGGGCACCGAGCCGCGCCGGGCGGAGCGCAGCGCCCCGGCCCCGGGAGCGCCCAGCCTGGCGGAGCGGTGCCCGGACTTAGCCTGGCGGAGCGGTGCCCGGCAACCCCGAACCCAGCCTGGCGGAGCGGTGCCCGGCCCCTGAACCCAGCCTGGCGGAGCGGTGCCCGGCCCCTGAACCCAGCCTGGCAGAGCGGTGCCCGGCCCCTGAACCCAGCCTGGTGGAGTGGTGCCCAGACCCCCGAACCCAGCCTGGCGGAGCGGTGCCCGGCCCCTGAACCCAGCCTGGTGGAGTGGTGCCCGGCCCCTGAACCCAGCCTGGCAGAGCGGTGCCCAGCCCCTGAACCCAGCCTGGCAGAGCGGTGCCCGGCCCCTGAACCCAGCCTGGCAGAGCGGTGCCCGGCCCCTGAACCCAGCCTGGCAGAGCAGTGCCCGGCCCCTGAACCCAGCCTGGCGGAGCGGTGCCCGGCCCCTGAACCCAGCCTGGTGGAGTGGTGCCCAGACCCCCGAACCCAGCCTGGCGGAGCGGTGCCCGGACTTAGCCTGGCGGAGCGGTGCCCGGCAACACCGAAAGCAGCCTGGCGGAGCAGTGCCCGGCCCCCCGAGACCCAGCCTGGCGGAGCGGTGCCTGGCACCCCAGAACCCAGCCTGGCAGAGCGGTGCCCGGCACCCCAGAACCCAGCCTGGCAGAGTGGTGCCCGGCCCCCTGAGACCCAGCCTGGCAGAGCGGTGCCCGGCCCCTGAACCCAGCCTGGTGGAGTGGTGCCCAGACCCCCGAACCCAGCCTGGCAGAGCGGTGCCCGGCTACCAAGCCCCAGCCCCGCAGAGCAGTGCCCAGGCCCCCGAACCCAGCCTGGCGGAGCAGTGCCCGGCCCCTGGACCCAGCCTGGCGGAGCGGTGCCTGGACCCCTGAACCTGGCCTGGCACAACGGTGTCCGGACCCCCGAACCCAGCCTGGCAGAGCAGTGCCCAGCCACCCAGCCCCAGCCTGCCGGAACGGTCTCTGGCCCCTGGACCCAGCCTGGTGGAGCAGTGCCCGGACCCCTGGTCCCAGCTTGGCAGAGTGGTGCCTGGCCCCCTGGACCCAGCCTGGCAAAGCAGTGCCCAGCCCCAGGGCCCCAGCCTGGCAGAGCGGTGCCCGGTCCCTAGCCGCACCATGGCAGAGCAGTTCCAGCCCCATGGCCCCAGCCTGCCAGAGCGGTGCCCGGCCCCCTGGACCCAGCCTGGCAGAGTTGTGCCCGACTCCATGCCCCTGCAGCACCCAGCCCTGAGGAGTTACTCCCAGTGAGCTCTGATAGGCCAGCCAGCCATTCGGAGCCCAACTGAGCCAAGCTGGCCCAAACCATTGAGAGCACTTCAGGGCCGAACAAGCCCTTATGTCCTGAGCTGCTGGCCAGGCCACAGGGTGCTTCAGAGGTGATCCACCCCCTAAGTCCCCCCATCCTCCAAGACACTGACCAGAGATTTTCCCGGCTCCCAGCGCCCCTGCTCCCCCTCCCTGCGGGATATCCCTGGAACCTCCCCCCGCCCCGCAGCCGTTTTCAAGGGGAGGGTTAGAATGTGAAAGGAGGGAGACGAGAGGAAGGTGGAGAAGAGCCAGTGCGAGGAAGAAAGGGAAAGGGGACAGCCCAGTGCAGGAGCAAAGGGAATCGCAGGGGGCTGGCGGAGAATCCGGCTCAGGAGATGGGAGACCCCGTGCTCCTCTGGTCCCTCCGGTCCCCTCTCATCGCTCCCCTGTGTCCCCCCAGCAGGAGTGGCTCCTACAGAACCTTGGCCGCTCCTTTGTCTTGTTTGAAATGCCCTGAGCCCCTGGGGGATAATTCCTGGGGTGGATCCATCTCCCTAACGTGGTGCGGCCCTTTCCCGGGGGATGATGCCCCAGATCTCCCTCCCAGAGTTGGGCCAATTTAATGTGGGTGTGATTTTAAACTGACACAAGGCAGTGCACCAGGCTGTGTGGACGCTCTTATTTCAGTTTAGTTTCAGACCAGGTTTAAACTGAACCAGGAGTTTCCACTTTTCTTCATTTGCGGACCCCTCAACAATTTCAAAGGGGGTGCGGACCCACTGTCGGAGGGCCGCCAGGGGCCGTGGACCCCGGGTTGAAAACCACTGGGCTGAAGTGAAGTGAAGCGAGCTGCTCGGCCACCGCTGGAGTTCCCCTGGGAACCGCCGGGCGTGTGTGTGGAGCCAGCACCGTATCTCTGCCCCAGGCAGTGTAGACTCTTTTGCAGCCATATCAAGGTCAAGGTCTTGGTCCTTATCTTCAAGCACTCAGTGGCCAGGACTCCCGGGATCAAACCCAGCCCATTGTTGGCAGCTTCACTCTTCCAGCACCCTGGAGCACTCAGGGAGTCAGGGAGGTGGGCACCCCGGGGGCTGGGGAACCAGGGCACAGGGGGTGGGCACCTAGCCATGGGGGGGGGCAGGGTGCACACTATGTGGGGGATGGGGAGGTTGAGCATTATACTTTGTGGGGCTGGGCACCTGGCATCGGATGGGGACTGTGGATGACAACTCTGCTCCTCTGGCCCCGTGGGACGTTCTGCCATCTGGGCAGAAGGCAGAGGGTCCTTGGGGGCCAGTCCCAGACTGCAGAACGAGCCCCCCTAGGAACCAAGGACCAGCCCAGCCCTGCTCCACATGCCAGATGCATTCTTCCCCCGGCCTCCTCGCCTGGAAACACCACGCGACCTGAGCATTAAAACAACCAAATCCTGCAAGAACAAACCAGTTCCTTGCACGTGCGGCTCTCCCCACGGGGACAGGATGAAGCACACCTTGACTGCTGTCAGTCACGCCACTCAGTGCACCATTGGAAGGTGCCCAGATGGGTAGGGTAAGAAGACGCCAGTACCAGGCCCTGCCTAGCTCTCTGCTCTCCCTGCCAGTGAAAACCAGGGTTTACCCTGCATTTTCCTAGGCAAATCCCATGTTGTTCCTTCCAGCCCGGCTGTCTAACCTGGCTGGGTCCCTGTACGCCTCTCTCCTCCCCATTTAGTGCCCTCTGCACATTTTGGGACCATTCTGGCTTCCCATCCATGAGAAGCCCTGGCCTAGCAGGGCCCCTGCAGGCCCCATTCTGGTCCCGATACCACCTCCTTCGCTGCTACCCTTTCTTCTCCCTCTCTTGGCCAGGTGTCGGCATCCAGCCACCCGATCAGAAGCTGTTTGGAGAACAGGATCCCGCGCATCACCCTAAACTCCACCGTGTGCCGTCAGTGATTCCCTTTTGCCATCCTGCCCCCAGCCAAGCAGCCGAGCTGGTCTGGGGAGCCTGGCTTTCCCAGCGCCCCGTACTGGGTTTACAAAGGAGCCAGGGGTGCCATGGTGCCAGGCCCATGCTCAGAAGGGGCCCTGGCCACCCCATACTCATTATTTCTTCTCTTCCCTCACCCCCTGGGGCCCGATCCAGCAATATCAAGACACACGTGACTTCAGTGCACCTGGGGTCAGCTGCTCCCCTCCCTCCAGCACTCCGACTGAAATGGGTTGGAGTTTGGGGCAGCTAGAAGTGGGAATTTAGGTGAGCAATGACAGATGGCGCTCGCTCAGCATCTCCCCCGACACCACGCCCTCTCCCTAGCCCTGCTGCCCCCAGACACGGCCTCACCTGCCGAGCGGGGCACGCACATGGGGTGGCTCAGACAATGGCCCGGCAGAGCTTCCGGAGCGTGGCTTTCGGAAGGGCGGGCACAGAGCTCCGTCCTGGATTCCAGGAGCCCGAGTGCCGCTCCGGGCCGCTGGGGCAGCTCCACGCCCCTGGTCAGATCTGGGTGGGCCTGGGTGCTAGGTGGGTGGTTTGGGGTCCGCAAGGCAGGCAGATGAGCCTGTCAGCCTAGAGCGTGGCACGGGAGGGCTGGCCCTTTAAGAGGAGTTGGGCTTAGGCTCCCCTCCTGGGACGAGTTAGCTGCCTGCCAGGTGAGGGTGAGAGGCCAGAGATCAGCGGCTTGCCCGGACTGACTTGGCTTGAGAGCTCAACCCAGCCCTGAAGCCAGGGCCTGCAACTCCACTGCTGTTGGGAGCCGTGTTCGATGCCCTGGCGGCCCATCTGGCCCCACCAACTCATGTGAGGTTTGCTCTCCTAATACTTGCCCTGTTGTTTGACTGCCAGAGAAGCCACTGCCGGGGTCTCTCTCCTGTCCCTTGTTTGAACAGCAGCAGGACCTCGGGTTTCTCCAGGCTCCCACAGCCGCCCCCAATCCAGAGCATTGTCTAGGGTGACCAGAGAGCAAGTGTGACAAATCGGAACCCTTTTCTTTTCAGGGAGGGGGTATCGTTGCATAAGGCAAAGCCCCTGATATATTGACCTCTAGTCCCCCTACCGTGTAGGGCTTTGCTAACTCCTCTCTGCCTGCAGGACTCCGACGTCCCCCTCCTCGCCAGAGGCTCTCGCCGTGTTCCCAGCTTCCCCGCATGCCTTTACCTGCTCTTTGTCTGCAACTTCTTCCCCAGGGGAATGGGTCTGTCGCTGCGCTTTTAAAACATGCATCCACCTCCGAGACAAACCGCAAAGGACCCAGGCGCCCCTGGAGTCTTTGCTGGGATGGCTGGGCGGTTTTCTCTGTCGCCAGGGTCCTGGGGCTCGTTATTCAAACTCAGAGCAGCAGGATAATGACCGGGGATGGGGGGCTCAAGAGACAGAGGTAGATTTGCAATCTCCCCCAGAGTGGTTCAGTTAATCCCCACCAGAAGGCATCTAACCCGCTGAGTTTTTGCATCCACCCCAGAGCTGCACTGGGCTCTGGGCCAAGGCAAGGCCAGAAGGCGGCAGGGGCATGGGAGGGGGCTCGCAGGGCTGTGGCGTGGTAGCACTCATCACACGGGGGGCTTCGCTTTCAGGCTCTCCGGACAGAGGGGAAGGCCCAAGAGAGCTGAAATATGAGCCACGTCTCGTGCTGAAAAGCTCCCCCCAGCTCTTGGCATTCTAAGCCATTTTAGTATCTGCCATAAAGGGACCACGGGGCAGGTGAAAACCGTTTATCTGATGTACTAATGGCAGAAAAATCCCTTTGATTTCTTCCACGGGGGGGAGTTCAAAGGGGAAAAGAGCCAAAGCCTATTCAGCAGAGCAGCAGGTGCGTCCGATTGCAATCCATCATGTCTGCATCCATGGGGGGGCTCAGCGCAGGCCCCCGTGCCTCCCTCCCTGCAGCCCCCGTGCCTGGGCAGCCCCCCAGATATCCCTGGGGAATGGTATCAAGTGACCGGAGCGTATCTTGGGATTCCAGTTTGGTGTGAAACAGCAGGGTACTGTCAACCTCCGCGCTGGGATTAAAGGGGGGAGCAGGACTGCTCCTGAAAGACAGATGTGCATTGGGGGTACCAGCACGTCACAGGCGGGGGAGGGAGGGGTATCAGCTCCGTGGAGATGGGTGAATGGGATCACCATGGGTTTATATTTATTTATTCATGAGCGATTCTGTGTCTCCCCTCCACATCAGACCTGAGCCCCTCCTGGACATGAATGAACGTCACCTCCTGTCAGGCAGGGCGGGGTCATTATCCCTATTCTGCAGATGGGGAAACTGAGGCACAGAGAATCAGGGACTTACCCACAGTCTGGAACAGAGCCCAGATCTCCTGGGTCCCAGCCCTGTGGATTTAAGGCCAGCCTTTCTAGAACAGAACACACTGATATCCAAAGGGCCAGATCCTTATCTGCTGTCGGTCGCCACCCTTCCGCCCATGGAGCTCGGCTCACTGCAGCCGGCGGAGGAGCTGGCCATAGACTGAGGGGGGGCAAAGGGATGTGGAGAGAGACCTGTCATTTGCCATCCACCCGCAACACCGACCGAGCAGATCCGGTCCTTTGTCTCTGGCTTGTTCCTGTCTCTCCCCTCCCAGCCCTCTTCCCCCCGTCTTTTGTGTTATTGCAAATTATAAAACAATTTTGTCCTGCCGTCCCGCATTCTTTTGCCTCCTGCAAGAATTTTAATGTATTTATTTTTGCTATCAGGGGAGAGCGCCGTGTTCCTAAGTCGCCCCTGCAAAGCGAGGACCGGCCGCTTGATGACCCCTAGGGCAGGGGACTTCCAGATTTGTCTCTGCCTTGGTAAAGCGTTTCCCCAGCGGAGACACTTAATCTTCATAATACCTTGGCCACAGAGCTCAGAGGCAGAGGAGCTGCTGGGCTCTTCACGAGTTATCCGCTATTAATTGAGTTATGCTTTGCACGAAGCACAGTGAAGTGCTGTAAAAGTGTTTGGTGTTATTAGTCATTGTTACGCTGATGAGCAAAGTAAGCTGGGAGGGATCCCAACCCCTACATGCAGCCACTTCTTGGGTGGGACTTGGCAGCTGGTTAACACAGTTTGGGACAGGAAGTGAAGATGAATCCCCCGTTGAAAAGTCAGGGAGCATTTGGGAATGTAAATATCCTCGTCTTGCAAAACAAGACCCCAAGAGGTTGGGGCCTTGGTTTTAAATCTCCCCTGAAGTACAGCCCTGCCCGCCCACCCACCTTGGGGCTGGTTTTAGCGCTCACTTTACGGAGACAGCCCCAGGGGGGCCGGAACAATTTGCATAGTGGGGTGCTGAGAGCCATTGAACCAAACTGTAAACCCTGCGTATCAGTGGTTTTCAAACTGCAGGTCGCAACCCAGGACTGGGCGGCGGCATGGAAGGCGCTGGGTCCCGGTCCCGTAGGCGGAGTTACCCGGCTAAGGCAGGCTAGTCCGTACCTCTTCTGATTCCACGCTGTGCCCCGAAGCGGCCAGCAGCAGGTCCGGCTCCTAGGCCGGGGGGCCATGGGACCCCGCACGCTGTCCCCACCCCGAGCATTGGCTCTGCATTCCTGGGAGCTGGGGGGGGGGGGCAGTGCCTGTGGGTAAGAGCCACGCGGAGCCACTTGCGAGCCTCCGCCTAGGAGCTGGACCTGCTGCTGCCTGCTTCCGGGGCGCAGCTCAGTCCGCGGTGCCAGGACAGGCAGGAAGCCTGCCTCTGCTCCCCGGCTGTGCCGCTGGCCGGGAGCTGCGCAAGGTAAGCCCACGCCCCAACCCCACCCCCCAATCCCATGCCCCAGCCCTGAGCCCCCCTCAAACCCGGAGCCCCTTTCTGCACTCCAAACCCATCATCCCTGGCCCCACCCCATAGCCTGCACCCCCAGCCCAGAGCCCTGACCCCCTCCTGCACTCCAGCCCTGAGCTCCCCCCAAACCCGTTATTCCCAGCCCCACTCCACAGCCCTCACCCCCGCACTCCCACCCTCTGCCCCAGCCCTGAGCCCCTCCCACACCTCAAACCCCTCATCCCCAGCTCCACGGGGTCACGGGCATCAAGAATTTTCTTCAGCTGGGTGGCCAGAAAAAAACGTTTGAAAACCACTGCTGTATATGACAGAAACCGCTTCAAGCCAGGGGGCCGTGGCAGCACCCCCAGCACCCCGAGCTCCAGCACCTCCGGATGGCACCCTCCGCAGAGTCACCAGCACCCCCATGGAGTTAGCCTGGGGTCACCCCCACGGCTCCCTGCAGCACAGTGCCCCCCGAGCACCGCGATGGGGTCTGCATGGACCCAGAGAGGACAGCGCCTCCCACGGGATCCCCAGTGCACTACCCCCTGTTGGCCAGCGGTGTCCCGTGCACCTTTTCCCACCACCCCCCCAGCTTCGCTTGCGAGAGCCGCCAGGGCGGGAGGCCAAGGTGGTCTGGCTGTTTGCAGGGAATCGCCCGCCTTGCAACTGCTCCGCAGCCAGAGGGAGGCAGGGAAACGGGCCATCCCCGCTGTGGGAAAGCGCGGCGAGATCCAACCCAAACAGCCGGCCGCTCTGCAGGCACATATTTCCCATCATTTATCTCTCCTCTGTGACCACGGCCGCTGGTGATTAAAGCCAGGGTGGCCCCATCGCCGCCCCGCCGCCTGCCCCTGCAGTGAGGTCATAGACCCGTGTTTGTGACATCCCCGCCGTCTCCATGGCAGCGCGCTGTGATGTCATCAGCATGGGGTTGCGGCCCTCCCGGCAGGGGGAGAATGATCTGATTGAAACAACAGGATCCCGATGCAGGCGGCACGGAGAAGCAGCAGCCAGGGCGTTCCAAGGCAAAACTCTGCCTCCGCCCAAGGGGGAGAGCCTGGGGGCAGACCCGGGTCGGGGGTTGAGTCCCCAGTTCACCCAGTGGCCGCCCATGGGATGCCAGCCCTGCTGTCTTGCTCCCGTTTCTTCTCATCCCCTGTCACTGGAAAGTCTGGCCCACTTCCGGCCATTTGTGGGTGTCCCTTTTTCTCTCTCGCATTCATGCCTTGTTTCAGAGTAGCCGCCGTGTCAGTCTGTAGCCGCAAAAAGAACAGGAGGACTTGTGGCACCTTCGAGACTAACAGATGTAGTTGAGCATAAGCTTTCGTCACTGACTGCATCCGATGAAGTGAGCTGTAGCTCACGAAAGCTCATGCTCAAATAAATTGGTTAGTCTCTAAGGTGCCACAAAAGTCCTCCTATTCATGCCGTGGACGCTGGAGTAGGACGAATCTCTCCTCCCTCCCGCTGGCTGCCGGTCGGGCTGGTGGGTCTGGGTCTGGATTGTGCTTCCTGCCACTTCCAGAGCTAGCGTACGGACCCGGACTGCTCTGGGGAAGAGCCTCCCTGTGGGGAGGTCACCTACCAGCATGCTAGGGCTGGCCAGCCGTCACCGGCTCTGGGGTGTTTCTGAAAGCCCCACTTCCCAGCAGGGAGACGCTCCGCTCTCGTTTTACAAGGAAACTCAATGTTTGCAGCCTCGCTGGCTGCAGAGCAAAGCTGGAAAATAAGCTCCCTATGAGCTCAGAAACCAGAGGGCAAAGAAGCCCCCGTGTTTATTTTAAAAAAGCATGTGATGTTTTAAAGCCAATTTCATGGGGAGGGGGCGCCGGCTTGCGATTTTTGGCCTCTTGTGTGGATTTTGCTCTGCACGCACCCGCAATTCGTCCCCCGTCCTCCCACGGTGAGACCCCGTTCCCCAGCCTCCTGCTGCTCCAGCCCTTTCAGGCTGTGAAGTCTGGTGAATTTGCACCTAAGAGGCACTGGTGGATCTTGCTGTAACGTGGCTTTAAATAACACAGGCCCACTCTACCTCCCCCACCTAGCCTCCGGCTTTTGCCCTAGACTCTGCTTCTGGGGAAATCTCCACCTTCCCATGGAGGTGTAGCAACATGTATGGCCGGGGCATACAGGGCTGCATTAATGAAAGCATGGGGGAGGGGAAGGGTCCCCTCCAGGCAGGCTACAAAGAAGATCGATCTTGGGCCAGCTCTGGCACCGCTGTGACTCAAGACTCAGGGAGGCCAGTGGCATGAATATGGGATAAATACATTCAGTGTCAGAGCGGAACTGGGCCCGACGGGTGCCTGCAGGACTGGGTCCTAAAGGAGCGGATGGTGAGTGACCCTCCTGGGAAGGGGAATTGTGATAGACAGGAAGGACGGTGGCAAAAGTACAAGCTGGAGAGTCAGGACTCCTGGCTTCCTCTCCCAGGGCTGGCCTTGAGCAAGTTCCGTCCCCCTCTCTGTGCCTCAGTTTCCCCCTCATTGCCATGGGGACGCTGACCCTGAGGGGCTGAGAGCTGACAACGGTAAGTCCAACCGGGGCCAGGGTCTGGCTGCCAGATTATCTGGGGCAGGATGGGGCTCAGCACTAGGCTTTTCCTTACTAACCCCGGCTCCAGGATCCCCCAGTGGAGCAGGATCCAGCAGAAGCCGGGGCACAGCGTGTGGGTGGCAGGCCCTGACGGCGGGGGCCACGATCTCAGGGTGGCACTGGCAGAGCTCAGTAACCGAAGGCAGGGCTGGCTCCATTGGCAGGGGGCCATTGGCTGGGTCATTTGCTCCTTGTGGGAGAGGGAGGGGGCCAGCTGGGCTCCCCGCAGCCCAGGGATCGGCACAGAGCGGCACAGGCCAGACGGCGTCTCCTCTCTCCCCAGGGCCGCGTCGGGCCAGCCACCGCGGGCGTCTGCAGCTGGGACTTATCAGGGGCACGCGTGGGGCCACGTGGGTGTCGCTGTTGGCGGGAGGTGACTCCATCAGCAGATGAGGGCCTGTCTCCAGATCACAGCGGCCGCCCAGCGCTGACGGGGACGCTTCCTGACTTAGACAAGGCCGTGGCCCCAGCCTGTGGCCCCAGCCCCCTCCCTTGCCCCTCGCCCCACGTCCTCTGCCCCGGGACACACACAGCACCAGCACCCCACAACCGCCGCACGCAGCCCCATTGCTGTCCAGACACCCCCAACCACCCCACACTCACCTTTGTACACCCAGCCACCCTCTCCACACCTGGCCTGGCTCTCTGGACAGACACACCCCTCACTACACTCAAACACACACTGTCCATCACCCAGCCCCATCCATTCCCCATCAAACTCTCCCCACCGGTCACAGCCCTGCACAACCCCCAGCCCACCGCCCCATTCAGCCCTCGCACCCTTCCCGATCAGAGCCATGTGGAGATCATTCTCCAGCTGGCACCTGCATGAAGCTGCCATGTGACCGGCTGCCAGGCCTGGAGGTGGGACCCCGGATAGGACCCCCAGCGCCAGAGCCAGGTGCTCCTGCTTGTGAAGGATTTTGTGTCTCCTCCACCCACAAGCCATGCCCCAGAAGGGTAACTGGAGTGAGCGGCTGCGGGGGGTGCTGTGCTGAGAGACTGCCAGTGCAGGGGTGGTTTAACCCCCCACTAAATACCTGTGTGGCCCCTGCCTTTCCCCAACAGGACCCGAGCCCTGCTCCACCCCATCCCACTCCAGATCCTCCCAGTCACCCAGCCCAGGGCCGGCTCTAGGTTTTTTGCCGCCCCAAGAAAAAAAATTTTTGGCCAGCCCCCCTTTTTGGCTGGAATGCTGCCCCTGCAAATGTGCTGCCCCTGGAAATGTGCCCATCGGCACCGACTCTGTGGGTGCTCCGGGGCTGGAGCACCCTGGGGGAAAAATTGGTGGGTGCTTAGCACCCACCGGCAGCTCCCCGCGTGCCCCCCCAGCTCGCCTCCACTCTATCTCCTCCCCTGAGCGCACCGCCGCTGCTCTGCTTCTCCCCCTCTCTCCCAGGCTTGCCGCAAACAGCAGGATTGGGCCCTAAGGGAGGCTCTGGGGCTGCCCCGGGCAGACAGGGAAGAATTGTTGGGGACGTAGAAGTGGGTGGCAACCTGGGCAGTGGTGACCATGAGATGGTCGAGTTCAGGATCCTGACAAAAGGCAGAAAGGAGAGCAGCAGAACACAGACCCTGGCCTTCAGAAAAGCAGACTGTGACTCCCACAGGGAACTGATGGGCAGGATCCCCTGGGAGGCTAATGTGAGGGGGAAAGGAGCCCAGGAGAGCTGGCTGTATTTTAAAGAATCCTTATTGAAGGCCCAGGAACAAACCATCCCGATGTGCAGAAAGAAGAGCAAATATGGCAGGCGACCAGCTTGGCTTAACAGTGAAATCTTCGGTGAACACAAAACACAAAAAGGAAGCTTACAAGAAGTGGAAACTTGGACAGATGACTAGGGAGGAGTATAAAAATATTGCTCGAGCATGCAGGGGTGTAATCAGGAAGGCCAAAACACAACTGGAGTTGCAGCTAGCAAGGGATGTGAAGGGGAACAAGAAGGGTTTCTACAGGTATGTTAGCAACAAGAAGGTCAGGGAAAGTGTGGGCCCCTTGCTGGATGGGGGAGGCAACCTAGTGACAGAGGATGTGGAAAAAGCTGAAATACTCAATGCTTTTTTTGCTTCGGTCTTCACAGACAAGGTCAGCTCCCAGACTGCTGCACTGGGCAGCACAGCATGGGGAGGAGGTGACCAGCCCTCAGTGGTGAAAGAACAGGTTAAGGACTATTTAGAAAATAGTGCTGAGGGAGTTGGCGGATGTGATTGCAGAGCCATTGGCCATTATCTGTGAAAACTCGCGGCAATTGGGGGAGGTCCCGGACAATTGGGAAAAGGCAAATATAGTGCCCATCTTTAAAAAAGGGAAGAAGGAGAATCCGGGGAACTACAGACCGGTCAGCCTCACCTCACCCTGGAAAAATCATGGAGCAGGTCCTCAAGGAATCCATTTTGAAGCACTTGGAGGAGAGGAAGGTGATCAGGAACAGTCAGCATGGATTCACCAAGGGCAAGTCATGCCTGACCAACCTGATTGCCTTCTCTGATAGCTGGCTCTGTGAATATGGGGAAAGCGGTGGACTTTACCTTGACTTTAGAAAAGCTTTTGATATGGTCTCCCACAGCATTCTTGCCAGCAAGTTAAAGAAGTATGGGCTGGATGAATGAACTATAAGGCGGATAGAAAGCTGGCTAGATCGTTGGGCTCAACGGGTAGTGATCAACGGCTTGATGTCTAGTTGGCAGCCGGTATCAAGCTGAATGCCCCAGGGGTCAGCCCTGGGGCTGGTTTTGTTCAACATCTTCATTAATGATGTGGAGGATGGTGTGTATTGCACCCTCAGCAAGTTGTTGGATGACACTAAACTGGGGGGAGAGGTAAATATGCTGGAGGGTAGGGATAGGATACAGAGGGACCTAGACAAATTGGAGGATTGGGCCAAAAGAAATCTGATGAGATTCAACAAGGACAAGTGCAGAGTCCTGCACTGAGGACAGAAGAATCCCATGCACCGTTACAGACTAGGGACTGACTGGCTAAGGAGCTGTTCTGCAGAAGGAGGACCTGGGGATTACAGTGGATGAGAAGCTGGATATGAGTCAACAGTGTGCCCTTGTTGCCAAGAAGGCCATATTAGTGAAAGCATTGCCAGAAGATCGAGGGAGGTGATTATTCCCCTCTATTCAGCACTGGTGAGGCCATATCTGGAGTACTGTGACCAGTTTTGGGCCCCCCACTACAGAAAGGATGTGGACAAATTGGAGAGAGTCCAGTGGAGGGCATGAAAATGATTAGGGGGCTGGGGCACATGACGTATGAGGAGAGGCTGAGGGAACTGGGATTCTTTAGTCTGTGGAAGAGAATAATGAGGGGGGATTTGATAGCAGCCTTCAACTACCTGAAGGGGGTTTCCAAAGAGGATGGAGCTTGGCTGGTCTCAGTGGTGGCAGATGACAGAACGAGGAGTAATGGTCTCAAGTTGCAGTGGGGGAGGTCTAGGTTGGATATTAGGAAACACTATTTCACTAGGAGGGTGGTGACGCACTGGAATGGGTTCCCTAGGGAGGTGGTGGAATCTCCTCTCTTGGAGGTTTTTAAGGTCAGGCTTGACAAAGCCCTGGCTGGGATGATTTAGTTGGGGTTGGTCCTGCTTTGAGCAGGGGGTTGGACTAGATACCTCCTGAGGTCCCTTCCAACCTTGACCTTCCATGATTTTATGATCCATATCCAGGGTTTTGGTTCAGTCTATTACAGAGATGGGAGGGTGAATCCACAGTCAGGGTTTTGGTTTGGCCCATTATCGAGATGGGGGTGTGGATCCGGATCCAGGGTTTTGGTTTGACCCATCGTAGTGATGGGGATTTGGATCCAGAGCCCTAGTTTTGGTTCAGCCCATTATAGAGAGGGTGAAATCCAGAGTCAGGGTTTTGGTTTGACCCATCACAGAGATGGGGGAGTGGATGTGGAGCCATGGTTTTGGTTTGGCCCATTATAGAGATAGGGTTGTGGATCCTGATACAGGTTTTGTCCGTTGCAGGCAGGTGGGGAAGCGGGAGTGTGGATCCAGATCTGGCTTTTTGGGATCCAGATCTGGGGTTTTGGTTCAGCCCAGTACAGAGATGGGGGTGTGTGGATCCAGATCTGGGGTTTTGGTTCGGCCCAGTACATAGATGGGGGTGTGTGGATCCAGATCTGGGGTTTTGGTTCGGCCCATTACAGAGATGGGGGTCGGGTTGGATTGGGATCCTAGATTTGGGTTCAGCTTCACAAACGGCAGGCAGTTTTCCACTCTCCCTAATTCATGTCATTCTTAAAGGGCCTAATCCACCATGCTGGGGCCAGGATTGGGCCCATTTGCATCAAGGGCAGCTCTGGGTGCACAGGATTGGGCCCTTGGGGTTAGGGCTCGTTGCTGGAGTTTTCCCTAGGCAGAAACCCCCACTCCCTGCCCCCAGGCTGGGCAGTGTCAGCTAATCCCTGGGTTGCTGCCCCATGGCGGCTCACGAGACACAGTCCCAGTTGAGGATTACCAAGAGCCTGAGGGTACATCCGCACTGCGATAAACCCCACACCCACTGAGTCTCCTAGCCCGGGGCAGCTGGCCGGGGCCCGCCAGGCTGGGGTTAAGAGCTAAAACATGCAGTGTAAACGTAGCCAAAGAGCCCAGCAATGCTCCCATCTGTCTCCTGTCAGCTGGGCGCTTGCAGCTGCCCCTGGGGGCATCATACGGCTACTGCCAAAGCAACGCCCCTGGTTTGTACTGCTCGGTGGGGACTCGCTGCATGAAACCTGCCATCTATCAGCCGCCCGTCAGCGTGGTATCTGGGCGCCTGCCTGTAAAATCTATGAACAGACTCTGTGCCTCAGCTTCCCCATGGTGGATGCACTAGCCCTGCAGAGACAGATTCTCCCAGGCAGGGTGGCTGGGTGGCCAGGTGGCCTCTGTGCAAACCACAGAGCTCACACTGCTTTCCAGTCACTTTCTCCACCCAGCAGACCCGGTTGGACATGGGGAGAACAGACCAGATTCTGCCCTCCAGGGGAATTCGCGTGACTTTGTCCCGGCCTGGAAATTTGTCCTTTTGTCCCAAAATGCAAAACATCTCAGTGACCCCTGAAAACACGCCCCTTTGTGCCATCTCAGGGGGTTCTACCTACAGTGCGGCTCTGGCCCCCCTCACCCCAGCATCTGGGCACCTCACAATGTCTCTATTCCCACAGTATCCCTGGGAGGCAGGACAGGGCTGTCACCCCCATTGTACAGAGGGGAAACTGAGGCACGGAGTGGCTAAGTGACTCATCCACGGTCACACAGGGAGTCTGGGTCGGACTTGAACCAGGTCTCCCAAGTCCCAGGCCTGCTCAGATGAGTTTCCCCTGTGGCTCTTGTCGGCGCTGCTCGCAAAATGCTGGATCTCAGTAGCTTCCTAGGGAGAAGTTAGCAGGGGCAAAGGGAAGCCACATGGCCCAGCATGCAGCATCGGGAGGCAGGTGATCTGAGATCTGTGCCTGGCTCCCTGTGTGCCCTTGGGCAAACCCCGTCCCGTCTCATGCCTCAGTTTCCCCAGCTGTATCACGGGGCTAATGACACCGAGCACCCCATGGGAAGTGCTTTGAGGGCACTGGGAGAGAGGCGCTGGTCTCCAGCAGGAAGGGCAG
This sequence comes from Lepidochelys kempii, assembly GCF_965140285.1. Lineage (NCBI taxonomy): Eukaryota > Metazoa > Chordata > Testudines > Cheloniidae > Lepidochelys > Lepidochelys kempii. The sequence goes on from NC_136390.1 coordinate 2,125,623, forward strand.
GACGTCGGGGACAGGGCTGTTATCGCATAGAAAAGCCAGGAGCCGTTTGCCGTGGCGGGGGGCGGCCGTGGCCCCCGGAAGGGCCGTGAACATGAGCTAATGCAGGCGGGCGTACAAACGACTCGCTCTGTCTCCCCGGGGCCGCGGCTGTGCATCACGCGCCCCGTCTGCGTAGGAGGCATCTGCAAGGGACGGCAGCCAACTCCGCCTGGAGTGGGGAGATAAAATCTGGTTTGCTTTGGGCTGACGGTAAACAGCCATGTGCAGCCGGGGCAGGGACGCCATGGGGCTGGCTAAGGCTAAGGACTCCCTCCCTCTCTTCTTTCCCCCTTGGATGTTCGGAACCGAGAGAGGAACCCCAGGGGCCTGCCCAAGGAGCTTTCCCTGCCGCCAGCCCACACCAGCCCCAGCTCCGGGGTAGCCTTCTTGGGAGCACACTTGCATCTTCCTGGCTAAGGGCTCATCTCTGGGGCAGGGGGTCAGGGAGGAAGGCCTGGCTGGGAGCAGAGCCACCAAGATTAGGAGCTGGCAATCTCTCCCACTTGACTTAGAATAACTCTGCATCCCCTTGAAGCGCTGATCAGCTCCGGCCCGCTTGAGAGGAAGACGGCTCTGGGCTGGGATTCTGCCCACGCCACTCTGTGATGACGGGCGAGCTGAACTCCCTGGGGCCTGGCTTCCCCCCGGGCCCGGTTGCACTCGTGCAAAGTGAGAGTGAACCAGAGCAGAACAGCAGTGTTTGCCATCCCAGACTGGAGAGCAGGGAGCCTGTCTGTCCCAGGATCCACCACCTGCTGGGGCCCATGCAGAGGGGAGGAGGAGGGTGCCCGAGTCTAATGTGGAGGCTCCCAAGGGCCAGGCCGGAGGAGAGAAAGGGGTAGACTGGGACGAGGAGTCTGGTGGGATGGGGACTGGAGAGGGGAGGCAAACTGAAGCTGGCTGGGCAAGGACTCTGGGACTGTGAACGGGGGGGAGGCTGGGACTGGCTGGACAGCAAGACTGGGCCTGGGAGAGGAGGGAGACGGGGAGACAGAGAGGGAAATGGGGGGACTAGGAGCCAGTTGGCTAGGGATGGGGGACCACGGAGATCAGATCAGGAACCAGGGGAGGAATGGGGGGAGACTGAACCAGTCGATTTATAGATTCCAGGACCGGAAGGGACCACTGTGAACATCTGGTCTCATCCCCTGCCTGGCACAGGTCACAGGGCTGCCCTGACTTCATTCCTGTTTGAACTAGAGTGGATCTTGTTCCACCTAGGAACCAGTGCAGGGTGGGGTTAGACACAGACCCATTGGAGATGCTGGGCAGTTGGGGAGAACAGGGACTGGGTGTAGGGAGTGGGGGGAGAGACCAGGAGATGGGGGGAAACTGGGTCGGGGTAGTGAGCCAAGAAGGAAGGACTAGGGCTGGCTGGGCAAGGAGACTGGGACAAGGAGCCAGGTGAGGGGAAGAGACAGGACTGGGCCAGGGCTGGCTGGAGGTGATGGGGCAGAAGGGGTGAAGCTCGAAGGGATGGGCAGAAGAGTCTGTTCTCTGTAGCACATTCCCTTCCAGAGCCTGGACTGGACCCCAGGATTCCTGAGTCTCACCATTCCTCTGCTGTCAGCAGACACCTGAGAAAGCCACTGCCAAAGTGTGCGTCTCCTCCCCATCTAGAGCTGATCCATACAGAGGATAACAACCTACTACTGCTGTCAGTTACTCCATTAGCTCAAGTGGCAGAGGTCTGTGCGGTGAATCGAAGGGTTCCTACCCCGCTGATGACCCCTCTGGGTGCCAGTACGATGCCACCTACTAGAATTTCCAGTTTTACATAATGACGCGGTCGTTAATTACCAGCTCACATTCTGTTCTTTCCACAGGACCCTGCCTCACGGACCTGCTCTGGGATGAATCGGGGCCGTGCAGAGAAGGTTGCGGCTCCCTGTAGGGGCCCTGCCTCATTTGTTGCAGAAGCTGGCAGGTGTGTGGTGAACGAGGCAGGGCTCTGCCGGAGGAGACCAGATAGTCTCGTGGTTACGGCTGCTGGATGCTGCCCTGGGGAACTGGATTCCAGTCCTGCCTCTGCCACAGTTCCTGGGCAAGTCTCTTGCAGCAGCTTTTCATTGCGGGCGCCTCGTTTGCTGGCTGCCAGCTGGCAACCCAGGGGAAACGCTGAGCATTCCCGGTGACAGCTGAAGCCAGCGTGAGCTGGGTAAGGCTAAGGGCTCTGAAAAATTGGGGCTGAGGGGTCTCGAACTGGGCACACAAAATTAGTGGGAGCTTTTTCCCTTCATCTCTCTGCATTTTGACTTGCGACATGTAAGCCGGAGATGACGCCATCCCTTCTTTCCCAGGGGGGTGAGTGTGCAGGTCTCCGAGACGACAGTGATAAAATGACAGAGGAAAAATCGTTCTGTCCTCAGAGCAGGGTTTGAGCAGCGTGCTGTAAATAAGTCATAGGGCCATTCGCTGACCAGTGAGGATAAAACAAGAGACTAAGTGCTGCTCATTTAGCGAGCACGTCCCTCCCTGCACTGAATGAGGCCGGGGTCCTGTGGAGAAAACCCTGTGTGAACCTGTGATGACAGACAGTCTCCTAATGCCTACGCCCGAGGGGGCCAGATTGACACAGCCCAGGTAACTTTAATTCTGGCATTTCCTAGCTCACGCGTGCTCGACGTTGCAACCTTAATTATTGCCTTTTCACACGGGTTTTATAAATACTGTTAGAAGACGTTGAGGCAAGCGGTCTATCGGTATTAAATCGAACAGGACTGGACACTGCCTGGAACAGAAGGAACAGCTGCAGTCACATCCACTAGTGAAAACGGGAGTTTGTCTCCCTGTCACACCACTATAAATCAGGAGTGACACCTGAAGCCAAGGGAATTCCACTGGGGTAGACCAGCTGTAGGCGAGAGGAGAATCAGGTTTACCAACCTTCATGCTTCAGGGCATGAAGTGATCCCCCAGCTCGCGTCAGGAAGAAATCCCAGCCCCCATGGCATAAGGGTGCACTGTGTTGGCCAGTTACAAGTGGTTGCTGGCCATTCAGTTTGCTACACAATCCTGGGCATGAGGCCGGGCTCCAGAACTGAAGCCATACGCCCTCGTTGTTGCGACAATCACCGTGACCTGAGTGTAACCGGTTCAAGGATCACTGCTTGAGTCTGCACATGGCTGAGACTGGTGTCAGCTGCCCCGTTCATCTAGAAGGGGCAATCGCTCCGAAGCCTAAAGGTGACCCTGTCCGTGTCCCCATTGGTAACTGTCCTATTGCCGATCCTGAGGGCAGATAGATCCAACTGCCCCCCCGCCCAGGCTCCAAAGCCCCAAACACCCCCTACCCAGCTGCCAGCCCCCCAGCTTCTCCCCCACCCGCCCCAACAAGGCCGCTGGGCGTTGCCAGTACAAAAATCTGGGACACTGAGAAACTGAAACCTGGGGGACGGCATGAAATAAATTCCCTGGGATCCATAACCCGGAGGTGCTGCACCGACGGTCCCGTTGGGGCACCTCCCTTCGTTAACCCCTTCCTTCCCGGGCTGCCTGTGCTCTCAGGGCGACTCTCTGTCCCCCTCTAGTGGCCTGGCCATGCTTGGCTTGTGAGTCTGTTGCAGCCACCGTGCTAACTCAGGCCTGAGGCCTGGGAGCTTGGACTCGCCGGTGCGATCCCCACTGGCAATGCCCGGCGCAGGGCTGCGGTGTTACATCTCGCAGAGTTGCCGCAGGACTCCCAGCTCGCTGTGCTGGAGGCTGCTGAACGCAGGACCGTTCCTGGGCCCTTGGTTGTCGCGACACCGCGAGCTCTGGCAGCCGGGAGGCTGCGTGGCTCCCTGGCCGACTGGCACCTCAGCCCAGGCTCCTCGCGGAGGATGCTCCGTTGCCTCCTTTCTTTTTGATGAGGGCTGGAGCCGCCCACTCGGTCCAGCTCAGCTGCCCCGGCTGCTGGTACCTTCGCCTCTGACAGGACACCAGCTGCAGCTTGGCACAAACGCGGCTGTCCTGGCCCCCGTACAGGAGCCGGAGCAGGTTCCCAGGAGACTCCTCTGGAGCCCGAGGCCATGGGGATGGGCCCGTGAGCGAGACGGGCAAAGGAAGTGGCAAACGCGTGGGGTGATGGACCCCAGGGATGGATGTGTGGCTCTGTGTCCCCCTCTAGTGGCTGGAGCATGTAGGTGAGTCTGCCACTGCTGCCTGCCGCCCGGCAGAGAGAGGGGCCCGTCTGGAGCTGGGCCACTCGGCGTCCGGCCCGGGGTCTCTGCGCTCACTGGAGATGGGTCATTGCCCAGGCCCGTCAGCCGCTTCCTCATGGAACTCCCCAGCCCCTCCCCTGCTGCCGTCTGCAGTGCCAGCTGAGTCACCAGCCCCCATCCCGTCCGCCCCCCGTCCCCGTCTGCTGTTATCAGCCAGCCCCGCACAGACCCCCCACGCTGCCCGAGTCGCTTTCCTTGTTCCCAGTCACCGCCCCAGCTCCAGCCCCGGTGACTCATTCTGCAGCTGCCCCTCTCTGCTCTCGCCGCCCGTGCCGAATGGTGCAGCATGCCCCAGCCCACCAGGGCCGACAGGCCTTGCGGGGCAGAAATGCAGCCCCCCCGAGCTCATCAGCGGAGCTAGAAAGCGAAAGCACACGTGATGCCCACAGATGTGAAAACTCTCCCCTGCGAATGTCCAGGGCCGCGTGACTCCGAGGGGTCACGAATCCCCAGGCCAGCAGTTTGTACCCACAAGAATACCCCTGCTATGGCCCCCCGGCTCTAAGCCCTACCCCCCACCCACCCACCCAGTTCCAGCAGCGATACACAGCAGGCTCGTCAGTGGCTGGGAGCAGCCCCTAGAGGGAGCTGGGAGCCGGGGGGGTATATTCCTCCAATAATGCACGTCTCACTGACTCTTAGCCGAGGGGCTGCTCCGAATCTGTCCATCCTGGGACGTTTCCCAGACTGGCTGAGTTCCGTATGGCAAAGGCATTTAGGGAGGCAGGGGGCCACCTTTCAGGATCGGGCCCTGCATCTGCAATGCGCAGCCATAGTGGCTGCAGAAGGGGAAGCTACAGCCAATGGGCCCCTCCTCCTAGTGCTGCACTCCCCCTCCCCCTAGGGCCTGATCCTGAGCTCACTGGACTCCATGGGGGTTTTGCGCTCGACTTGGAAGGGAGCAGGCTCCGGCTCCTATATGTCCCCTTCCCTCTCCTCCTTTGTCCAGTCTTGACGTTATTGTCTCAAGAGAGGCAGCTCAATCTAGTGATTAGAGCAGAGAGGAGTGGGAGGAAGGACTCCTGCATTGTCGTCTGAGCTCTGACAGGAGAGTCGGCTATGGGGACTGGGAGTGAGACTGCCTGGGTTCTATTCCCAGCTAGGGGCTGGAGGTCAGGACTCCTGGATTCTTTCCCTGGTGCTTGGAGGGCAGTGGGGTTTAGTGGTTTGGGCTGGGGGGTCAGGACTCCTGGGTTCTTGTCTTGGATTTGGGAGGGCAGTGAGTCAGGAGTTGTGGGGTCTACTCGTGGCTCAGCTGTGTGACCCTGGGTGAGGCGCCATGCCTCAGTTTCCCCATCTGTTGAATGGAAGGCTGCCCTTAGCCAAGCTTTGAGCTCGTGCAGAGCATGACTTCTGGACTCTGACTCTGGCCTGACGTGATGATCTGCAGTGCTGGGGCTCATTCGGTGACTCCCTCCTGCCATCACAAGAGGCACCCAGCCACCGACCCACCCTCGCTCAGAGCCTGCATAAGTGGCTGTGTGAGCAGCAGCAGGGCTGTTAGCTGGGCACCTGGGCAGCCCCTAGTGACCCCACCTGGGTCCCTCTCCAGCCTGATCCCATCTGCCTGGCTCAGATTCTGCACTGGGCCCGGGGCCCTAGGGCTGAGGGACACATGCTGCCTCTGTCCTGCCAGGGAGAGAACAGTCGTGGAGCCAGGGGTGAGCGGGCACCATTTTCACACCTTTGCACGAGGGGTGTCTTGTGCGAGGAGGGACCCCAGACTTTGCCCTGCCGTGGCTGGCCCTGCCGCCTTGGTCCCTCAATGCCCCCCAGGGTGGAGGCTGCTCTGGTGGACGCTCTCGCGGAGGGGCCCAGTCCCTCGCACTCACCCATCTGAGCACCCTCAGTTCCAGCCAGCCGCCAGCAGCTGTGTCACAGTGCCACCTGGTGGGCCCAGAGCTGCCAGGCGAGTGGCCACTTCCCTGCTCCCAGCTGGTTCTCCCACCTACCTGGCACCTCCTCCCCACTTGTGCCAAGCGGCGTTCAGGGAGGGCACACAGGGCTGGGCAGGGTCTCAGATATCAAGAGATGCTGAACCTTGCAGCTGCCTCCCTGCGGGGTTGGGAAGACGTAATTAACATGCAGGGGAGCTTTGCTTTTGTTCCCGTGTTGTTCTGGTGGGATCTGGTGCAGATTCGAAAGGCTCACGGTTCACTGGGTGCTAGGACACTTGGGTTCTCAGCCAGGCTCTGCCACAGTCTGTCGGCAAGTCACTGCCCCACTCTGCGCCTCAGTTTCCCCCTGACCCAGGGGGAGGGAGGGGGGAATAATTATTTGTTGTCTTACCAAAACGTCTAGAAACCCCAGTCATGGCTCAGGGCCGCCTCATGATTGGTGCAGAACAGACACAGCACAAAGAGCTTCCAATCTAAGTGTAAGACAAGAGATGACGGATAAAAACGGAGGGGGCCGCTATGATCCAGCTCTTAAATAGTCTCTGGGAGGAACCCCTTCGGCCAGACCCCAGAGGGGTCATAGAATCACAGAATATCAGGGTTGGAAGGGACCTCAGGAGGTGTCTAGTCCAACCCCCTGCTCAAAGCAGGACCAACCCCAACTAAATCATCCCAGCCAGGGCTTTGTCAAGCTGGGCCTTCAAAACCTCTAAGGAAGGAGATTCCACCACCTCCCTAGGGAACCCATTCCAGTGCTTCACCACCCTCCTACTGAAATAGTGTTTCCTAATATCCAACCTAAACCTCCCCCACTGCAACTTAAGACCACTGATCCTCGTTCTGTCACCTGCCACCACTGAGAACAGTCTAGATCCATCCTCTTTGGAACCCCCTTCACGTAGTTGAAAGCAGCTATCAAATCCCCCCTCATTCTTCTTTTCCGCAGACTAAACAATCCCAGCTCCCTCAGCCTCTCCTCATAAGTCACATGCTCCACACCCCTAATCATTTTTGTTGCCCTCCGCTGGACTCTTTCCAATTTTTCCACATCCTTCTTGTAGTGTGGGGCCCAAAACTAGACACAGGACTCCAGATGAGGCCTCACCAATGTCGAATAGAGGGGAACGATCACGTCCCTCGATCTGCTGGCAATGCCCCTACTTATACATCCCAAAATGCCATTGGCCTTCTTGGCAACAAGGGCACACTGCTGACTCATATCTAGCTTCTCGTCCACTGTAACCCCTAGGTCCTTTTCTGCAGAACTGCTGCCGAGCCGCTCGGTCCCTAGTCTGCAGCGGTGCATGGGATTCTTCTGTCCTAAATTGTCTTGTCCTTGTTGAACCTTCCCACTCTTCCTCCAGGGCTCCCGGCCGGCTAACTGAGCTCCTGGCCTCCAGCCCTCCTGCGTCACCCCATGAGCTCTGCCCTGCGAGGCCAGCTGAGCCAGACGCTTGCTCAGAGACCAGTCCACTCCTCAGAGACTAATGCAGCCCAGCCGGGCTTTGCAGTGACATCGGAGCAGCAGCCTGAAAACAGAGGATTTATGAGTCAGTGGAACGCAGCTTAGGACGTGCTGAGGTCAGCACCGAGAGATGAAGGTCAAAGCATGATCCGTTCTGCTCAGCCCAGCGTCATTCGCCAGCCAAGCTGCAGTGACTCCACTTCCGGGCTCTGTCTCTCTCAGACTTCCTCAGTCAGTCCCAGGCTCTTCACGAACCCCCCACATCATTCTCTGACTCAGTTCTCTGGGCTCGAGCTGGTGTCTGTGCTCAGCCTAGTGTGGCTTCAGGAGTCCCTGGCACTTGCATGGTCTCTCCGGATCTGTTGTTGATCTGGGTTGGTTTCAACCAGTCCCTTATTAACTTTATTCATTCCACCGAGGCAGGGAGGCAACACCCTCCCCTCCCCCCCCCATGTCACTTAGTCTGCCCTGAAAGCAAATGTAATCCTAGGTAGCCATGCAAAGTAAAGAGGGAAACTGAGGCACACACCAGGTTCAGAAAAACATTCCAGGGAATTCCCACTTCACAGGGGCGCACAAGGAAACAGAGACAGAGCTGGTCAACAGGCCGGGCAGTGGGCTCAGCAGAGTGTCTTCGGGCTGTACGGAGAGCTGTCCACCAGCTGGTCCCCAAGGGAAGGCTGAAGCAGTGGGCGACATCAGGGTCACATTATCGCAGTCCCTGGATGATATCAGTGCTATGGGGACACCTGGCTCCCTTTTACTTTTTGACACCAGCATTCGAAAGGGGGAGCCTGACAAGCAAAATGCCAGTTGCCTGCAGGGCCAGCGCAAAGATTATACATGACTCCAGGGAACCTGGAGGGCGCTGAAAGAGAGGAAAGGCCAAGGGATCTCTGAGATCCTTCCTGTCCCCCGTGGGAGTGAATTGGTAAGTGGGGTAGAGTAAAGGGCTCTGTGCTTGGAGGAACACTGGTCCGTCTTCTGTGGGGAGAGGGGCCTGTCCAAGCCGACTGGCCCCATCTCAATAGAAGGGGGCCCAAACTCCACTCAGTTTGATCTGGTGGGCATTACAGAACCCTGATGGGAAGACTTGTGTTGTTGGCATGGTAAAATCCCTGGTTAGGACCTGTTTAGGAAGGATCGAGTGGGCAAAAGGGGTGGGGAGGAGCACTCGGTGTCACAAATGGCATGGCTTGTGTCCGAGTCACTGACAACTCGGAAGCAAACTCTCTTGATTGCTCAGGGATCAGTGGCCTACCAGACACAGAAAAAGATGAGGCCCCCGCTGGCGTCTGCTACAGACCCCCACATCACACTAGAAAATGACCAGCTCCGTACACACGTATATAAAAGTAGGGCCCTACCAAATTCAAAGCCATGAAAGCTGGTCTCCCTGGTGAAATCTGGTCTTTTGTGTACTTTTACCCTATACTAGTGTCAAGGTTCCTTCCCCACTCTGAACTCTAGGGTCAGATGTGGGGACCTGCATGAAAACCTCCTAAGCTCACTTTTACCAGCTTAGGTTAAAACTTCCCCATGGTACAAACTGTTTTACCCTTTGCCCTTGGACTTCCATTGCCACCACCAAATGTTTATCTGGGTTTATTAGGAAAGCGTTGTTTGGAAACGTCTTTCCCCCCAAAATCCTCTCAACCCTTGCACCCCACTTTCTGGGGAAGGTTTGGTAAAAATCCTCACCAATTTGCATAGGTGACCACAGACCCAAACTCTTGGATCTTAGAACAATGAAAAAGCATTCAGTTTTCTTACAAGAAGACTTTTTATAGAAGTTAAAAGGAATCACCTCTGTAAAATCAGGATGGTGGATACCTTACAGGGTAATTAGATTCAAAACACAGAGAATCCCTGTAGGCAAAACCTCAAGTTACAAAAAGTCACACAGACAGGAATATCCATTCTATTCAGCACAGCTTAATTTCTCAGCCATTTAAAGAAATCATAATCTAACGCAGATCTAGCTAGATTACTTACTAAATTCTAAGACTTCATTGCAGTTCTGTCCCCGGCAAAAGCATCACCCAGATAGACTCTTTGTCTCTCCCTCCCTCCAGCTTTGAAAGTATCTTGTCTCCTCATTGGTCATTTTGGTCAGGTGCCAGCGAGGTTATCCTAGCTTCTTAACCCTTTACAGGTGAAAGGATTTTTCCTCTGGCCAGGAGGGATTTTAAAGGTGTTTACCCTTCCCTTTCTGTTTATGACAACTAGTATACAAAAGTACACAGCGTTTCTCAAACTGGGGGGTCCCAACCCAAAAAGGGGTCACAAGCCTAATGTAGCGGGATCATGGTATTGCCACCCGTACTTCTGTGCTGCCTTCAGAGCTGAGTGGTGCTAGCAGGAGAGCGGTGGCTGCTGGCTGGGTGCCCAAGGATGGCATGGTATGGGGGGGTGTCACCGTCTGAAATATTTTCAAAGGGGGTCCCCGCAAAAAGAGTCTGAGAACCCCTGACTTAGCAGACTCTCTCATCTGGGTGTCTTCCAAACCTAGCGGTTGCATAGTACAATACTTGTATACATACTGTCTGAACCCATCCGCGAAATTTGCTGTGTATGCCCTGACCAGCTCAGGCAAAATGTGTGATTTCTCCGCGATTTAAATAGACCCCTATCTGTAATGTATTGGGGGGAAAGCTCCATTCACGCACAGGACGTCACTCTGACTGACATGCTGGGGATCTCACGCTGTCAGGACTAAAACATCCTTGGGATTTCTAAATATATTCTAGATGACAGTGACCTAACTCGCCAAGTGCTGCATCCCCCGTGGGGGAATTCTATCGTACCCCTCCCCTCGCCAGGGTAAAGAGGAATCGATCACAGAACGAAAACGCAGCGCTACCTTAGCGACCCGGGAGCATGATTGGAGCACATGTGTTAGGTGCAAACACAACAAAGTCCAGGCCTGAATACTTTGGTGCTTTGAAAGGGCCAATTCCATAAAGCCAAAAACAATTATAAACTAAAGCCGTGGGGAGAAAGAATTTAAACAGAGAAATGAGAGTCATAAGTGGGAACTGTTAAAGACTGTTTTACTCGCTTTTTACTAAAAGCTACAATCTGATTGAAGTGAGCTGTAGCTCACGAAAGCTCATGCTCAAATAAATTGGTGAGTCTCTAAGGTGCCACAAGTACTCCTGTTCTTTTCGAGGATACAGACTGACACGGCTGCTACTCTGAAACCTGATGGTTGAGAGAGATGGCTCGGACTATATTAGTTTAAAAAACCTGGTATGGAGGGGAAGGGAAAGTGGCAAAGATACTGTCTGTCTGTCTATCTAAAACAAATGGGGTAAAAGGGGAAGTTGATAGCAAGGGGTGACCCAGGAACCTCTTGATGCCAATGGGAAGAGCGCATAAGGGTACAGGGATCCCCTGGGTCTGGTGTTTATATTCTAGGTCCCTGACACTCACGTGAAGTCTCTAATGAAAGCATGTGCCATGCAGGGCATCAATGTCATTGCAAAGCGCAGGTAGAGATGCTGTGTAAGGAGTTATAGATACACACTGATAGTTAAAAGAAAAGGAGTTCTTGTGGCACCTTAGAGACTAACCAATTTATTTGAGCATAAGCTTTCGTGAGCTACAGCTCACTTCATCGGAGGCATGCTGTGGAAAGTGTAGAAGATCTTATTATATACACACAAAAAGCATGAAAAAATACCTCCTCCCACCCCACTCTCCTGCTGGTAATAGCTTATCTAAAGTGATCACTCTCCTTACAATGTGTATGATAATCAAGGTGGGCCATTTCCAGCACAAATCCAGGTTTTCTCACCCCCGCCCCCCAAACTCACTCTCCTGCTGGTAATAGCTTATCCAAAGTGACCACACTCCTTACATTGTGTATGATAATCAAGATGGGCCATTTCCAGCACAAATCCAGGGTTTAACAAGAACGTCTGGGGGGGGGGGGTAGGAAAGAACAAGGGGAAATAGGCTACCTTGCATAATGACTAAGCCACTCCCAGTCTCTATTCAAGCCTAAGTTAACTGTATCCAATTTGCAAATGAATTCCAATTCAGCAGTTTCTCGCTGGAGTCTCATGTGCCAGCAATGCCCCTCTGCCATGTACATTGGTCAAACTGAACAGTCTCTACGTAAAAGAGTAAATGGACACAAATCAGATGTCAAGAATTATAACATTCATAAACCAGACGGAGAATACTTCAGTCTCTCTGGTCATGCGATTACAGACATGAAAGTCACTATTTTACAACAAAAAAACTTCAAATCCAGACTCCAGCGAGAAACTGCTGAATTGGAATTCATTTGCAAATTGGATACAATTAACTTAGGCTTAAATAGAGACTGGGAGTGGCTAAGTCATTATGCAAGGTTTCAGAGTAACAGCCGTGTTAGTCTGTATTCGCAAAAAGAAAAGGAGGACTTGTGGCACCTTAGAGACTAACCAATTTATTTGAGCATGAGCTTTCATGAGCTACAGCTCACTTCATCGGATGCAGCTCACGAAAGCTCATGCTCAAATAAATTGGTTCGTCTCTAAGGTGCCACAAGTCCTCCTTTTCATTATGCAAGGTAGCCTATTTCCCCTTGTTTTTTCCTACCCCTCTCCCCCCCCTCACCCCAGAGACGTTCTGGTTAAACCCTGGATTTGTGCTGGAAATGGCCCACCTTGATTATCACACACATTGTAAGGAGAGTGATCACTTTAGATAAGCTATTACCAGCAGGAGAGTGGGGTGGGAGGAGGTATTTTTTCATGCTTTTTGTGTGTATATAATAAGATCTTCTACACTTTCCACAGCATGCCTCCGATGAAGTGAGCTGTAGCTCACGAAAGCTTATGCTCAAATAAATTGGTTAGTCTCTAAGGTGCCACAAGAACTCCTTTTCTTTTAACTATCAGTGTGTATCTATAACTCCTTACACAGCATCTCTACCTGCGCTTTGCAATGACATTGATGCCCTGCATGGCACATGCTTTCATTAGAGACTTCACGTGAGTGTCAGGGACCTAGAATATAAACACCAGACCCAGGGGATCCCTGTACCCTTATGCGCTCTCCCCATTGGCATCAAGAGGTTCCTGGGTCACCCCTTGCTATCAACTTCCCCTTTTACCCCATTTGTTTTAGACAGACAGACAGACAGTATCTTTGCCACTTTCCCTTCCCCTCCAAACCAGGTTTTTTAAACTAATATAGTCCGAGCCATCTCTCTCAACCATCAGGTTTCAGAGGAGCAGCCGTGTTAGTCTGTATCCGCAGAAAGAACAGGAAGACTTGTGGCACCTTAGAGACTCACCAATTTATTTGAGCACGAGCTTTCGTGAGCTACAGCTCACTTCAGCTGTAGCTCACGAAAGCTTACGCTCAAATAAATGTGTGAGTCTCCAAGGTGCCACAAGTCCTCCTTTCCTTTGGATGAGACAAGCTTCACCGGCCCGGAGGAGACCTTGGTTGTTAAATGTAGCTGTGTTAAGATTTTGTTTTCTATGGGACGGTTTGTTTCCAGTAATCTTGCCCATTAGCCCTTGAATCTCTGGTCTTTGATCGTGAACTTGTGCCTCCACTGGTAATACAGCGAAATGCTGAGCTGTCTTCGAAGGCGTCAGTAAGCAGCTGTGGCATAGGCGCCAACTTTCCCCGGCCCCGGTGGGTGCTTGCGCCCCCCCCCCGCCCCTGCTCTGACCCCACCCTTTCCCCGCCCCTGCCCCGCTCCCATTCCAACCCCTTCCCCAAATCCCCGCCCTGGCCCCGCCTCTTCCCCAAGCGCGCCGCGTTCCCCCTCCTCCCCCTCCCTCCCAGTGCTTCCCGCGCAAAACAGCTGTTTCGCGGCGCTATGACGGAGCAGGGAGGGGGCGGATTGACCTGGAGATGTCGCAGGGGAGTTTTACTGGGACTGTCTGCATTGGGAATGAGATAGCAGGGGGTGGCTTCACTGGAGGGACGATACCTGAGCATGGAACCTGACCCAGGAGGGGGGTTGGGGCCAAGTGACACCTTTTGCCTGGGAAGCTGGACAAAGGCTGGAGGAGGAGCCGGGGGGCGGCTGGGTGAGTCGGCTGGAGGGGGTTTTGAGTTGGGAGTGGACTGGGGAAACAGAGGTAAGCCCAAGGGTGGGGTCTAAGCTCCCTGCCCCCCAGAAGGACCTGTCTGGTTGGGACTGTGTTCCTGTCGTCCAATAAACCTTCCATTTTACTGGCTGGCTGAGAGTCACAGTGAATTGCAGGAAGAGGTGGGAGCAGGGCCCTGACTCCCCCACTCCGTGACAGGCACAAGTGCTCGGAGCTAGGGGGAAAAAGCGGGCATGCAGTGCTCCCAGGGGAGGAGGTGGAGGCGGAGGTGAGTTGGGGTGCGGGGGCAGGCCGGGGAGCTGCCAGTGGGTGCAGAGCACCCACCAATTTTTCCCTGTGGGTGCTCCAGCCCTGGAGCACCCATGGTGTCGGCGCCTATAAGCTGTGGGGTGTATTGAGCAGGTCTGGTAGATTCATGAGTGTTCAACAGATGAGGGGCTGGGCCCTACAGGGAATGCTTGGAGGACTCAGGGGTTGGGGTGTGCCTATTGCTAACCTGCAGAAAGAAAGAAAGGCCTGCAGAAGTCCAGAGGGGACTGCTTGTGTTGTCAGAGACTGGCGTAGTCAGGGAGATGACACAGCAGTCATAGACAAAACTTCCTTACACTAATGGCAGGTGGTGATGAGGTTCCTCACAGCCCTGGGTAACTTTGGGGGAAGTGTCACACAATGCAATAAATTGGAAGCTAGAAATTGTAGAAAATTGATAAGGGAAGCAAAAGGACACAAGAAGTAATCTATGGCAAGTGGAGTTAAGGACAATTAGAAGGCATTTTAAAATGTATGTTAGGAACAAAAGGAATTCTAACAATGGTGTTGGTCCATTACTAGATGGAAAGGGTAGACCTGTCAATAATAATGCAGACAAGGTAGAAGTGTTCTGAATATGGGAATAGTTTACATGCCAGAGGCTGTGTGTGAACAGCCCAGGAGTGGGGATTCTCACAGCTGAGCAGGGTAAGGCTCCCAGAGTCGAGCATTGGGGTGACCTAGCAGATCACTGGTCTGGATAACACCAGAGGGGAACATCACAGTGGGGTCTCAGGGGAAGGGGCAAGGCAGGGGTTCAGAGAGAAGGGGCAGCACAGGGGCAGGGCCTCAGAGGGAAGGGGCAGTGTGGCAGCAGGGCCTCAGGGGAAAAGAGGAGGTGCAGGGGTGAGGCGTCAAGAAGGGGCAGCTTGAGGGCAGGGCCTCAGGGAGATGAGGCATTGCAGGGGCAGGGCCATGGTTTGGGTGCCTGGGCCCCCCCCCCCTTTTAGGGTGCTTCCACCGCTCCTGCCCAGAGCCAGACGTGGGAGTCCAGCATAGGAGAAAGGGGGTTTCAAGCCAGAGTCTGACCCCCTGGCCTAGATAGACTGAGCCTGGCTGCTGGCACCTGGCCGAAGGGTTACAGATAGAAAGGTGACTCTTTATTGAGGCTGCTGGACGTGACCATGTGGCCTCTCTGAATCTCTAGCTCCCAGCCCGTGCGGCTGAGGAAAGCACCCTCTGCCCTGGCCTGGAGTTAGTACTCATGGTCTGGGGACTGCACCATAAGACCTACATTTGGGAGCCTGTCGGGGGCAGGGGGGTTATTCCAAAGCACATGAAGTCAGGACATGGTCACACATGCAGCCCACTTTGCCTCACCTTGTGGCCTGGCTAAATTCCCCCAGGGCTGAGTCCAGGCTGCTGGGGTGCAGAACCCCTGCACGATCAGTCTCAACAAAGACACTGGATTTATGGCTCATTACAACAATCTGGAACCCACTAACCCCCCATTTTGTCCCAGGACTGCCGGGGTGTTAACGGGCCCCTTCACCCGGAATGGGCCCTTACAACATGTGCTAACTATGTGCGCTAAACACTCTGGGTATGTCTACACTACGGAATAAGGTCGAATTTATAGAAGTCGTTTTTTTAGAAATCGGTTTTATATATTCGAGTGTGTGTGTCCCCACAAAAAATGCTCTAAGTGCATTAAGTGCATTAACTCGGCGGAGCGCTTCCACAGTACGGAGGCTAGAGTCGACTTCCGGAGCGTTGCTCTGTGGATAGCTATCCCACAGTTCCCGCAGTCTCCGCTGCCCATTGGAATTCTGGGTTGAGATCCCAATGTCTGATGGGGCTAAAACATTGTCGCGGGTGGTTCTGGGTACATATCGTCAGGCCCCCGTTCCCTCCCTCCCTCCGTGAAAGCAAGGGCAGACAATCGTTTCGCGCCTTTTTTCCTGAGTTACCTGTGCAGATGCCATACCACGGCAAGCATGGAGCCCGCTCAGGTAACCGTCACCCTATGTCTCCTGGGTGCTGGCAGACGCGGTACGGCTTTGCTGCACAGTAGCAGCAACCCCTTGCCTTGTGGCAGCAGACGGTACAGTACAACTGGTAGCCGTCATCGTCATGTCCGAGGTGCTCCTGGTCGCCTCTGTGAGGTCGATCAGGAGCGCCTGGGCAGACATGGGCGCAGGGACTAAATTTGGAGTGACTTGACCAGGTCATTCTCTTTAGTCCTGCAGTCAGTCCTATTGAACCGTCTTATGGTGAGCGGGCAGGCGATACGGACTGCTAGCAGTCGTACTGTACCATCTTCTGCCGAGCAGCCATGAGATGTGGATGGCATGCAGTCCTTCTGCACCGTCTGCTGCCAGCCAAAGATGTAAAAGATAGATGGAGTGGGTCAGAACAAGAAATAGACCAGATTTGTTTTGTACTCATTTGCCTCCTCCCCTGTCTAGGGGACTCATTCCTCTAGATCACACTGCAGTCACTCACAGAGAAGGTGCAGTGAGGTAAATCTAGCCATGTATCAATCAGAGGCCAGGCTAACCTCCTTGTTCCAATAAGAACGATAACTTAGGTGCACCATTTCTTATTGGAACCCTCCGTGCAGTCCTGCCTGAAATACTCCTTGATGTACAGGCACCCCCTTTGTTGATTTTAGCTCCCTGAAGCCAACCCTGTAAGCCATGTCGTCAGTCGCCCCTCCCTCCGTCAGAGCAATGGCAGACAATCATTCCGCGCCTTTTTTCTGTGCGGACGCCATACCAAGGCAAGCATGGAGGCCGCTCAGCTCACTTTGGCAATAAGGAGCACATTAAACACCACACACATTATCCAGCAGTATATGCAGAAACCTGGCAGAGCGATACCGGGTGAAGAGGCGATGTCAGCGTGGTCACGTGAGTGATCAGGACATGGACACAGATTTCTTTGAAAGCATGGGCCCTGACAATGCATGCATCATGGTGCTAATGGGGCAGGTTCATGCTGTGGAACGCCGATTCTGGGCTCGGGAAACAAGCACAGACTGGTGGGACCGCATAGTGTTGCAGGTCTGGGACGATTCCCAGTGGCTGCGAAACTTTCGCATGCGTAAGGGCACTTTCATGGAACTTTGTGACTTGCTTTCCCCTGCCCTGAAGCGCATGAATACCAAGATGAGAGCAGCCCTCACAGTTGAGAAGCGAGTGGCGATAGCCCTGTGGAAGCTTGCAACGCCAGACAGCTACCGGTCAGTTGGGAATCAGTTTGGAGTGGGCAAATCTACTGTGGGGGCTGCTGTGATGCAAGTAGCCCACGCAATCAAAGATCTGCTGATATCAAGGGTAGTGACCCTGGGAAATGTGCAGGTCATAGTGGATGGCTTTGCTGCAATGGGATTCCCTAACTGTGGTGGGGCTATAGACGGAACCCATATCCCTATCTTGGCACCGGAGCACCAAGCCGCCGAGTACATAAACCGCAAGGGGTACTTTTCGATAGTGCTGCAAGCTCTGGTGGATCACAAGGGACGTTTCACCAACATCAACGTGAGATGGCCGGGAAAGGTGCATGACGCTCGCATCTTCAGGAACTCTGGTCTGTTTCAAAAGCTGCAGGAAGGGACTTTATTCCCAGTCCAGAAAATAACTGTTGGGGATGTTGAAATGCCTATCTGTATCCTTGGGGACCCAGCCTACCCTTTAATGCCATGGCTCATGAAGCCGTACACAGGCAGCCTGGACAGTGGTCAGGAGCTGTTCAACGACAGGCTGAGCAAGTGCAGAATGGTGGTAGAATGTGCATTTGGACGTTTAAAGGCGCGCTGGCGCAGTTTACTGACTCGCTTAGACCTCAGCGAAACCAATATTCCCACTGTTATTACTGCTTGCTGTGTGCTCCACAATATCTGTGAGAGTAAGGGGGAGACGTTTATGGCGGGGTGGGAGGTTGAGGCAAATCGCCTGGCTGCTGGTTACGCGCAGCCAGACACCAGGGCGGTTAGAAGAGCACAGGAGGGCGCGGTACGCATCAGAGAAGCTTTGAAAACCAGTTTCATGACTGGCCAGGCTACGGTGTGAAAGTTCTGTTTGTTTCTCCTTGATGAAACCCCCCGCCCCTTGGTTCACTCTACTTCCCTGTAAGCTAACCACCCGCCCCTCCTCCCTTCGATCACCACTTGCAGAAGCAATAAAGTCATTGTTGCTTCACATTCATGCATTCTTTATTCATTCATCACACAAATAGGGGGATGACTACCAAGGTAGCCCAGGAGGGGTGGTGGAGGAGGGAAGGAAAATGCCACACAGCACTTTAAGCACAGCACTTTAAAAGTTTACAACTTTAAAATTTATTGAATGACAGCCTTCTTTTTTTTGGGCAATCCTCTGTGGTGGAGTGGCTGGTTGGCCGGAGGCCCCCCCACCGCATTCTTGGGCGTCTGGGTGTGGAGGCTATGGAACTTGGGGAGGAAGGCGGTTGGTTACAGAGGGGCAGCAGTGGCAGTCTGTGCTCCAGCTGCCTTTGCTGCAGCTCAACCATACACTGGAGCATACTGGTTTGGTCCTGCAGCAGCCTCAGCATTGAATCCTGCCTCCTCTCATCACGCTGCCGCCACATTTGAGCTTCAGCCCTGTCTTCAGCCCGCCACTTACTCTCTTCAGCCCGCCACTTACTCTCTTCAGCCCGCCACCTCTCCTCCCGGTCATTTTGTGCTTTTCTGCACTCTGACATTATTTGCCTCCACGCATTCGTCTGTGCTCTGTCAGCGTGGGAGGACAGCATGAGCTCGGAGAACATTTCATCGCGAGTGCGTTTTTTTTTCTTTCTAAGCTTCACTAGCCTCTGGGAAGGAGAAGATCCTGTGATCATTGAAACACATGCAGCTGGTGGAGAAAAAAAAAGGGACAGCGGTATTTAAAAAGACACATTTTATAAAATAGTGGCTACACTCTTTCAGGGTAAACCTTGCTGTTAACATTACATACATAGCACATGTGCTTTCGTTACAAGGTCACATTTTGCCTCCTCCCACCGCGTGACTACCCCCTCAACCTTCCCCCCTCCCTGTGGCTAACAGCGGGGAACATTTCTGTTTAGCCACAGGCAAACAGCCCAGCAGGAATGGGCTCCTCTGAGTGTTCCCTGAAGAAAAGCACTCTATTCAACCAGGTGACCATGAATTATATCTCACTCTCCTGAGGATAACACAGAGAGATAAAGAACGGATGTTGTTTGAATGCCAGCAAACATACACTGCAATGCTTTGTTCTACAATGATTCCCGAGTATGTGTTACTGGCCTGGAGTGGTAAAGTGTCCTACCATGAAGGACGCAATAAGGCTGCCCTCCCCAGAAACCTTTTGCAAAGGCTTTAGGACTACATCTAGGAGAACCGCAAATGCCAGGGCAAAGTAATCCTTTCACATGCTTGCTTTTAAACCATGTATAGTATTTTAAAAGGTACACTCACCAGAGGTCCCTTCTCCGCCTGCTGGGTCCAGGAGGCAGCCTTGGGTGGGTTCAGGGGGTACTGGCTCCAGGTCTAGGGTGAGAAACAGTTCCTGGCTGTCGGGAAAACCGGTTTCTCCGCTTGCTTGCTGTGAGCTATCTACAACCTCCTCCTCATCATCATCTTCTTCGTCCCCAAAACCTGCTTCTGTATTGCCTCCATCTCCATTGAAGGAGTCAAACAACACGGCTGGGGTAGTGGTGGCTGAACCCCCTAAAACGGCATGCAGCTCATCATAGAAGCGGCATGTTTGGGGCTCTGACCCAGAGCGGCTGTTCGCCTCTCTGGTTTTCTGGTAGCTTGCCTCAGCTCCTTCAGTTTCACGCGGCACTGCTTCGGGTCCCTGTTATGGCCTCTGTCCTTCATGCCCTGGGAGATTTTCACAAAGGTTTTGGCATTTCGAAAACTGGAACGGAGTTCTGATAGCACGGATTCCTCTCCCCAAACAGCGATCAGATCCCGTACCTCCCGTTCGGTCCATGCTGGAGCTCTTTTGCGATTCTGGGACTCCATCATGGTCACCTGTGCTGATGAGCTCTGCATGGTCACGCTGGCCAAACAGGAAATGAGATTCAAAAGTTCGCGGTTCTTTTCCTGTCTACCTGGCCAGTGCATCTGAGTTGAGAGTGCTGTCCAGAGCGGTCATAATGGAGCACTCTGGGATAGCTCCCGGAGGCCAATACCATCGAATTGTGTCCACAGTACCCCAAATTCGAGCCAGCAACGTCGATTTAAGCGCTAATCCACTTGTCAGGGGTGGAGTAAGGAAATCGATTTTAAGAGCCCTTTAAGTCGAAATAAAGGGCTTCATTGTGTGGACGGGTGCAAGTTTACATCGATTTAACGCTGCTAAATTCGACCTAACGTCCTAGTGTAGACCAGGGCTCTGTGTGACGAAGTGGGACTGTTCTTAATGTTTCCTCTGAATAGTGTGGGGGTGCCTCAGTTTCCCCTAGGCAGTTCTTAAGTATCTAGGGGGTGGGGTAAGGGTGTGTGATCATTGCAGAGCCCTAGAGGGCAGGTGTGTGCAGGAGTCTGGACACAGAGAATGGCCAACACCCTGTTTCCTGGCAACTGATGGCCTGGGCTTTCCCCCCCTGCAAGGTGAGAGCTAAAGGGTTGGAGAACAAAGGAATCCGGTGACCTCCTGGCCCGGGAAAGGGACAAAGCCCAGAGGAGGAGGGGCTGGAGGGAGAGGCAGTTTGGGGCTGGCTGGGGACATGGAGTGAAGTGCAGATGTGGTTGTCTGGCTGACTGCCCCCCAAAATGGACCCAGCTGAGGGGTCCGGTTCTCTGCACCTACAAGCTCTGTTTTAGATCATGTTCCTGTCGTCTAATAAACCTTCTGTTTTACCGGCTGGCTGAGAGTCACGTCTGACTGCAAAGTTGGGGGGCTAGACCCTCTGGCTTCCCCAGGACCCCGCCTGGGCGAACTCGCTGTGGGAAGCACATGGAGGGGCAGAGGAGGCTGAATGCTCCGAGGTCAGACCCAGGAAGGTGGAAGCCGGGTGAGCTGTGTGTCCTGCAGACGGGCTGCTCACAGAGAGGAGACTTCCCCAGAGTCCTGACTGGCTTCGTGGGGAGCAGTTCCAGAGCATCGCCCGGGGACTCCGTGACACTCTGTGACTCTCCCAGCCCTGAGGAAGGGCTCCCTGTGGCTGGAAAGCTCGTCTCTGTCCCCACCAGGAGTCAGTCCAAGAGGAGATAAATCTGCAGTCCAGGTATGCACCGTGCCAGCAGGGGGCCCATCAGCTCTGTCTAAGTCGGGTTTTATAGCCTCACCCATCGCTAACGTATCCAAGCGCCTCTCAGGTGGCAAAGGGTGAGCAGTACAACAAGGGCCAGTTGTGGGTTTGCTACAGATCCTGGCCCTGTGCATTCCTGCCTCTCCCGCTCCTTGGAGCTGATTCTGGAGGCTGATTTCTCGGTCCACAGCCAGGGTCAGGAAAGCTGATCCCCTCTCCCACGAGCCCCAGGCGGGCTGTGTGAAATCAGCGAGCTGAGGAAGAAATCGGGGCAGCCTGTCTGTTTAGCCAGTTGGCCCCCAGCTGCATGCAAAAACCCAAGTAACGCCTGGCATCTACTGCACATCAGGCTCCTGCATGCGCAGCTCGGAAGGGCCTCGATGGGTCCCCACGGGTCAGTCAGGTTCCAGAGGCGCTGCGTCAGAGACGGGGACAAAGGTCTGCCCACAAGCCCTTGAACTGAGCTGCTCAATAAGAGGAGTTAATGATCAGCCCTTGCAGGGAGCTGGATGGCCCACACCTCTGTGTACAGCTGTCTGTTTAGTGCAGGGAGGGGGGCCGGGCGCACTGAAGACGCTGCCCGGGAGGAGACGCAAGCCATGGTGCCTGGGCGCTGCCCTCTGTCCTGGAGGGGAGGGAGGCTGGGCTGTTGAGTAGAAGCAGGAGAGTCTTGCTATGGATTCTGCACAGCCTTGCAGCAAGATTCTGGCAGGGTCCTTGGGCAGCAGCTGTACCAGAGGGGACCCAGGCTGAGTGGAGGGGCGGGAAAGTCCCATGTGCTAGAAACATTCCAACAGGGCTCCCTGCTCCTCCCTCCTGTACAGCCACAGCTCAGGGCCTGCACCATCCAGGGAACAAACAGGGGGTGCTCCCATCCTAAGTTATTGCCCAGACAAATATCTCCAGGGCGGCGCTCGCCAGCTCTGTCCTCTCCTGGTCCCGGCTCCTCACCTCTCCTGCTCTGTGGAGAAGATTCCTCAAGGATCCTGCACCCTTTCCCAGTCACCCCCTCTTGGACTCTCCCGGGAGGCGAGTGCTGCTCGGGGCTTAACGAGAGTTGAGGGAAGTGTCACTTCCCCTGCCCGAGAGAGAAGCTTTGTCAGCAAGTCTCCTCTTCAACCACCCTGTCATCAGAAGTGCATTCAGCAGCCCCAGTTGCCTTACATAAGCCTGGGAAGACAGCAGCCATGGAGAACAGGTTCCCTTTGCCTGATACCTTGCCAATAACAGGCCTCCCGGAAGCAGGAATAACAAGAAGAAATCGGTGCAATCTGCAAATCCATTGAGAATACAGTTCGGCATGATGTATTTCACAGTAGTGCACGCCAGCCCCAGCTGTGACCTCCCCAGTGCCAGGCACTGCGAGAGACAGTCCCACTGGCTAACCAAAGGGTAGGAGACAGGGTACAACACACAAGCAGAAGACTGGGAATGGAGCGGTTAGGTGACCAGCCCATGGTCATGCCGGGACTCAGTGGCAGAGCAGGGACTGGGCCCAGGTCTCCCAGCTCCGTTTTAACCATCCCAGTAGCCTTGCGAGACCATCCAGGCCACCAAGGGAGCAGATATCCCCCAGGGAACGCTATGACGCAGCAGGAGTCCCTGCAGTACAGGTGGCCCAGACGCACCGCTGCGCTCTGCCACGTGCCGCCTTGGACTTCGATCCTGGGGTCACACAGCAGGACAGCAACAGACCCTTCGGGCCAGAGGCTCTGCTGGTGGGACCCCAAGGCCTCCACCGAGCTAGAATACGCCATGGCCCTGGCTGCCCTTTGCCAGGCGGGGAAGGCCCTGAGCCCAGCACCCCTGCCAGGCACCTGGCAAAGTGGGTGTCAACCCCCCACCCCGAGCGAGACCCCAGATCTGCAGGGCCATGTTTGTCCCAGCCAAGTGCTGGCAGGAGCCGCCCCCACACCGCAGGGCAGGGGGCAGAGGTTCTAATGGGGTTGGGGGGCCCCGTCTTAACTGGTCCCAATGAAGGAAAATCACTATATAAACTGGGGGCCTTGCCATGAAAGACTTCCCCAGAGCATCGTGTTGTGACCGACAGAACCCGGCTCCTACTTACCTAGCCCTACCTAGCCGGCCACTAGATTGTTCCGGACTCTGGACTGGGAACTATAAGATCGACTGGCGGGACTCTCTCTCTCTCTCTGTGTGAATGCATGTGCTAACTGTATCTTCAATAAACTCAGCGTGTTGCCTTTTCCCCTGAGAAAGATCCCGTGTGCTTCTTATAAGGGAGTATAAGGGCCCTACCATCAATCAAACCCTAACCCCACCCCTTGACCCCTTAGCCCCGCCCCTTGACCCCTTAGCCCCGCCCACCTGAAGTCCCACCCTCACAAGACCTCTCCAGGGGGGGATTCCAGGCCCCCTCCCTTTTCGCAAATATCACCGAGTCAGAGTCGTGGTACAGGCACCGCTCTTGCAACCCGTCTAGGAGGCTGTATCGCTCTAAGCGGGCGTCAGCGGTGGGGAAACAGGCTAGGAAAACATTGGTATTGCCAGAGACAGAATAACGGTCTTTTGCGTGCTTCCAAGATACGCACGCTGTTTCATCGTCGATAAACTCACAGGATGAAACCTCGTAGTTGGGGGAAAACAGGTACTGAAAGAGTTCGTCAGGGTCTCTCACGATGCTGGTATTGGGTAGGTTGGTTCTTTGGCCGAATTTACCCCACAGAGAATTTAAAAACAGTTTAGCAATTTGGCGTTTAGCGGGGTTTAGCCTGATCTCGTGTCGGCGTAAAAGCACGCCTTCTTTCTGGTAGAAATCGTTAACATACTTATTTTGTTTGTCTTCGTCTGTGCCCCAGCTGGGATACCCTGAAGCCACTTGTTTCTGGCGGAGGTGTAATTTTATGTACTCCGAAAAGAGTTCATCAGATTTTTCATTAAAATGCCAGATTTCCTAGATTTTAGCCACCGCGTACCCCTTCGCTATGGCTGCGTTCAATTCCACAGTGCACCAAGTCCCCAGGATGGCCCTCTCCTCGTCAGTGTGGGTGCACGTCTCCCGCTGCACGGTTTCCGCGCAGGTTCGGCATAGCAGGAACATAAGCTTGCCGCCCACTCTGACAGGTAACAATGGAAAAAGAGGCCTCGTGGGGGGTACACTTTAACTTTTGCAATTCCAAAATAATTTGCAAGGGGTCCAAATTTGTGATAAACTATATCGGGGTGCCCGATAGGGTAGTCTTTGGTTTTGTTTACAAAAGGGTACAAGCTGGTAAAATCATAATAGTGGATTTCTTCGCCGGGCTTAGGTTTATAATATAGACAGATGGCGTTCGTCCTCCCCCCAAAAAGAGCATCCCTAGGCATGAGAGGCTGGGGTAACTGGGCTCGGTTTAAAAAGCTCGCAAGCTCCCTGTCTGTTTTTTTCATCACCACCCACTCGTGCTCCCAAAGAGTCCTCACTACAAGAGTGCTCCACACAATTTTGATTTTCTAAAGTGTTAAAAAAATGTGGAAAATACCCTTTGCAACCTTCAAACCCCATCGCCTGTGGGAGCTTGCTAAGCTTCATGGGCAAGAAGTTTAAAGAGTCTATAAAACGAATGCCAAGGGCTTTAACTTCAACACACATTAGTTTACTGCCCTGAGTGATCAGTTCTATGTACATCTTTTCCTTCAGTAACTGTCTAATGCAGAAATACGCATCATAACCTTTGGAATTGTGTGCTAGGAACGTGTAGTCCCGGAACTCTTTGCCAATAAAGGTCTTAAACATAGAAAGACATTCGTCACCCTTAAATTCCCAGGATTTTTCCGGCTTTAGGGACATCGCAAAAATATAATTGGGAGTGTGCAACCCAGTCTCCTGCATGCATTCAAAATCATAAAAAATATACTTTTCTGATGATTCGGGCTTTCTAAGGCTGTCCATAAAACAGAGGTGAACGTCTACATCTCCAACGATCAAACCCTGACACTGCTTACAGCCCCTCCCTTTACACCTGTGCCGCTTGTCCACGTACGCCTGACACTTATCGCACAAAGTTTTAGACAGGCATTCAGCTTGGTTTTTTGACGCACAGTTGACATGTCTGTCTAAACACTCTTTGGACCGACAATACAGTTTACAGCTAGGACACCTCAGCTGCACACCCACGTTGTCAGAGCACGTTGCGCTCAAGCAGAGACGGCAACGATACTGCAAGAATGGTCGTGACTGTACACCGTGTGGCAAAACTCACAGAATTTTTTGCTCCGAACAACTTTTTCACATCCAGAACCCCATAGTAATGTTCATTGTGCAACAGGATGAAATAAGTCTTAGGGTACACGGGGCCCCCAGTTTTGAAAAAACCCCAGCCACCTTTCACCGCATATAGCACCACCTGTATGTTAACTCCTAAATGCTGTTCAAACTTTGCTACATCACTGAGCAGAACCTTTTTTTGATCTGACCACCCCAGTTTCTCGTGCAACTTTCTCGCCTCTGCTAACAATTCTGCATCCGTAGGTTAATGACCGGCTATGACGGCCAAGAGCCCTCCCGCAAAACATAGATTGGTACCGGTGTAAGTCAGGTCTACTAAACATTGTCTCTTTTTATGAATAATCTGACTACTAAGGATAGAATTTAAAACTCTTCGAGCGCCCCCACCCCTATTTTTTACAACTGTGACAACGAGGTGCAACGTCCCATCGAGATGCAATTCTCTATTGCTCTGAAGCAGCTTTGAGGCCTGGTTTAAGAAATTCTCAGCGGACAGCTCATCCCTAGTTCTTCTGACTGAAAACAAAGGGTTAGTTAAACGACGGCTCTCTAAACGTAACTGTACGTAATCATCAGGGCCTACCCTACCATTAACGTCATCAAGAACTAGCTGTATCCCTCTGTGTATGGCTTCAACAGCCTGTTGAGCTGAATTTATTTGCTCAAGATGGACAAAACGAAACTCCTCACAATACACCGACCCCCCCAAATCTGGGTAATTCACGTTGCCAACTTCTCACTCTCTCCATATACACCTCTGCATTTTCAGGGTTACTTGGGGGTTCCTCTACGGAACCATCAGTGGCATCTTCTACATCCGATACTAATTGAGAGTCAGACTCTGAGACGCCTCCGTGAGGGTCATTGGGAGTAGATGGGACTCCGTCTAGAGAGCACTCTGGGGAATTTTCTAAACCAGAGTCTGATTTCGCCTCCCCATTTTCAGACATACCAGTTTGAGAGCCTCTGGTAGGGGGCATCTCTTTTTGGCTTTTTTCCCTCATTACCTCTTTAGCCCTTTTTAAAATTTTTACAGCTACCCTGGTCTGGAATTTTTTGGCAGCCATCTGTTTATCCCCCAAGCGCCGTCCGCCCTTTTGTTTACACACGAGCTGATGTGCACCCTTGAGGGTACCCCTTTCCACACCTAGTCATGCCTGATCAGAGCCACCCTTTCCAGCCCCCCTTTCTTTTAGGCTCCCTGAGGATTCAGCGTCCATCAGTTTTCTGAACAAAGAGTTGTATTTTTTCCAAATCTTTTTAGAATGCCGTAGTTTTAGACCCCCCGAGGATACAGTGTCCATCAGTTTTCTAAATGAAGCATCAAACTCTTCCCAAATACTAGAATATGGGGGATCTTTGTCAGTCCTTAGTTTTTTATTCACAACCCCTAGAGTGCCTACTCCGGTTTGTGAATGTGGGCGTTTTCGCTCACAGTTTTCTCAAGGCTTGGCGCGGCGGTGGCCACTGACGAACTGGAGTTGTGTTTGCATGGTTGCAATACCTTGGCATCGCAGGTGTTTTCAATCCTTGGTTTTTTATTCACAATCCCTAGAGCGCCTGCTCCGGGATTCCTGCTTCTTTGGTGGTTCTCGGGGACGGGTCCTTGTAGCTCCCACTACAGCCTTGTCAGAAGGGCTGCATATGCCTGCTTGGGGCAGGTGGGAAAAAAAAGCATTTTACAAAAACGTAACTTTGCCAGCTTTCTCACCCACACCTATGTATGTACTTAAAATACAAAACCTCATAATTAACCAGACTAATAAGCAAAATATATTTACCCGGCTTCATCCATCCATCTGTCACTGATACTTGTGAATTTTTCTTTTCAGTTGTCTCTTTCCTTTTTCTTTTGAGCATTTTTACCCGCTCATGTTTTGACCGTGCTGTAAAGCAAACAACATTCTAATAAAACACATGAAACTGTCTAGTAAACTTTAAAATAAAATAAAAAAATATCCATTAGGGTGTTTTTTCTATTTAAAAAAGTCATAGCTTTAAAACAAAATAATCCATTTCAGGCTGTACAACAAACACAGGTTTTGAGTTTATTTCTACCACTTTGAAAACAACCCCCACAAATATTTTTTTTAAAAAATACATCTCATTTTGCAAAGTAAAAACCCTGTTAATTGGAAACATACCATCACCATCAGTTTGTAGACATATACTTTTTAAAAAACACCTATGTTTTACACACACACATAGAGTTTAAAAACTGTTTGCAACAAAACACTTTTCAATAAACCCACATGCTTTTAAAAAGACCTCTGGTTGTTCTGGCCCCCGCCCCAGCCATGTGCGCTTGGGGTCTTTGGGGTAAAAAAAACAAACCAAAATGTTAGTTAGTATTAGCTCCCAAGTCCCTATTCAACCTATGTAATAACTTCAGGTATTAAGCACAACTACAGTTAAAAATGGTTTTTACCTTGGCCTGGTGATGAACTGCAACTTAAAGTTACTGGCTCCATGCTAAACAGATCACACTGCAATAAAGATAGGCACCATTATTTACTAAGATAGCATGGCCGAAAAATGGCATTATCTAATATATATATATTTTCAGAGTTAAAAAAAACCAGGGAACATACCTCCTCTTGCAGTCCAGCAGCAATTCAAGAGAGTTTCTGTTGAAAGAGACAGTCTCCAAGCTACCTGAGGTTTTGGGTTTTTTTTACACCATCCTAACTCTTTTGTTTCAAAATAGTTAGCAGGTTGATTGGATCACCCCTCCCTAGCATTCCCTTTTGTGATCGGGGGTGGGGAATAAGTTTTCTGCACAATTGGGCTGCTTTTCTTTTTTTTCTTTTTTAAGTTCAAATACATTTTATTTTTCCCCACCCCTGTAGGGACTTCTTATAGTAACCATTTCAAGTGAGGGACCCTTTGCAGATATCAATGAATGTCTTGGGACTTGTTTTTGTTTCTAAAAACATGTTTCTTTCATGCTTAAAGTTTGGTGGGGCGGGGGGTGATTTCTAGAAAATCACCTTCAACCAACCAACTCCTGGGCCATATTTGAACTGGCCTATAGCATTCCACCAACTCCAGGGGTTATATTTAAACTGCCCAATAGCATCGGCAAACTCCTGAGGTTTCATTTCATTTCATATTAATCAGAACTCACCATCCTCACCCACCCACCTCCCTTACTATGGGTGCACCCCCATCAAAATTAACCCTATGGCAACAAGGGTGAGTAATCAGTCACCCCGGCTATTCAGTGAGGGGGGGTGGCTAAACCCGTTCAGTTCAACAGAATAAGTCAGCTCTATTGTACTCAACCACATGTCTGAACCATCCCTGTTTGTTTTATTGTAAACACATTTTTAGGATACTTTTCCCCCTCCCACAACATACATTTCAGCTTTTTTTTTTTTTTGCTGTAAATGGGTCTCTCTTACACAAAAGACACAAGAGCTAGGTTCTCACAAACAATTTTTTTTATTTAAAAGACATACAGCTCCTTGAAAACAAACCAAGATGCTCCATTAAAAAAAGAAAGAAAAAAAGACTTTAAGCTCCCTTAGGGGCCAGAGACCTTTTAACAGAAATACAGATAGTCACAAAGCCCTTTTCAATAGATTTTTTTTTTTTTAAATTTACAGCTACCAAGTTTTATATCGCATGTTTGGCCCCTCACCATTTTCTAACTTAATCCTTTTAGATTTCTTACAAATAGACTTTTTCTTAAGCCGGGTTCTGTAACTTTTTGTGCGGACCAGACGGTCAATATAACGCTCTAAGCAGGCATCTTCCGGTTTGGTCATTTTCTTTAAAACATGGTCAGGGTCTCCACTGAATTGCACAGCATTTATCAAGGTCACCCCTTGTGCTAAATGTTCTTGGGTTAGGCACAGACATTGCATAGCATAACCTATGGCAATAACAGTGTTTAATAAGCTTTCCAAACACAGCTCAGCACACAGGCCCCCGGAGCTTGCAGTTTATATCCACTGAAGTCCAAGTCACACAGTCATGGTGCATCTATGACACAGCCCTCACAATCTTCAGAAAGCTTTTGCCTAAGACAGTGATTAAGAACAGAATAAACAGCAACGCGTACAATAATCCGCATGACTTTTTTACGCTCACGACGTGGCACTGGCTCAGTCAGTTCCATGCCAAACCTCCTCCTAAACTCCTCATAGCCGTCATCCTCGGAGTCCTCTTCAACATTTTGTATCGGCGTTGAGCAAAAACAAGGTGGGCCCGGTTCATCTTCGCTGCTTGGTGCAACGCTGTCCAGAGTCTCCGGGTCCTCTAGAAAGGCATCATCGAGCTGTTGAGAGATTTTTTTCAAAAAAGAAACAGCGTAAGCACACTACTGCTTGGTTTTTGATTTACACAATCCCTGGTTCCTAGCCCCCGTTACACCCCCACCCCGACCCTCACTTCTTAAACATTCATTTACCTGAGCCACGTCTTTTTCATTCACGTTGTCCGCCCATAACTCCCCCAAGCCGTGATCACTTTCCACCTCTCGGGGGGTGGACAACAAGAGGCCATCACGCTCATCGCGGGGCCCCACAAGCAGCCGGGTTTCGGGGTCGGTTTCCGGTGTGTCCATCAATGGCTGGGCCAAAGGGCTCCCCTCAATCGTCCCCTCCTCCTCGGAACTCTCTCTGATGTAGCGCTTTCTCCGCGGTTTGTTGAAGGCCCTCGGGGCTAAAACAAAGTCCAAAGTTCTCACGGGGGTGGTGAAGGAGTCCATGTTTCCACGATTTCTAAAACACACGCTCTTGGTAAAAGACAGCCTCTTCTGCCCGACGCTGGGCCTTATGGAGTGATGGTGCTGCGCTCTGATTGGCAGAGGGGTCATACGCCCCTCTTCTGGGCGGTTTACCCCATCCCAGAACCTGCCCTATTTTGGTCAAATCTGCTCTCGGGCCGGCCTGATTGGTAGAGGTTGGTGGGAGGAGTTGTTAGAGGGGTCACACGAATCATTTCCGGACGGGTCACCCCGCCCCCGGAACTCATCCTAATTGGTCAAATCTCCTCTTGGTCCTATCGGAACAAAACCCCTCCTGATTGGTAGCGGGGTCGGGGGAGGAGTTGTTAGAGGGGTCACAAGACCCACTTCCAGAGAGGAC
Source organism: Lepidochelys kempii (assembly GCF_965140285.1). Taxonomy (NCBI): domain Eukaryota; kingdom Metazoa; phylum Chordata; order Testudines; family Cheloniidae; genus Lepidochelys; species Lepidochelys kempii. Next base: position 2,156,107 of record NC_136390.1, read on the forward strand.
ACCCCCACCCTGGAACTCACCCTGATTGGTCAAAGCTCCTCTCTGGGCGGTCCTACAGGGGCAAAACCCATCCTGATTGGTAGAAGGTGGTGGGGGGGTTGTTAGAGGGGTCACAAGACCCACTTCCAGAGAGGACACCCCGCCCCGGAACTCGCCCTGATTGGTGAAAGCTCCTCTTGGGAGAAGTCCTACAGGGGGTGAAACCCATCCTGATTGGTAGAGGGCAGTGGGAGGAGTTGTTAGAGGGGTCACATGACATACCTTGCTTCCGGTCACGTGGCAGCCTTGACCCTGGAAGTAATACCCCATAGAGCAGGACTTCTGGTGGGGGGGAGAGGTCAAGGGGTGGGGTTAAGGGTCAAGGGGTGGGTGTCACATGACACACCTCGCTTCCGGTCATGTGGCAGCCTTGACCCCAGAAGTAATAACTCATGAGGGTGGGACTTCTGGTGGGTGTGGCTAAGGGGTCAAGGGGTGGGGCTAAGTGGTCAAGGGGCGGGTTAGGGTTTGATTGATGGTAGGGCCCTTATACTACTGATGGGTACCCTGGGCAGTAGGGTAGGCTCAGGGAGAGAGGGGGTACTCAGGTACCAGAAACCAGGTGCACATTCCCAGCAGGGGGGGTCTGGTCTTAGCAACCTGAGACCCCCATGGCCAGCTTCCTCTGTCCAGGAAGGTTGGATGCCCCCCTCCAAACCTCACCAACACCTTCCTGCACCCTCCACCTTCTCCCTACTCCCACCAACCCCCTCCTCCTGCCCCCTTCAGATCCCCTCCTGTCCCACTCCTTCCTCCCCCACCAACCTCCTCCCTGCTGCCCCCTCCAGATCCCCTCCTGCCTCACCCCTTCCTCCTGCACCAACTTCCTCCCTGCTGCCCCCTCCAGATCCCCTCCTGCCCCCCTTTCCTCCCCCACCTACTCCCTCCACTTGCCCCCTACTCCTACCAACCCCCTCCTCCTGCCCCTCTCCAGATCCCCTCCTGAACAACATAAGAGCGGCCAGACTGGGTCAGACCAAAGGTCCATCTAGCCCAGTGTCCTGTCTTCCGACAGTGGCCAGGGCCAGGTGCCCCAGAGGGAATGAACCGAACAGGGAATCAGCAAGTGATCCACCCCTGTCATCATTCCCAGCTTCTGGCAAACAGAGGCTTGGGACACCATCCCTGCCCATCCTGGCTAATAGCCACTGATGGACCTATCCTCCATGAATTTATCTAGTTCTTTTTTGAACCCTGTTATAGTCTTGGCCTTCACAACATTTTCATTTGGTGACCCCCTAGATCTTGTGTTATGAGAAGGAGTAAATAACACTTTCTTCTTTACTTTCTCCACACCAGTCATGGTTTTATAGACCTCTATCATATCCCCCCTTAGTCATCTCTTTTCCAAGCTGAAAAGTCCCAGTTTTGTTAATCTCTTCTCATACAAAAGCTGTTCCATACCCCTCATCATTTTTGTTGCCCTTTTCCAAACCTTTTCCAAGTCCAATATCTCTTTTTTGAGATGGGGTGACCACATCTGCAGGCAGTATTCAAGATGTGGGTGTACCATGGATTTATATAGAGGCAATATGATATTTTCTGTCCTATTATCTATCCCTTTCCTAAACATAGAATCACAGAATATCAGGGTTGGAAGGGACCTCAGCAGGTATCTAGTCCAACCCCCTGCTCAAAGCAGGACCAACCCCAACTAAATCACCCCAGCCAGGGCTTTGTCAAGCGTAACCTTAAAATCCTCTAAGGAAGGAGATCCCACCACCTCCCTAGGGAACCCATTCCAATGCTTCACCTCCCTCCTAGTGAAAAAGTTTTTCCTAATATCCAACCTAGACCTCCCCCACTGCAACTTGAGACTACTGCTCCTTGTCCTGTCCTCTTCCACCACCGAGAATAATCTAGAACCATCCTCTCTGGAATCACCTCTCAGGTAGCTGAAAGCAGCTATCAAATCCCCCCTCATTCTTCTCTTCTGCAGACTAAACAATCCCAGTTCCCTCAGCCTCTCCTCTGAAGTCACGTGCTCCAGCCCCCTAATCATTTTTGTTGCCCTCCGCTGGACTCTCTCCAATTTGTCCACATCCTTTCTGTAGTGGGGGGCCCCCTCCTGATCCCCTCCTGCCCCCCCCGGCTGCCCCCTCCTGATCCCCTCCTGCCCCCCCCGGCTGCCACCTCCTGATCCCCTCCTGCCCCCCCCGGCTGCCCCCTCCTGATCCCCACCTGCCCCCCTGCTGCCCCCTTCTGTTCCCCTCCAGATCCCCACCTGCCCCCTCCCCTGCGCTGCTCCCTCCTGATCCCCTCCTGCCCCCCCCGGCTGCCCCCTCCTGCCCCCCCCCGGCTGCCCCCTCCTGATCCCCACCTGCCCCCCTGCTGCCCCCTCCTGTTCCCCTCCAGATCCCCACCTGCCCCCTCCCCTGCGCTGCTCCCTCCTGATCCCCTCCTGCCCCCCCCGGCTGTCCCCTCCTGATCCCCACCTGCCCCCCCGCTGCCCCCTCCTGATCCTCTCCTGCCCCCCCCTCCTGCCCCCTCCTGCCCCCCCCGACTGCCCCCTCCTGATCCCCACCTGCCCCCCCCGCTGCCCCCTCCTGTTCCCCTCCAGATCCCCTCCTGCCCCCCCCGGCTGCCCCCTCCTGATCCCCACCTGCCCCCCCGCTGCCCCCTCCTGATCCTCTCCTGCCCCCCCCCGGCTGCCCCCTCCTGATCCCCACCTGCCCCCCTGCTGCCCCCTCCTGTTCCCCTCCAGATCCCCTCCTGCCCCCCCCGACTGCCCCCTCCTGATCCCCACCTGCCCCCCCCGCTGCCCCCTCCTGTTCCCCTCCAGATCCTCTCCTGCCCCCCCCCGCGCTGCTCCCTCCTGCCCCCCCCCCGCGCTGCTCCCTCCTGCCGCCCGCTCCAGATTCGCTCCTCCTCCAGCCCCCGGCGTGGGACTCGCGCCTCGGCCCCCCCCAGGTGCCGGCCCCGCCCCGGGCCACCGCGGCGCGGGCAGTGTGGCCATGGCGGGGCCGGGCGTCGGGCGCCGAGCTGCGGGGCTCCCCCTGCGCCGCTGGCTGCAGCCGCTGGCCGGGGCGCCGCGCTCGGAGCCGGCCCGGAGGGGCCGAGCCAGCGCGGCCGGAGCAGCCGCTGCGGCGCAGGGCGAGCGGCCGCTGAAGGGCCCCGAGGAGCTGCCGGGGCCGGGGCTGCTGCGCTCCCTGTACTGGATCTTCGGGCGCGGCTACCTGCTGCATACGCACCAGCTGCAGGTGCGGGCCGGGGTCCTGGGCACCGGGAGTCGGGGGGCTGGGCGTTGGGCACCGGGAGTCGGGGCGCTGGGCGTTGGGCACCGGCTGGGGGGCCTGGGCACCGGGAGTCGGGGCGCTGGGCGTTGGGCACCGGCTGGGGGGCCTGGGCACCGGGAGTCGGGGGGCTGGGCGTTGGGCACCGGGAGTCGGGGCGCTGGGCGTTGGGCACCGGCTGGGGGGCCTGGGCACCGGGAGTCGGGGGCTGGGCGTTGGGCACCGGCTGGGGAGCCTGGACACCGAGCAGTCGGGGCGCTGGGCGTTGGGCACCGGCTGGGGGGCCTGGACACCGGGCAGTCGGGGCGCTGGGCGTTGGGCACCGGCTGGGGGGCCTGGACACCGGGCAGTCGGGGGGCTGGGCGTTGGGCGCCGGCTGGGGAGTCTGGACACCGGGCAGTCGGGGGGCTGGGCGTTGGGCACCGGCTGGGGAGCCTGGACACCGAGCAGTCGGGGGGCTGGGCACCAGGCAGGCGGGGGCTGGGTGTTGGGTACCGGCTGGGGGAGCTGGGCTTAGGGGGTGGGCAAACAGAGGGGGGTGCTGGGTACCTAGGAGTGGGGCAGCAGGGTGCACGCTATTGGGGGGCTGAGCATTGTGCCCTGTGGGGCTGGGCACTTGGCGTTGGGGTTCTAGCAATGGACGGGGACCGTGGGTGACAGCACCGCGCCTTTGGCCCCATGGGACGTTCTGCTTTCAGGGTGAGGCTTGTCTGGGCACGAGACACGGGGTCCTTGGGGGCTGGACCCAGACTGTCAGACTAACTCCTCCAGGGCCGTCCCAAACCTCTCCATCCCCGTGCCCAGTGCCTTCTCCACCCAGCCACCTCTGCCCAAAACACTGAGCAGCGAGCCTTTCGAAACCAAAGCAAGCCAGTCCCTGCGGGCACGGCGCTCCCCGCGGGACAGGGTGAGAGAGAGGAAGATCCACAGGTGCCAGCGTGTCCCTGGGTGCGGGGTTAGAAGAGGCCCAGGTATTGCAGTGATGGAGGTGGGTAAGAACCTGTCTCGGACAGACTCAAATAGCATTGAGTACTTGGCCGTAGTAGCGGAGGGCTGGCAGGGCGTGCTATGGGAGGCAGAGGGTTAGGGTCTGGGAGGTTGGACTTGTTCAGCTGGGCACAAGCAAACATACAATACAGCCAAACGTTGAGTACTGCCAAGCGGAAAGTCGTCAAGGGACAGAGGCCAGGCCAGACTGACAGGACAGACTGGGGGACTCTATCCCGGGAAGCAGCGACACCGAAAAAGATATCAAGGTTGTGGTGAACATGAGCCCCCAGGGGAATGCTACGGCCTAACAGGCTGATGTGATCCCGGGGTGCATCAACGGGGGAATGCCGAGGAGGAGCAGGGAGGTTATTTTATCTCTGGTTTGGGCTCTGGTGTGGCCGCTGCTGGAATCCTGTGTCCAGCTCTGGCACCCACCATTCAGACAGGCTGGGGATAAATTGGAGAGGGGGCAGAGAAGAGCCACGAGAAGACAAATTCACTCTCCTGCTGGTGATAGCCCATCCAAAAGAGTTGTCACTTTGGATGGGCTATCACCAGCAGGAGAGTGCATTTGTGGGGGGGGTGGAGGGTGAGAAAACCTGGATTTGTGCTGGAAATGGCCCAACCTGATGATCACTTTAGATAAGCTATTACCAGCAGGACAGTGGGGTGGGAGGAGGTATTGTTTCATATTCTCTGTGTGTATATAAAGTCTGCTGCAGTTTCCACGGTATGCATCCGATGAAGTGAGCTGTAGCTCACGAAAGCTCATGCTCAAATAAATGGGTTAGTCTCTAAGGTGCCACAAGTCCTCCTTTTCTTTTTGCGAATACAGACTAACATGGCTGTTACTCTGAAACCTGTCATGATTTGTGTTATTCTTTGGGCACCATGTGTGTGCTCTGCACTGTTCAGAATAGGCCAGACAATGTAGTTCCTGAGCGGATATGTAGCCCTGGATAAGACGGCTCAGATATTTAAGGATGAAGTGTAGAGTTATTGACCACATGTTAGGACGTGCTCACTGTAACGTTTATAGCTGTGAGTGGACAGAAGTTTGGTAATAGAAGTTTTACTCGGTTAAGGACTAGATTTAACCCTCCCACTTTCTTTCAAGAGGAAGAGCTGCCCAGAGCACCTGGGCCTGTTTGTTTTCCTTTCCCGCCTGCCGTGGCCCTGACATACCTCAGAAGTCTCCATTTTTTCCTCAGTTTTAAAATGTGGCATTTTCTTGGTGTTTGGTTTTAAATATTCTCCTGTGAGAACCGCAACTCAGTTGCTGGGTGTTGTGTTTTAAGAGCCTTCTGGAAAGTCACTCGCCTTTAAACAGAAAGGAAAGCTGTGTTGCCAACTCTCAGGACTTTGTCACGAGTCTCATGATAATTGTTTTCCTTAAAGTCACAGCTGCTGGAGTTAGGTGATCTGTGATGATTTCATCCGTCGTTCTTAAAGAGAAACGAAGTGTCTAGCCCTGGTGGCTGTGGAGAAAGCATCAAAATGTGACCCCTAGTGCACCCTTAAGGCTCAGAAAGCAGAAGGCAAATGAAAAGATCCCCAAATCTATTATTTTATGTAATCTCATGATTTTAAAGCCCATCTCACGGTTTTTGGTGAGCCTGATTCATGAGTTTTGAACATTTGGGGATGGCAGTCCTGTGAAAGTGACTTGACAGGGCCTGTTTCATTCCTGTTTAAATTCAGTTTCTATCTAGCCTACAATTTGTAGTACGAGTTTATACTGCACCTCGAGCCCCAGGCAGGTGCAGTATAAACTCACGGGGCCTTACCCTCGTAGGACGTTTCCAAAAGTTAAATGATCTATTCCAAGCTTGGTGAACTGAAAAGAAGGGATAGAAAATCATCGAGATTTTTCTACAAGTATTTCAATTCTTGTATTCAAGAGTAAGAATAGACATTACAATTTTAAATCTAACCAGTGTCCCTTAAGTGACTTGACACAAGATGTCAGAACGTGTTCGTATTAGAGCTGAGTGGGTCTAATATTTAATTTTCTTTCTTTGAATAGGAATTAGATACAGTGCCCCTGTCAACTCATTGCTAAGTTATCTGCAAAAAAACCCCCAAGTAGCCCCTGGAATCACAATTAAAGTTGCCCCCTCCCCCCCAATCTGAAATGATGCCACTGTCCTCAGTCTAGCAGACAAAGGTCTAACAAGACCCAATGACTGGAGGATGAAGCTTGACAAATTCAGTCTGAAAATAATGAGTAACTTTTTGAGAGTGAAGGTAATTAACGTTTGGAACAACATACCAAGGGGTGTGGTGGATTCTCCATCACAGGCGATCTTAAAATCAGGACTGGATGTTTCTAAAGCATCTGCTGTAATTCAAACAGGAATTCATTCAGGGAAGTTCTGGGCTCGGGTTAGGCTGCAGGTCAGATTAGCTGATCACAACGATCCCTTCTGGCCTTGGGATCTAGGAAGTGTGTCCAGGATCTCCTGCTCTCAGTTCAAAGAGGAATCGGGTTCAGGTTCTGCTCTGTGTCCAGTCACCCTGGGCAACCCAAATACCCAGCTGGAGAGAAAGAGTCACCTCTCCTTCTCAGGGCACGCTGGAATATTTAGAAGCTGCTAAAGTCCTCCTCACTTAAATGCGCACCCGGGCAGGGGGCTTTTTCTCACAGAGAGGAACTGGGGGGAAGGGGATGAAGGAGGAGTGTCTTATGTCTCTTTAGCCAGTCATGTCTGTGCTCTGTGCCTCAGTTTCCCTATCTGTAGCGTGGGGTGGTATACATGGCTATTAACTGACTCTCCTTCAAAATGAAATGGCCGAGCCCATGCTATTATGAACTCTGTGCTCAGCTGAATGCCAAAGCCCTGACAGGCTGCCTCTTGTCTCTGCCTGGGTAATTGTAGCCTAGGAGCATGTGGACAAGGAGCAGCTCCAGAGCCTCCCGCCCACAAACACAGTCTGTGCCAATCCTCAGTTTCCCCAGGGGGCATGTGGTGCTGGGGAAAATGGGAGGTGCTGGGGAATCCAGGTGTTTGTTTTCCTCTTGAAACGAAAAGACCTCCTAAATCTAACACAGGAAGCAGTCAGGCTCATTTGGCGGGTACAGGCAACGCTGAAAGCTAGCAGCCGGCAATGCCCTTGAAAACCGGACTGGTGTGATGAAGTTGTTGGTTATCTGAGGAGCTGATTGTCTCCTGGGTCGCAGCTGGGTGAGAGGGGACCGCAAGGGTCAGCTGGTCCAGCGACTTTCCAGATATGGTACCCCTTTCCGGAGGCTGATTTGTCTTGTGTACCCCCAGGTTTCACCTCACGTAAAAACTACCTGCTTACTTCTGTATTTTTGTGTCTGATTTTGTATCACAGCACACTATTCCGGAAAGATTGCTGAGTTGCTCATTTTTACCATATAATTATAAATCAACTGGAATATAAACACTGTACTTACGTTTCAGTGTGTAATATCTAGAGCATTAATAACAAGTCATTGTCTGTATGAAATTTTAGTTTGTCCTGACTTCGCTAGTGCTTTTTATGTAGCCTGTTGTGAAACTAGGCAAATCGCTAGATGAGTTGATGTACTTCCTGGAAGACCTCTGCGTACCCCCAGGGGGACTCATACTCCTGGTTGAGAACCCTGCTCTAGCCTAACCCCCTGCCAAGATGCAGGATTTGGGGGTATCTTTCCAAAAGGGAGGGGGTCTGAGTGTGAGGGAGAGAGAGCTTAAAAAGGGAATGTTCTTTTCAAACACTTTCAAAACTCATTAGTGGTTGATGTGATCAAAACCTTAACTGCAGTGTAACAAAGCTTTTTGCTTGGGAATTTCCTTAGTTGTATTTTTTTAATAAGATCATAAGAACGGCCAGACTGGGTCAAACTAATGGTCTGCCTAGCCCAGTATCCTGTCTTCCAACGGTGGTCAATACCGGGTGCTTCCTTGATCAGAACAGGGTGATTATCGGGTGATCCATCCCCTGTCATCCAGTCCCACCTTCTGCCAGTCAGAAGTTTAAGGACACCCCGAGGGTGGGGTTGCCTCCCTGGCCACCATAGCCATTGGTGGACCTATCCGCCATGAATTTATCTAACTCCTGTGGGTTTTTTTAACCCAATTATGGTTTTGGCCTTCACAACATCCCCCGGCAAAGCCAGGAACCCTTAAGAGGTTGGGTGCATTTCTACATGATATACAGCTGGAGGTATAAATAGAGAGCAATTAGTTACTAAGTTATAAAACTCTGGCACCAGACCTTGACATTTCTGGCCATCCCAATTGCTTTGCTGAGAATAAGCAACACAATGAGACCATGCAAACTGTCATGAGCAGGCACTGGCTTTACGCTGTCGGCCTCCTGTGTGGCTTTCAACCAAGCAGATCTTCTACATGTTGTTTGTCAAAGTGAAATAATCCCTCTTCCCAGCAGGTTCCCAGCCTTGCAGCTGAATTCACTGTTGTTGCTAGGTTGCTTTTCAAGTCTGAACTTAATGGGGAAATTCCTTTGAACAGGGCTTAGCACAGAGGGTGATTCTATAGCTTAAATAGACCCTGCTCATTAAGCATCCAGTCCTGCAAGTCTTCACTCAGTCAGGGAGTCCTCCCTCATGCAAGAAATCCAATAGCCACGCTGGTGAGTAAGGACTGCTCCCCGCTGGAAATGCAGATGTACACCCCATGGGCCTCAGTGTGTTTGCCGTCCAGTCCTTGGGGAGAGGAACGTGTGATCAGCGACTAGGTTACTAAAAGCAGCAAGCGAAAACCCATCTGAATGTTATCAAGGTGGGGAAGCGTAACTGATGGTGAACGGCAAACTCATATGCATGCGTCTAGGCCAATGACCGTCTTCCTTTCACTCCTGTGACTTAGCTGTAGGATTATTGTTCTGTGCATTTCCAAGATGCCCATCCTGGCTTCTGTCACGGAGTCTCTGGGTGATGCTCTGGAACTGCTCCCCATGAAGCCAGTCAGGACTCTGGGGAAGTCTCCTTTCTGTGAGCAGACTGTCTTCAGGACACAAAGCTCACACAGCTTCCACCTTCCTGGGTATGACCTTGGAGCATTCAGCATCCTCTGAGGTTTATTAGACGACAGGAACATGGTCTAAAACAGAGCTTGTAGGTGCAGAGAACTGGACCCCTCAGCTGGGTCCATTTTGGGGGCAGTGAGCCAGACAACCCCGTCTGCACTTCACTCCTTGTCCCCAGCAAGCCCCGAACTGAAACCCCCTCCAGCCCCTCCTCCTCTGGGCTTTCCCCTTTCCCAGGCCAGGAAGTCATCTGATTCCTTTGTTCTCCAGCCCTTTAGCTCTCACCTTGCAGGGGGGAAGGGCCCAGGCCATCAGTTGCCAGGAAACAGGGTGTTGGCCATTCTCTGTGTCCAGACCCCTGCACACACCTGCCCTCTAGGGCTCTGCAATGATCATACACCCTTACCCCACCACCTAAATACTTATGAACTGCATAGGGGAAACTGAGGCACCCCCACAATATTCAGAGGAAACATTAAGAACAGTCCCACTTCGTCACAGCTTCTCCCTAGAAAAAGGAACCAGGGCTGGTATAGCCAGAGCCGGGGGAACCATTCTGCATTGGAGCCCTGACGAGAGAGGCCGGTTTTTGGAATATGTTGCAACTTTGCTTTGTTCTGACGAAGCAGCGATAAGGGATGGTGGTGCCATACCCACCGAGGGAATGGACGTGCCCTGCTGTGCCTACGGGGTCTCGGTCACAGCCTGCCGGTCAGGTTTCCAAATAAGGCTTTGTTGTTCTGCAAACGAATCAGCCGAGAGGGGAAATGCCCTTTATCTTTGCTTTGCACAGTGTTGTGTATTTTTATGCTTTTACTCAGCGTAGGCCTCGATACTGTAGTAGGCTCAGGGGGCCACATGCATAGGATTGGGGCCCTAGATCCTATGTGAGATTGTCCTATGTGGGCCAGATCCTCAAAGGTATTTAGGAACCTGACTCCCACTGAAACCCATGTTTCCCTACTTTAGTCTCCACCATAATGACCTGTAGTGTGCACACAGGCTCAGACCCCAGATCCATCTAGTTATGGGACCCATCTCCACCAGTGTTCAGAGCAAGGTTCCAGAACCCCCAATGTTACCTCTGGAATAACCTGCCTGGACCCAGCTCAGCCAGAGGTTGACTCGGGGCTTGATGCAGGAAGATCTCTGTCGAATCCTGCCTGGCATCACTGGGGATGTGCCCATTGCCCGGAGAAGAGTCTCCGATCCATTCAGAAGTCATGCCAAGCTCTCCGCCTCCGTGGTGGCTAACGGCAGGGAGCACACAGCCCTGTTCCGCCTGGCGTGGCAAGAGCTTTCCTAACTGACCTGAGATGGCGAGTTTTTCTTGTTCTTCTGTTCTGAGGGAGTGTCCACAGCAGCACCTGACCTGCCTCCTCGCTCCCCTTCATTACTTCATATGCCTCGGTCCCATCTCCTCTTGCTCCCCCCGCCAGGTGAACTCTCCCAGCTGTTCCAGTCTCTCTCTGCAGAAATCTCTTCGTCCCACTAATCACTTTGGCTTTTTCTCTCTGTTCTCGGCTGTGGTTTTCTCTGCGATGCGATGCACACAGTGTCCAGGTGAGGCTGCCCAGCAGATTTCGAGAATGGTACAAGAGACTTCACCGTAATTATTCCCCTCCCATTCCTTATGCAGCTGAATGGCTTGGTTGCTTCTTTGACCTCAGCTGTGCACTGAGCAGAGGTCTCCATCGCATGGTCTACAGTGATGCCCAGGTCTCTTTCATGCGTCGATGCAGTTCATTTAGGCCCCAGGCGGTGTGTGAGTCATTTACTTTTCCCCCTGCGGACTTTGCATTAATTTCATCTGCTGTCATCTTTCCCGGTCACCCAACTTAGTCAGCTCTCTGCTCGTGACTCCCCTGAATAGCTGTGTCATCTTTCCATTGTGCTACCTCACTATCCCCGCCACCCCGCCGTGCAGATTGTTAAGAAATATATTAACCCGGGATTTAGGGCAGAGCCTGATGGGTCCCACCAGGACCCTGGGGCCGTGGTGGAAATGGACCATTTCATGCTATACTTTGCTCCCTGACTCTTGGCCTGTTCCTGTGCTAGGACAATACTTGGCCTCTCACCCCAGGACGATTTCCCTTCTTTTGTAGCTACTTGTATGAGACCTTGTCAAGAGATTGGTGAGGTGCAGCTTGGCTTTGCAGGGCCAGGCCGGGCCGAGCCTCTCCCCGCAGGATCGGCCGGTGTTTTGTTGTTTTGTTTTTAATTCTCCTTTCAGCCAGTGTGCCAGATATAAATTGGAATTCCCCGAATCGCCCCCAGAGTCTTTTTAAAATATAGATATAGAATAAAGTGTTGCTTTCCAGTTCTCCGGGACCATGGCCGTTTTTGGTCAGAGATTGTGTGGTTTTGCTAGCAGTTTAGCCCATTCTCCTAGAGCTCCTTTAAATCCCTTGGCTGGACCATCTGGGCGTGGTGCCAGGTGACTTGTGCCAGCCCCCCTTCTCCTGTCACCTCAGTCTCTGAGAGCACCGAGGCGTTGTTACCAGAGAAGGGCAGATTCAGGGTAGGACTCTCCCAGCATCCGCAGGGGTGGACTCTGATGTTCTCGCTGGTAACATTCAGATATGCTGCCCCACTCCCAATACGAAATGCAACCGCTCAGGAAGGTAAGTAGCCCAGTGCCCAGGGACATTGAATTTTATCATGGGCTGCAGGGAGGTTTCTGGCTGGCCCGCTGGAGCATGGGGAGGTAAAGCCATCTGCTCCCCGACCATCACAGTGGTGTCTGGTCACTACCGCCCTGTGGCTGGATTGGAAGTGGCAGCCCAGCAATGCAAGGCTACATACCCCACTCCCAATCCTCCACGGGGGGCTGGCGTGCCAGTCGGGGCCAACCTGCTGTGGTGAATTGCAGGTTACGTTCCGGAAGCTTTACGGCCCCATGTGGAAATCCACCTTTGGGAAGTACAAGAACGTGAACATCGGGAGCCCGGAGATCCTGGAGCAGCTGCTGAGGCAGGAGGGGAAATACCCCATGAGGAGCGACATGGCCCTGTGGAAGGAGCATCGGGATATCAGGCAGCTGCCGTACGGCCCGTTCACCGAGTGAGTCCAATGATCAAGGCTTTAGCCGTCCTGACGGTGTTCCTGAGCGCTGCTGCAATGCAAACATCATGTGGGCTCCCAGATCAATACAGGGCTGGAGTCCCGAGCAGCTGGGTACAAGACAATGGCCTGCAACATGCAGGAGGGGAGACTACTCGATCTAATGGTCCCTTCGGACCCTCTAGGCCTGTGTTTCTCCATGACTGGTCCGTGGACCGGTGCTAGTCCCTGAGATCTCCCCGGCACAGTTGAGGAAGGCAGCAAGCCTGGTATGAAGAAGGCTGAGAAAGACGGCTCTAGGAAACTGAGCTATTCCCTTGTGTGCTAGCAAGACTAATGTCCTTGATCGGGCGGCTGCCTGGCGGTTCTGGCACCCAGGCAGCATTGCATTTGGACTCCTGCCTTCGCTCCGTCCCGAAGGCTCGCCAGGGCCTGCCAAAGCCGTACAGAGAATCAAGGCAAGGTGTGCAAGAGACGGGCAGGCTTGATGGGTCAAGGCTGACCTAGTTTCCCCCACGTGTGTCATTTCTAACACGTGTTGCTTCTAAATGGGTGATCAGACAGCACTGGGGTGAAGTCGAGGATTGGGCAGAAAGATTTTGGTGCCGGGGAAAGGTGGGAGCTTCTGCTGAAATTCTCATCACAGAGCATTTCCGGTGATGCAGGCCAGGTCTCGCTAGCGACCGAGGCCCTTAGCCTTGAGCTGCTGTGGGGTGCGGAGCCCGGAGCTGGGGAGGGTCAGGACCCCCGACGGGGTCAGACTGGTGTTGCGGGCAGCAGGGAGGTGGAGGGACAGAGGCACTGGGGTTTGCCCAGGACCCCGTCCCCACAGTGGGCACTTCTGGAATTACCAGCCCGTGGGATGTTTTCCTCCATGCCCAAGAGTCCATGGTTGGCTCATGCCCTGGAGCAAGGGGTTTAGCACCCTGGTACAATTGTACCCCTCTCCTGGCGCTGGGGGGGCACCTAGCAGAGTCTCTCCGGATGCAGGGCCTGCTCTTGGGGCTAGGTGGGCCCGGTGCCACCATTTGGCTGTTGCTTGGGGCAGCTGGATGAGGAGCAGGGGGCAGGCAGTGGGCATAGCTGGAATTGTGTGTTGGGGGGGGGAGGAAAAGTGAACCCCGGTGTTACGGGGCAGTTCCCGGCCTTCCCTTAATCTCTTGGCCCATCCCTGCCAGCCCCCGCGTGCGCGGAGGGGGCGGCTCGGTGTCCCGCTCCCAGCTGCCCCTCGGTGTGGGCGGGTGCTGAGCCGTCTTCTGCCTCCCCCGCAGGGAAGGGGAACGCTGGTACCGCCTGCGCCAGGTTCTCAACCAGCGGATGCTCAAGCCGTCGGAGGCCATGCTGTACACGGGGGCCATCAACGAGGTGGTGTCGGACCTGATGGCCCGGCTGCAGGTGGAGAGGGCGGGGAGCCCCTCGGGGGTCCTGGTGGGGAACGTGACCAACCTGCTCTATAGCTTCGCCCTGGAAGGTAGGGGGCAGGGGGGCGGCTCGGGGGGGAAGGAGTGGGGCTCAGGGGGCCCTGTGGGGCATTGCACGCTGCCCCCTAGTGCATCCAGACGGATCTGCTGCAGCCCTGCGCTGCTTCCCTGGAGTCCCCTTCCCCCAGGGGGGCCCTGTCAGTGTTCAGGGCCCCTACCAGCCCCTCTCCTCTCCTTCCCGCCAGGCATCTCCTACATCCTCTTCGAGACCCGCATCAGGTGCCTGGAGCAGGAGATCCCCGTGGAGACGCGGCGCTTCATCGACGCCATCGGCCTCATGCTGAAGAACTCCATCTTCGTCACCATCCTGCCCCAGTGGAGCCGGGAGCTGCTGCCCTTCTGGAACCGCTACCTGGAGAACTGGGACATCATCTTCGCCTTCGGTCTGTGGCCTGGGCGGGGAGCCGGGGTCAGACTCCACCCTGGCGTCGCTGGGATGGTACCCAGGGCTGGGAGCCGCGTCGCCACCCCCTGCCCTTCGCGGGGAGCAGTTTTACCTGCTGCAGCTCAGCTCCCTGAAACCAAGCCCTGGCTTCCAGATCTCCCAGCCCTCGCCCTCTGTGCGCAGGCTAGTGACAGACCCCCCCCACCCCCGAGCCCCTCGGTAATAGCCAGCCCCTGGCACTGGGGCCAGCTGTCTGCAGAGAGACAGGGTCCACGCAGCTGGACGGGCCCCAGCCAGGATCGCGCCCTTATGCCAGCCCGGGCACTTATATTCATATACTTATATACCAGCCGGGGCACTTATATTTATATACTTATATGCCAGCCCGGGTATTTATAGTGGAACAACTGGACGTTGATTAGCAAAGGCGACATGTGAGTGCAGCTAAGAAATGGAAACAGAACAGGTTCCGGGGGTAAATCGCAGGTCTGGGTCTACACTGGGTCCTGTTCCTACAGAGCAAAGCAGGTTTTGACAGAGGTGCTGGATTCCAGTCGTAGCCAGGATCCGAGTTCCCACCCCTCGCCCTACAAGGGACGTCTACGCTGCAGGGGGGCACCCGCGGCTGGCCCAGGCCAGCTCACAGGGCTCAGGCTAAGGGGCTGTTTAGACTTCTGGGCTCCTGGACCCTGCAAAGTGGGAGGGTCCCGGAGGTCGGGCTGCAGCCCAAGCTCAGGCATCCACACTGCAATGAAACATCCCCGCAGCCCAAGTTGGCTGGCACAGGCCAGCCGTGGGTTTTTAATTGCCGTATCGACGTACTTCCAGGGGGTTCCTCTTTGTTTGGGTAAACCAGGGGCCTTCTGCATTTCTTAGATAGGCCCGTCAGCCTCTGCAATGCACCCACAGCTACGACGAGTCCCCCCCGTTCCTTGTTCCGCGGCTCTCCCCCATTGGGTTCACCTCTCCCCCACCACCACTGCTTTTCCCTGTTGACTTACCATGTAAACGGGGCTTTGCTTTGCAATGATGAATTGCCCCCCGAGCCGGGGCAGTGGAGCGGACGGGCGTCGGCGTGTCCACGCTGCCGTGTGCCAGACTGGGGAAGAGAATTTCCTCCTGAGCACACGGCTCCTTGGGTAGCAGGAGTGTGCCCATTTTGCAGCGACGTTAGCGACCCGCGTCTCCTCGGCTTTCTTCCGCTACCTCACCGGGCGCTCGCGGGGAGAGCGCTGGGTTGGCTGGAGCGGGTTTGTCAGGCCTGGTAGGAGCCTGACGGAGCCTTTGGCCTTGAGGGGTCCCAGGAAGCCAGAGCGAATTCTGCTGCTTTGGGGTCTCTGCTCACCCCTCTCCCTGGGGCTTAGGGCTGCCGGGATACCGGCCCCAGCTCAGATGTGTGGCCCAACAATTCGCACAGGGAGACTGATCTGCTCCGTGGTGCATGGCCCAGGTCCCCTGCCCCCCCACCCTCCCATCACAGTCAGTCCTGGGGGGGCAACAAGGATCCACTCGATCCCATCAAGCTACGGCAGGGCCTGCGTCGATCCTGCCCTGGGCTTGGTGCCCTCCCTGCCTGGCTCCATCCGCAGTCAGGGAGCCCCTCAAGTACCCACTGGCAGAGGTGTGGCCGCACGGAGAGTGAAATCTCCCTTTGAGGGAGGGACTCCATGATCCCCCCAACCCCCGGTCTCTGGAGCTATAGCCCTGGGCTGGACAGGCAGTCATCCAGACCCACCCTTGATGGTGGATCGCCTGGCCCTGCCTGGCAGGGAGATGCTGTGCCCGTGAGTCCAGGTCTCTCAGCATGCGCGGGAGGGGGCCGTCTGGGGAGCCCCGTTCCCTTGGGGGAGAGGCGTGCCCATCAGGGGTGCTCCCACGTTACGGGTCCCTGTGGGATCCAGCCAGCAA
Organism: Lepidochelys kempii; assembly: GCF_965140285.1. Taxonomy (NCBI): domain Eukaryota; kingdom Metazoa; phylum Chordata; order Testudines; family Cheloniidae; genus Lepidochelys; species Lepidochelys kempii. Next base: position 2,172,207 of record NC_136390.1, read on the forward strand.
CCGCGGAGGCGGCTGGGCAGGGTCTGGGGCGAGCCCTGGCAGTGAGCTCGCAGCTGGGCATCCCCTGGGCTTGTGACCCCCGTCGCTCTGTGGGCAGCCCTCGACGGTCCCCAGGCCCCTTCCCCCACCTCCGTCTCTGCGCGGGACCCGCTGTGATTCCCCCTCCCCTGTGCGACAGTCCAGCTGCCCCCCACCCCCCGCCGAGGGTCCTGACGGCTCTGGACCCTCTGGCTCTGCAGGCAAGAAGCTGATTGACAGGAAGATGGAGGAGCTGGAGTTGCAGCTGGAGCGAGGCGAGCAGGCCTCGGGCTACCTGAGCTACCTGCTGGCCAGCGGCAACCTGATGCCGGAGGAGGTGTACGGCAGCGTGGCGGAGCTGCTCCTGGCCGGCGTGGACACGGTAGGGCGGCCGGCCGCCCGCAGCCCTGACACCCGGCCCAAGGGGGTCAGGCCTGGGGGCTGTTGGAATGGGGGGGGCTGTGGCACAAACCCCGTTGCGTGGGGGGTTGCTGAGGAGCTGCTCTGTGTGGGGTGGGGAGGGAAGGGGTGGGCACCCCAAGGGCAGATGCAGTGGGTCTAAAAGGGAGCGCGCTGGGGAGCTGTGGGGCCTAGTGGGTAGGGCAGCAGCCCAGCCTGGGTTCCATTCCTAGCTTGTCACAGCCTTGCTGGGTGAGTCACGTCCCCTCTGGGCCTCGGTTTCCCCTCTGTCTTTTTCTGGTCTATTTAGATGGTGAGCTCTTTAGGGCAGGAGCTGTCCCTGACTGTCCCTGGGCCGCGCCTGGTACAACGGGGACCCTGTCTCCATAGCGGTCTGGCAGCAGCTGGTGCAGCGGGGCCCCCATCTGCGTAGGGGTCTGGGCAGCGCCTGGCACGATGGGGGGGCCCCATCTCAGTTGGCACTAGCGTGCCACAGCCAGCTGTGGGGGTTCTGGGCTGGCAGGCCCCGCCATGCAGGGCTGGGTTTAGGCTGAGCTCGGAGCTGCCGAAGGCTTTGCTTGTGGGGACCCGTCCACGTGGGGCAGGGTGGGGGACTCCTGGGGAGCCACGAGGGGCTGCCCTGTCCATCACAGCCTGCTCCCGCTTTTCCTCCCTGCAGCCTCCCTTGTCTGTGCGGAGCTGCTCCCTCACCCTGTCTCTGCTGTCGTCCCCCTCAGACGTCCAATACCTTGTCCTGGGCCCTCTACCACCTGGCCAGGAGCCCAGAGACCCAGACCTCCTTGTACCAGGAGGTGAACAGTGTCGTCCCTGGAGAGCAGATCCCCAGCGCCCAGGATCTCGCCAAGATGCCGCTGCTTCGGGCCATTATCAAGGAAACGCTCAGGTACGTCCCCCGCTCTCCCCGGGGCCTGGCCCGAGAGGGGCCCCCTTGGCAGAACCCACAGCCCTGTTGGCATCCCTGGGTGGGGCAGACTCATGAAGGGAGGGTGAGGTGGTGACTAATGGCACCATGCACCTCACTAGCCGGCACTTGGCAAACCTCCCCTAGCAGCCCCACACCCCCCCCCCGGTCCCAGGGAGATGGCGCTGCGCCCAGCACTGGTGTGACTCGGAGCCCGGCACTGGACAAACGGTCCTTCAGGCATTCGCCAGCACAGAAGGATGGGCCAGCGGCCAGTGCCCCGGCTCCAATTCAGCATCCAGTGCCCTGCTCTCACAGCTGCCCTGTGTCCCTTGGACTCTGTGCCTCAGTTTCCATCTGTGCAATGGGGATAATGGCTCTGCACGGGAGAGGGGGGGCGTGCCACTTGCCCCATCCCATGCCGTAGCCCCGTCTCTTCTCCCTGCCCGGCAGGCTGTACCCCGTGGTCCCCACCAACTCCAGGGTCATGGTGGAGAAAGACGTCGTCATTGGAGGCTATCGCTTCCCGAAGAACGTGAGTGGGGGTCTCTGGTCTGCTTCCCGGCCCCTGGGCCTGAGGCTGTCGCTCCCCAGCCCTGCGGCTGCACCGGCTGCGGGGCCCAGGGAAGGAGCTGGAGGAATTAGATGTGCCATGTGAAGGCAACACAAAGCCAGCTCCCCCTTGGGCACAGCAAACCAGCTCTGCTTGGAAGGGGACCAGCCTAAAGTGGGGGGGAGCCCAGGGCTGGGCTAGCAGGGGCTGCGGGTCGGGAGTGAGGGGCACCGGCAGAGCTGGGGGGCGAGGGGGAGCCCAGGGGTGGGCTAGCAGGGGCTGCGGGTTGGGAGTGAGGGGCACCGGCAGAGCTGGTCACAGGGAGCCCAGGGGTGGGCTAGCAGGGGCTGCGAGTCGGGAGTGAGGGGCACCGGCAGAGGTGTGGGGCGAGGGGGAGCCCAGGGGTGGGCTGGCAGGGGCTGCGGGTCGGGAGTGAGGGGCACCGGCAGAGGTGTGGGGCGAGGGGGAGCCCAGGGGTGGGCTGGCAGGGGCTGCGGGTCGGGAGTGAGGGGCACCGGCAGAGGTGTGGGGCGAGGGGGAGCCCAGGGGTGGGCTGGCAGGGGCTGCGGGTCGGGAGTGAGGGGCACCGGCAGAGGTGTGGGGCGAGGGGGAGCCCAGGGGTGGGCTGGCAGGGGCTGCGGGTCGGGAGTGAGGGGCACCGGCAGAGGTGTGGGGCGAGGGGGAGCCCAGGGGTGGGCTAGCAGGGGCTGCGGGTTGGGAGTGAGGGGCACCAGCAGAGCTGGTCACAGGGAGCCCAGGGGTGGGCTAGCAGGGGCTGCGAGTCGGGAGTGAGGGGCACCGGCAGAGGTGTGGGGCGAGGGGGAGCCCAGGGGTGGGCTGGCAGGGGCTGCGGGTCGGGAGTGAGGGGCACCGGCAGAGGTGTGGGGCGAGGGGGAGCCCAGGGGTGGGCTGGCAGGGGCTGCGGGTCGGGAGTGAGGGGCACCGGCAGAGGTGTGGGGCGAGGGGGAGCCCAGGGGTGGGCTGGCAGGGGCTGCGGGTCGGGAGTGAGGGGCACCGGCAGAGGTGTGGGGCGAGGGGGAGCCCAGGGGTGGGCTGGCAGGGGCTGCGGGTCGGGAGTGAGGGGCACCGGCAGAGGTGTGGGGCGAGGGGGAGCCCAGGGGTGGGCTGGCAGGGGCTGCGGGTCGGGAGTGAGGGGCACCGGCAGAGGTGTGGGGCGAGGGGGAGCCCAGGGGTGGGCTGGCAGGGGCTGCGGGTCGGGAGTGAGGGGCACCGGCAGAGGTGTGGGGCGAGGGGGAGCCCAGGGGTGGGCTGGCAGGGGCTGCGGGTCGGGAGTGAGGGGCACCGGCAGAGGTGTGGGGCGAGGGGGAGCCCAGGGGTGGGCTGGCAGGGGCTGCGGGTCGGGAGTGAGGGGCACCGGCAGAGCTGGTCACAGGGAGCCCAGGGCTTACATGTCCCGAACAAGGGGTGCTGGTAATTAAGCACACTCCGGGCCCAGATCTAGCCCATGCCCCCAGCCCTTCCACCCAGGGCTTTGGTCCCTCACGTGCTCGGGGCCGCAAGAGGGGTGGCATGTTGCCTGGGACACGGCTTGCCGTGGGGATGGGTCTCACTTCCTCTGTTCGGCTCCATCAGACGCTCTTCGTCCTGGCTCACTACGCGATGACGCGCGACCAGACCAGCTTCCCGGAGCCCGAGCGTTTCCTGCCCCAGCGCTGGCTCCGGGGCCACGGCTCCGCCCACCACCCCTTCAGCTCCATCCCCTTCGGCTACGGGCTCCGCGGCTGCCTGGGCCGGCGCATCGCGGAGCTGGAGATGCACCTGGCTCTGGCCAGGGTGAGTGGGGACCCTCGCGGTGCCAGCGGTCGGACGGGGGGGTTGGCTACGGCCCGCAGGACAGGGCGCTCCGAGGGCCAGAGCTGCAGACAGCACCCCCCCCCGTATCGGAGACACGTCCCCCCCAGGTCTCAGGGATGCTGCGTGACTCTATGCCCCAAGAGGGGGAGCTCAGTGTCCCCTCACCCCGCTGCTAACTGAACCACCCTGTAGGAGCCGACTGCCCCAGCCACGGCATGAGCCCCCAGACGGGGCCCGTGTGCAAAACCACTGGGGAGAAAACTCCCGAGCCACCCCGGGGGGCAGAAGGGGCCGGGGCGCTGTGCTCCGGGGAGGGGGCTCCGGGGCACTGAAGAGACAAGACGTCTCCTTCTCCTTACAGATCATCCAGACGTTCGAGCTGCGGCCGGATCCCCGTGGCACGGAGGTGAAGTCGGTCTCCCGCATTGTCCTGGTGCCCAACAAGCCCATCAACCTGCAGTTCATTGCCCGCCAGCCGGCCCCCTGAGCGCGCCCACCCCGCTTTGCTCATCCCAGGGCCCCATCCGAGTCCGCCCCTCGCCTGGGCCTTCCGGGCTAGACAGGTCTGCCCTGGGCCCAGCTCTCTCCCCGTTAGGCCCTGGGGATGGCAGCTGCTCACGGGTCAGGGTGTAGGTGGGATCTCGGCTGGCGTGGGCAGGGCAGCCGTGTGGTCTCCATGTAGCTGGAATCAATGGGCCAAAGGTGTTCCTGTACCCGTCGCACTCCAGCCTTACAGGGTGTTGAACAGGGTCTGGGGTTCGCGGGCGCAGCCGGGGCCGTCCGGACACCCTGGCAAATGCCCCGGTTGCCTTTCACTAGCGATCCCCAAACCGGGGAGAAGCAGCGCCAGCCTGGAACCGGGCAGGGCTAAGTCAGGCCTGGCTGGGAACGGGAAGGAAAAGGCACCGGGGGTGACTCTCAGCTGGCACTGAGGACGTCCTGGGACAGAGGAGAGGTTAGTGGAGATGGGCCGGAGCTGGCTGTCAGCCCAGGGGTGGCAGGATACGGCTGGCACCGGCAGAGGCAGCCCTGCCAGCTGGGTCCCTCTGCTCAGCGTGAGGAAGGCCGGGGGGCAAGTGGTGCCAGTCTCCTTTGGAGGATGCAGCCACAGCGATGGGGAGCCTAGCTCCCGCCCCCCCCATTGCTTTGTCTGCCCATTAGGCCTAACTGCCCCCTCACCCATTGTGGTTTGTTCATTTCCAGACCCCCCCACCCAGGCTGTGTTCACCAGGCCTGAGCTCCCCCGGCCAGGCGTTTTGCTGGGACCACTTCGGCCTGGCTCCCTTTGCCCAGCAAGATGTGCCCAGCTTGAACTGAGGGTATGTTGGTGGGTCTGGCTATCGCCCCAGCTCCCGGGGATGGGTCAGGGCCTCCCGCTGCTTGGGGGGGCTGGGGTCCCCTTTAACCATGAAAGCACCGAGCCGGAGGTGCCGCTGCTCTGATCCAAAGAGCAAACTCCGCGTCTCCGCCCTCGGTGTCGTTGGAATTCCCCGCAGCAGCAGGGACCCGAAGAGCAGCTCGCCCCCCCTCGCCCTGCCCCAGGGGCTGCCCGTTCCAGGCTGGGCGGCGGGAGGGGTGGGGGGTTGCCCCAATATGCCCCCACCGCTCTAGCGCCACCTAGCCCCTGCCCCCCGCCCACGGCAGAGGAAACTCTGCACCGGGACAGTCTGTCTCGGGCACCGCCAGGGGGGACCCGGCCAGGCCTGGCCGGAGCTGGGCTGCAGTGGGCTCCACTAACCTCCCTGCCACCGACCTGTGACGAACGCATAGGGCTGGGCGCCAGGACTCCTGGGTTCGAACGCCGACGCCGACTCTCATGCCCGCCCTGGCCCGGAGGCCCTCTGGTGAGCGACCTGCCGCGTGCCTGCAACCTCCCAGCTTCCCCGGGGGGCCAGGGCCGGGGGCTGTCAGCGCTGCCCCAGGCGTGGGGGGGTCCTGTAGCCCAGCTGGGCAGCAATAAAGCAACGTGCGCTTATGCTCCTGCAGGGCTGTGTCTGAGCGTGATGTGGAGCGAGGGGGGCGACCCCTGTTCCCGGGGGCCAGTGAGCGTCAGCAGCACCAGGCCAGGGGCAGGGGCAGGGGCCTGATCACAGAATCAGAGAATCTCAGGGTTGAAAGGGACCTCAGGAGGTATCTAGTCCAACCCCCTGCTCAAAGCAGGACCAATCCCCAACTAAATCATCCCAGCCAGGGCTTTGTCAAGCCGGGCCTTAAAAACCTCTAAGGAAGGAGATTCCACCATCTCCCTAGGGAACCCATTCCAGTGCTTCACCACCCTCCTCGTGAAATACTGTTTCCTAATATCCAACCTAGACTCCCCCACTGCAACTTGAGACCATTACTCCTCGTTCTGTCATCTGCTACCATTGAGAACAGTCTAGAGCCATCCTCTTTGGAACCCCCTTTCCGGTAGTTGAAAGCAGCTATCAAATCCCCCCTCATTCTTCTCTTCTGCAGGCTAAACAATCCCAGTTCCCTCAACCTCTCCTCATAACTCATGTGCTCCAGCCCCCTGATCATTTTTGTTGCCCTTCGCTGGACTCTCTCCAATTTTTCCACATCCTTCTTGTAGTGTGGGGCCCAAAACTGGACACAGGACTCCAGATGAGGCCTCACCAGTGCCGAATAGAGGGGAACGATCACGTCCCTCGATCTGCTCGCTATGCCCCTACTTATACATCCCAAAATGCCATTGGCCTTCTTGGCAACAAGGGCACACTGCTGACTCATATCCAGCTTCTCGTCCACTGTCACCCCTAGGTCCTTTTCCGCAGAACTGCTGCCTAGCCATTCGGTCCCTAGTCTGTAGCTGTGCATTGGGTTCTTCCGTCCTAAGTGCAGGACCCTGCACTTATCCTTATTGAACCTCATCAGATTTCTTTGGAGCGTGAGGTCATGGAGGGCAGGGGAGACGAGAGGTTGGCGTGATGGGGGCAGCTTGGCATGTGGCATGCTGTTCCTGGGCTAGGCTGGGCCCCCAGCCCCTGGGAAGAGCTTTTGTCTTTGCCCCAGGCTTCCCCCCACTGCAAAGCAACCTGCCCTTTGGCTCGGCCTTCTGACAGCCTGGGCTTTGCCGGCACCTCAGCGGGCAGTGGTAGCCCTGAGCCAGCCAGGGGCCTGTGGGCAGCGGGGCCCTGCGTTCGCCAGGCCACAGCTCGCTCCCGAGCAGCGTTTCTCTGGCAGGAGAACGAAAGCAGACCGGGGAGAAGGAAAGGACAGAGGTGCAGGGGGTAGCGTGGCCTGGCCCGGAGAGGGGAGCCCCGGCCCCAGGCCAGCTGCAGCTGGGGGTTTGCCTCAGCTCTGCCATGGGTTGAGACCCTGGATTCCTTTTCCCAGGCCCCCGATGCTCCTGGATGGAGTCACTTCAAGGGAAGCCCGGCTCCAGCTTAGCCCTGGGTCCAGGGGCTGGCCTGCTCTACTGCCCTGCTTCCCCCTGTGCCCCCGACCCCCGCCTCTGCCCCACGCTACACTGACAAACCCGCCCCGCCAGCAGGACAGGGCGTCTCGCTCATGGGCGCTCCAGCTGGGGGGAGGATGAGGGGCTGTGAGTTCAATTACCCCCAGCCCCTTGGCCATCCCGGGGGGGGGTAAAGGCCCCCACCCCCACAGGGTGAGACATCTCCCTCTCCAGAAACAATCCCTGGCCCTTGCCTGCCTTGCCCGTTTCCTCCCTGGTGCTACCCTCAGCTCACCAGGGAGGGTGGCACGGAGCCCCTGCCCCTGCCCCCCCCGCAGCTGGAAGGCGCCAGCCACCGACACGGTGAGCGGCCCCCACGGGCGTCCGTGGAAAAGGCTCCCCTTGGCAAGACACGGTGCAGAAGGTGAGGTTGGCACTGCCCACAGCACCCTCCCACCTCCGCCAGCCCCTTGGCCAGGCCGTCACCCCGCGGCTGCCCCACTGGCCTGGGATTCCCCAGGGCTCTGGCCCTGCACCACGGCTGGCTGCTGGGAACGCCCGGGGAGCTCTGGGCTGGGCTACCCCCACACTGATGGTCCCCAGCGCCACCTCTTCACCCCGGGGGGTTCTGCGTCCCAGGTGCTGGGCGGGGATCCCGGCGGGCTGGTTTCGGCTCAGTTCAGATTAGCAGGCGATGCTGTGGGGAGCAGCAGCCCTGTCAGTGGTGGCCCATGGCTGTCCCCCCTTTGGCTAGTGACCCACTGTGACGAAGCGGGACTGTTCTTAATGTTTCCTCTGAATAGTGTGGGGGTGCCTCAGTTTCCCCTGTGCAGTTCTTAAGTATCTAGGGGGTGGGGTAAGGGTGTATGATCATCGCAGAGCCCTAGAGGGCAGGTGTGTGCAGGGGTCTGGACACAGAGAATGGCCGACACCCTGTTTTCTGGCAGCTGATGGCCTGGCCCTTCCCCCCTGCAAGGTGAGAGCTAAAGGGTTGGAGAACAAAGGGATCCGGTGGCCCGGGAAAGGGACAAAGCCCAGAGGAGGAGGGGCTAGAGGGAGTTTCAGTTTGGGGCTGGCTGGGACATGGAGTGAAGGGCAGACGGGGTTGTCTGGCTCACTGCCCCCCAAAATGGACCCAGCTGAGGGGTCCTGTTCTCTGCACCTACAAGCTCTGTTTTAGATCATGTTCCTGTCGTTTAATAAACCTTCTGTTTTACTGACTGGTTCAGAGTCCCGTCTGACTGCGGAGTTGGGGGGCAGGACCCTCTGTCCCCCCAGGACCCCGCCTGGGCGGACTGGCTGTGGGAAGCACACGGAGGGGCAGAGGAGGCTGAAGGCTCCGAGGTCAGACCCAGGAAGGGGGAAGCCGGGTGAGCCGTGTGTCCTGCAGACAGGCTGCTCCCCGAGAGGAGACTTCCCCAGAGTCCTGCCTGGCTTCGTAGGGAGCAGCTCCAGAGCATCGCCCGGGGACGCCGTGACACCCACAGGTCTGGGCTCTCCTGGACTAGTGCGGGTTCTAAATAATCACCCAAGGCCAGGTGCCAGCCTGTTCCCAGCATGGAGAGCTGCGGGCATGACCCTCCGGCTGCTGCGCTGTCCAGGGCAAGTCAAGGCATGGGTGCCCATTGCCCTTGACCCATGTTATGCCATCTCCACCTGGTGCCTTGGCACTGCCAGAGGGCTCAGTGGTGGCACTCACAGCCCGCTGCCAAGGGCCAACCTTGGGCACGGTGGCACCCCCAGAGGAGCCCATAACATCTGGCGATTGCTCCAGGGTTGGCCCTGGGTCAGGGTGAGGGGAGGGGTATTTGCCAGCCGTGGGGCACGCTACCAGCGGGTCAGTGGGCGGGCGAGGGCAGAGGGGCAGCAATGAGGAAACTCAGCCTGATGCCCGGCGAGGGCCGATGTTCAGCAGGAGGAGCACTGCCAGCCATGAATAAATACACATAACGCACCAGCAACCCTGCGCTAACAAAGTACCCACCCAGCGTGGGCTGCCCGCCAATAACGAGCCAGTGTGCAGAGGGCAGCGTCCAGAAACGCCAACAAAGCAGGCTGAGCCCCCCAGCCCTCCCCCTGAGCAACCCCACAATAACAAGTTGGGTGGGGGCACAACCGAGTGACCCTACAATAGCAGCCCCCCCACCCTGCACTAACAAAGCAGTCTGCCCCACAGCGCAGGGGTTGAAGCCATCGGGTAAAGGGGCAGAATTTCGTCTCGGTCCTTGGGGGGATTATTTACACCAGCGCCGGAGGGAGCAGCCGGGCGGAACCGGAGCTGAGTTGACGGAAGCACTTTGGCTTGCGAAGCGGCTGCGGGGGCCGGGAGGTCTGGGGAGGGGGGACTTTGCGGGCATCCCCTGTGTCACTTGAGCTTTACTCTATACGTGACTCCTACCCTGGCCCAGTGGGGCCTGGCTGCTCTTCCCTGGGCCAGGCCCGGCCAGGTGCCAAGCCAAGCGGCTGCCCCAGTGTGTGCCAGGGGGCAGCTCTGTGTCTATGTCCGCTGGGCTGGGTGGTTGGGGTTCCCCGTGTCCTGTCGCTCAGCTCCCGGAGAGTGCGCCCCCGAGGCAAAGACAGTCCCAGAAGCGGAGTCACCAGCCAGGCTCTGCCATGGCCTGCTGCACGGCTGTCCTCCCCCGGGCAGCGCCAAGGGGCCACCCAGACAGACGTGGCAGCAGCCCTCCCTGGCACCTTCAGAGCGACTGCCGGTTGATGCCTGCAGAAAACCAGGGATGGGGGTTACCAGGTGGCAACAGCTGCCCGCCCCACAGCTGGCAGGGGACCCGGCCCGATGCCAGCAGAGCCCCGCCACCCGCGTCTCCATGCACCCACTGCAGGCCTGTTCAGACTACAGGTCCCAACGTGCAACACACTGGCTAGGATTTTGCACCCTGGGACTTGTAGCTCCCATGGGCTGCCCCCCCAGCCTCCTCAGGGTGACTTCAAGCTACTGCCGGCCCGTAGCCACCAGCGCAAAGGGAGCCGCGTGGACACAGTGGATCGCACCCGCGGGCACAGCCCCATCCTCCCCAGTGTGCTAGGCTGGGCAAACGCCCCGGCGGGCAGACAGCAGAGCTCAGCCCCACTCTGGTGCAGAGAGCAGGAGTCACTGGACTAAAGACGCCGGGGAGGCCAGAAACCAACCCGTCCCCTTGGCTACGGCTCCAAACTGGGCAGCGGGATCCGGCCATTTGCCCCAAGCCCAGGCCAGCAACGAGCCATCAGCTGGGAACGGCTCCCACTCAGATATGGGCCATCTGCAGCCAGGTTAGAACCGGGGCCCTCTGCGGGGGGCGGGGGGGGTAGGCCCCATGTCCAGTGCCTCCAAGCCATCCCTCCCGCACCCACCTAGGCCAGTACTGGTCACGTCCCTCCAGCCACAGCCCCTGGCCCCCGTCCTGGCCCCAGAGCTGAGCTGACTGGCTGAAGTGGGGGGGGGGCAGTAAGATGGGAACTCAACGGGCCACAATGAACAAATGCCACCACGGCCACGAGGCCCCAGAGAGCCGCCGCCGGGCAGACAGCAAGGTGGGCGCGTGCCGGAAGAAAGGCCCCGCAGTGCCCGGGGGCGAGGGGGTGGCCTTGGGCCCCAGGCCTCTCGGAAGCTCTGCCAAGCAGCCTTCTGCAGCCCCACCGGCAAGTGCGTTCAGCCCGCGGGTGCTACCCCTACCGGTGCCCAGCCAGGCGCGAAAACAAGGCAGATACGCAGCGGGGGAAGGGGCTGCAAGGGACCCAGCCATGCCAGCCCCATGGCTGGCACACAGCACCTCTCAGGACACGGACGGCATCGCCCGCCAGCCAAGCTCTGCACCAGCCCAGGCCAAATGTCCCACCCCGGCCATGCTGACTTCGAACCCGCCCGTCTTTTGGGGGGGCCCCCAGGATGCCAGCGGGAAGCCTCGTAGATGCCCTCAGCAGCTGGGCATCCTGCCTGCTCTCTTTCCCCAGCTCTCTGCACCCACCCTGCCCTGGGGGCCCCCAGGCTATGGGGCCAGCCATGCCGGGAGGGAGGGACGCCGTGGTCGTGGAGGGGTCTCTTTGTGCTGCTGGCAGCTGTGGCCATTCAGAGTGGGCACGGCCAGGGGGCCGGGGGCAGGGAGGGGAGATCCCCACCTCTGTGCCATCTGTCCCCTCCCCCCGAGTGTTACAGGAACACAGTGCTGCCCAGCTCCCCTCCCCTGAGACCCTTCACCCCCAGCCCACTGGGGCACGATGGGGTCACAGCACCCCGCACAGCCACTGCCCCACGGGGCAACCCGCAGGCTCCCTGGCCAAGGGGTCTCAGTCATCGGGGCCCCATCCCTACCAGAGAGGGCCCCAGTGACCAGGGATCGAGTCCTGCAGAGGGGAAGCTCCAGGCCATCAGTGGGTTCCCCTCGGAGGCCTGCGCTCGGTGACCTCTGACTGCCCAACGCCCGCGGGGATGATGCGGCGAGCACCCCACGGGGAGGGGTCCAAGGAGCCGGGCCATGCCAGCGCTGCTGGACGGGTGATCGAGCTGGGCCGGATCACGGGGCGGGCTCCAGGAATCAGTGATCTGCTGTGCCAAGGGGATCCCTGGGCGAATGGGAGCCGTGCCAGGCGGCTGGCCCTGGATCCAGCCGTCCGTCAGCTGCCACCTACACCCCCTGCCCCCCCCCACAGGAACGACCTCACCCCCGTGGGTGCTTTGCAGGGACGCAGGCGAGAAAGCCACGGATGAAAGGGATGTGGGGGGGAGCTGATTTTGGCATCCCCGCCCCAGCAATGGCAGCTGCGATTTGCACTCAGCTCATACGGCCAGAGTGGGGGCCGGTCCCCCACTTGGCACAGGGCTTCCGAGTCCAGGGGAGGCGGGCCGGAGCCCTCGAGGGTGACCGGACGTGGCGCCTTGCGAGGCCAGGCCCTGCTGCCGGAGAGCAATACAGACCTGCAGAGCCAGCCGGGCGGGGGCCCCAGGAGCGTAGCCCATGGGGGTGGCAAGCAGCAGAGAGGGGGAGGCCGAGGGCTGAGCCTACCTGAGCCGGAGAGAAGCTGAGGAAATGGAGGGTACGAATGGAGAAAGGACGCTCGTCGCGGGCTTAAGAGTTAAGAGCATTGATACCTGCGGGCGTCAGCACCAGGGCCTGCAGGATGTCGGAGAGGGAGACGATCCCCCGTGGCGAGTTCTTCTCGTCCACCAGAACCAGGCGATGGACCTGTCGGCCGAGCCAGACCCACCATCAGCCTCACCCGCTGAGCCAGGGGTGGGCAGGGAACGGGCAGCGTGGGGGGATCGGGGTCAGTCAGTGGGGGCTGGGACAGAGGGGGTACGTGGGGGGGGATCGGGGTCAGTCAGTGGGGGGATCGGGGTCAGAGGGGGTACGTGCGAGGGGATCGGGGTCAGTCAGTGGGGGCTGGGTCAGAGGGGGTACGTGCGAGGGGATCGGGGTCAGTCAGTGGGGGCTGGGTCAGAGGGGGTACGTGGGGGGGGATCGGGGTCAGTCAGTGGGGGGATCGGGGTCAGAGGGGGTACGTGCGAGGGGATCGGGGTCAGTCAGTGGGGGCTGGGTCAGAGGGGGTACGTGCGAGGGGATCGGGGTCAGTCAGTGTGGGGCTGGGTCAGAGGGGGTACATGGGGGGATCGGGGTCAGTCAGTGGGGGGCTGGGTCAGAGGGAATACGTGGGGGGGGATCAGGGTCAGTCAATGGGGGCTGGGTCACAGGGGGTACGTGCGAGGGGATCGGGGTCAGTCAGTGTGGGGCTGGGTCAGAGGGGGTACATGGGGGGATCGGGGTCAGTCAGTGGGGGGCTGGGTCAGAGGGGGTACATGGGGGGATCGGGGTCAGTCAGTGGGGGCTGAGTCAGAGGGGGCATGTGGGGGGATTGTGGTCAGTCAGAGGGGGCTGGGTCAGAGGGGGGGATTGGGGTCAGTCAGTGAGGGGCAGGTCAGAGGGGGGGATCAGGGTCAGTCAGTGAGGGGCGGGTCAGAGGGGGTATATGGCAGTGGATTGGGGTCAGCAAGAGCCCGTGGGAGGGGACAGACCACTGTCGGGGCGGGGTGGGGGGGTCATAACCATACAGCTAAGGGCAGCCTAGAATTCCTCCTTACCTGCAAGGGGTTAAGAAGCTCAAATAACCTGGCTGGCACCTGAGCCAAAGGACCAGTGGGGAAAGAGGATACTTTCAAATGGGGGGGGCAGGGGGAGGCTTTTTGTGGGCTCTTTGTGTGTGCGTTCTCTGGGGAAGCAGAGACACACCAGGTCAGAAAACTTCTTCTCCTATAAACCATCCTCAAGTGAGTCTCAATACTGCAAAGAGAGGCAGTCAGAAGTGTGGAAGGCAGGGCGCGTTAGATTACCTTTTGTTTTCAACTTGTGAATTTTCCCGGTGCTTAGCGGGAGATTTATCCCTGGTTTTTGTAACTTTAAAGTTTTGCCCAGAGGGGAATCCTCTGGTCTGAATCGGATTTCCCTGTGAAGTTACCTTCCACCCTGATTTTACAGAGGGGCTTCTTTTACTTGTTTTTCCTTTAAAATAAAGTTCTGTTTTGTAAGAATCTGGTTTACCTATGTGCTTGGTATGTTATTCTCAAGCCTTCCCAGGAAGGGGGCGCAGGGCTTGGGGGAATATTTGTGGGGGACAGGAATTCCAAGTGGTCCTCTCCCTGCGTCTTCTCTAAATCACTTGGTGATGGCAGCGTGCCGTCCAAGGACAAAGGATTTGTGCCTTGGGGAAGTTTTAACCTAAGCTGGTAGAAATAAACTTAGGGGGTCTTTCATGCGGGTCCCCACATCTGTACCCCAGAGTTCAGAGTGGGGAGGGAACCCTGACAGGGGGCACAAAGGGGGTGAGCCTCACAAAGGAGCAGCCAGGGGACTGGGGGCAGTGCTGAAGTCTGGGGGGAGGGAAGCGAGTCCAGGGACAGACGAAGCTGAGCGGGGGAACTGGCGGACCCGGGTCCAGGGGCCCAGCCCAGCACTAGCCCTGGAGGCCTGGAGCAGGATCTGAGGTGGGGGGCAGGGCCCCCCCAGCCCTACCTGCTCCTTTGCGATGCGGTCGATGACGTCGCCCATGGTCTCGTGGGGGTGACAGGTGAGCACCCCCTCCAGGCAGATCGTTCGCTGCCTCAGGGCCTCCCGCACGCTCATGTCCAGGTTGTTGTAGGTCTTCTGGGCAGCCAGGTGCTGGGGAGAGGGGACAGATGGCCGCGGTCAGGGCCCAGGCCTAGCACCGGAGACGCCTGCCCCCTTGTGTGAGATGGGGGGTTAGCCCCACTGTCCCTGCCACCCCACAATCCACCCTACAGCCCGAGCTAGGGGATTCGCCTTCACTCTCCCTCTCAGCTCTTGCACTGTGAAACAGCCGCCATGCTCCACCACAGAGGGGGCTGCACTGTGGTGGCGGGGAAAGGATCCCTGCTCGGCACTCTGGGGTGGAAGGAGTGAAGGGGAGGGGAGGTAACGGCCCGATGGGGGGACGTTCTCTGCTGCCCAGAGCCCAGCGATCCGGACCCAGGGGTGATACTCACGATCACGTCAAACCTGGAGTACAAGCCCACGACCTCCCCTGGAACGAGAGAGAGAGAGCACCGGGGTCACTGGCGGGGCAGAGCAGGGCAGTTGCGGGCAGTGGGGTCAGACGGGCAGCCAAGGCGTGGTGGGGACACTGGGTGGCAAAGGGGGATCCAAGGAGCCCTGGTTCTGGGAGCGATTCCGGGAGCGAGCCGTGGATCGGGGTAAGACAAGGACGGTGCTGGCTGCGCAGAGTGGGGTCCGCGGTGGGCCCGGCCCAGCGGGACGGGGGGACGGGACAGCAGGTGCTCAGGATGGCTGTGGGTTGGGGGACCCAAGGAGGGCAGCTGAGGGAGTCCAGAGGGGGACCCTGGAGGTGGACCGGGACCAGAGAGGTCAGGGAGACGGGCTGCCTAGCGTGCCCTGGTGTCTCTGCCCGTACCGGCTTCGTTTATGACGGGCAGTGCCGACACCCGGCGGTCGACGAAGATCTCCAGGGCCATGTAGACAGGCGCCGTCTCCAGCACCATGGCCACGTCCCGGAAGGTGCCCACGCCCAGCTCCTGGATGGTTCTCTGCAGGAACCGCGGCTTGGGCAGCATGGCCCCCTGCGGCGGGAGAAGAGCAGCGATCAGGGGGCAGCTCCCGGGCACACGCCGAGGGCCCCCTGCTGCCGGAGCCAGCGAGGCCGGCAGGGACGGGGCTCGGGTTTGCAGTCCGAGCTCACACTGGGCAGTGCCCTGGGCTCCTGGGCAGCACGAGGTGACACCCCCCAACCCCCACAGCTGGTCCCGGGCTCCCTCGAGTCAGGCCAAGGGCAACGGCCAGGCAGATCCCCCCGGGCATGGTACGTTGCCGCAAGCAAGTGCCCGTCTGCACGCGCTGCACGAATACACCCCCCCCCGCTGTACGCCTCCATACACCCCCTGCCCAAACACCTCTCGACACCCGCACTGCGCACAGACCCACACCCGGCCCTGTCTGCCTGCCTGTCCCGGCCTGGGCCAGCCCACAAACACAGGCCACTGCCCACCCCCCGCACCCCGCACGGACAGGCCTCACCCCCACCTCCTGCACCCGGCCCCCGGGCACAGCAATGACCCACCCCCCCGCCCCACTCACAAAGATGTGGAGGAACTTGAGGATGCGCTTGTGTGTCAGGATGCAGAGCACGTTGCCGGACAAGGGCTCGATCACCGGCAGCCGGTGGATCCTGTTCTTGATCAGGTGGTAGACGGCGTTGAAGAGGCTGGGGGAGACCGAGGCAGTGATGGCGGGGGGGGGGCTGGAGAGCCTTGGGCGGGAACTTCAGGGCACTCTGGAGTAATACCAAGGACTGGGGGCTCCAGGGGTCCGCTGCTCCCCCCCCCTTTGCCCCTCTTACCCCAGCCTCTTGCACCACCCAAGATCTAGCCTGGTGCTATGTTCTGCCAACTGGGGGGTTCTGGTCCTGCCCCTGCCGGCCCCCCACCCTGCCCCCATCACGCCCGGGCTCGGCTGCCCAGCTCAGCCCTGGCAGACCAAGGTTAGAATAGTGGCCTGGACTCCTGGGTTGTTTCTTGGCCTCACTCCCTCATATGCCAATGCGCCCCCGCTCTCCTCACTGCCCCCCACCACATCCCCAACCCCTGGTTCCCCCTTTCCCTGTGGGGCAGACTCTGTGTAGGACCTGTCCCAGCCCCCCCACCCGGGCTCCCACCAGGACCAGCCTGGCTCTAGGGGCTGCCATGGGCACCCAGGCCCTGGCAGGCTCCATCTGGGGTGGCCAGTGGGGCTGCAGTGGGGGCAGTCGGCCCAGAGACAGGTGCTTCCCCGATGTGGCTGGGGGTGGATTTACCTGTCATTGGGGGAGATGGAGACCAGGGGCTTCAGGGAGCCTTGCAGATAAACCTCTGGAAAGGAAGCAGAGGGGGTGAGCTGGGGGGTCGGGGATGCGGGGGAGCAGAGGGAGTGAGCAGGGGGCCGAGGGTGCAGGGGTGTGTCAGGATATAGATACTCAGGCCTGCCTGTAAAGGCCTATTCTTTAACAACTTAGATGAATTTTTACCACTTAGCTACTTACAGGGGTACAAAAGAAAGAATCAAAATCACAGTCCGCCCGTGTCTGGGCTTCTCTCACTAGGAGAGTCGGAGGCCTGGTTCTTAGGCTCATCCTCACCTCTCAGACCAGTCCCATGGGACTACAGTGCCACCGGGCTGGCAGGGAGACGATCCTGTCCGGATAGTGCCCATCACCGCCAGCTCAAGGCGGTGAAAGAAAACACCGTTCGATAGCAGCCTGTCTGGCACGAAATCCCTTCTCCGCAGGATCATAGACCAGCAGGGTTGGAAGGGACCTCAGCAGGTATCTAGTCCAACCCCTGGCTCAAAGCAGGACCAAGCCCTAAATGGCCCCCTCAAGGATTGAACTCACAACCCTGGGGTTAGCAGGCCAATCCTCAAACCACTGAGCTATCCCTCCCGCAATTGTGGCTGTGAACCCCTCATTCTTGTATGTTTTATCTTTATGGCCCGGCCCCCACTTTTCTACTGTCAATCTGTCTGGATCTCTAATTGTTTCTGTTCGCTGTATAATTCATGATGCTGGGGTAAGTTAATGAGGGGGGTGGGGTACCAGTCGTTAGAGAATTATGTTACAATGTGCTAGGATTGGTTAGTTAAATTTCAGTAAAATGATTGGTTACGGCAGGGGTTCTCAAACTGGGGGGTCTGGACCCTTGAGGGGGTCACGAGGTTATTACATGGGGGGTCAGGAGCTGTCAGCCTCCACCCCAAACCCCGCTTCCCTCCCGCATTTATAATAGTGTTAAATATATTAAAAAGTGCTTTTAATTTATAAGGGGGTCGCACTCAGAGGCTTGCTCAGTGAAAGGGGTCACCAGGACAAAAGTTTGAGAACCGCTGGGTTAAGGTATAGCTGAGAATATTACCGTAAAAAACTGGGGTAAAACAGGAAGTGGAAGGGAAAATTGGAATCATGTTTGCTAAGGGTGGGGCGGGAATAGGGAATGGGGAACAGGGACACAGGTAAGACTGTGCAGCGTGGGAGCTGGGCCGGGGGGGAGCGGGGTAAATGCTCCCCGGCGTCGGAGCCGGGCAGGGGGCCGCGGGGTGAAGGCTCCCCAGCGTCGGAGCCGGGCAGGGGGGCGCGGGGTGAAGGCTCCCCGACGTCGGAGCCGGGCGGGGGGGGCGCGGGGTGAAGGCTCCCCGGCGTCGGAGCCGGGCGGGGGGGGCGCGGGGTGAAGGCTCCCCGACGTCGGAGCCGGGGAGGGAACACTGGGGAACAGACTCTGTCGAGTGGTGTGAAGGGCTTTGGAACATGCTGGCTCGGACACTCACCCAGCAAACATCACCTCGTCTGCCCTTCGGACGCCTGGCCTTTTGCCGCTTGCTGTCTGCGGGACAGGGGCCCGGGAAGCGGGAGGGTGGAGGGAAACCCCCCTGACATCTCAGAGGGAGTGAGCTGGGGGCCAAGGGTGCAGTGGGGAGAAGAGGGGAGCTGAGGGGGCAAAGAGGGTGAGTGGGGGGCCGAGGGTGGGGGCAGAGGGGGCAAACCGGGAGCTGATGAGGGTGAGCAGGGAACCAAGGGTGTGGAGAGATAAACGGGGTGATCTGGGGTTCGAGGCTCGGGGGGGGCCAACAGGGAGCTGAGCGGGTGAGTGGGGAGCCAAGGCTGTGGGGGTGGCAGAGGGGGCGAGCAGGGGTGCCTGAGTCTGTCCCTGTGGGGGCACAGTCTCTGCCAGGGCATGGCTGGGGCACAAGGGCAATGGGATGTGGGTGCCAGACAGCTCAGGCCTATGGGGCAGGCTGGGGCGGGCAGGACCTCTGAGCAGGGGCAGCCGGGGCAGCCTGCCAGGGCGTCTGACCTGCAGCTCCCGGTGCCCGGGGCAGCCCCGCCCCCGAGGGGGATCAGGGCCCAGGGGGGGATCAGGCATGGGCAGGATCTGTAACTCCCACAGCCCCAACGCACCCCCCACTTCACCCTCCAGCCCGCCATACTGTACACACCCCACAGATCCCTGCACCTACGCACACCTTCCCTGCCCCCCGCCGTCTTCTCCCTACCTCTCCAGGTCTCAATTTTATGGTCTTCCAGCTCATAGATCTGCACCTGCAGCACAGGGAAAGGGGGGTGAGGCAGGATGCCCGGGCCAGGTGGCAAAGGGGGACCCGTGGGGTGGGCCCTGGGGGAGCCACAGGACCCACTGGGGGCTGCTTGGGAGCTGCCTCTGGTCAGGGGCTGCCTTTGGCTGCGTGGCTCCCAAGGGGGACTTCAACTGGGTGGTGTCAGATGGCCACTTGGCCCCCACCAGCTCTGCCGGGGTCACACGCCACGCTGGGGACGCAGATCCCAGAGGCAGGGCACCCACTCGGATGTAGCCGGAGTCTGCCAGAGCGGGTCTGTCCATGGGCCCATCTAGCCTGGCGTCCTGTCTCCTCCCGTGGCTGGCACCAGAAGGGACATGTCCCCAGCCAGCCAGCTCTGCCCAGGGGACACGCTTTGCCTCTCGCACTAACACTGAGCCAGATGCTGTTGGGGTCCCCTCCTGGCGCCCCCCTGGTCCCCCCACCAGGAACTCAACAGCCCCCTGGCACTGGGGACCCCGGCACGTGCCCAGCAGTGTAACATCCTGCCTGCCCCTCTTCCCGCCCCACAAGCGGTTCCTGAGCCCCCTTCCCGCTTGCTGGGGGAGTCTGATCTCGAGGGGGAGCTGCCCCAGAGGGGCAGAAGCTCCCCAGCCATGGGGCAGAGGCCTGACCAGCTCACCAGCGGGGACCGGTAGTAGCGGTGCAGGATGTTGATGAAATCCGTGATGGTCAGCATCCCTGCCGGGGGAGATGGGCAGGGTCAGTGGGGGCAGCTGGCTGGGGGCACCACGGCCATTCCCCAGCAGCTGGCTTCACAGCCCTGCTCGGGCAAAGCCATCTGCCCACAGGGCACACACCGGCTGGGCAGCGGCACCCTCCGCAGTGCCCCATGGTGCGGCGCCCCCACCCACTCCCAGGGTAAGAGGCAGCCGGGCCCCATGGCCCATTCGCAGCTTGGCCCCTCCACTGAGCCAGAAACGGGGGCCACCTGCGTGCCAGCCTACTAGGGGTGAACAAGCCCAGCAGGTCACATACCAGCAGCCGCAGAGCAGCTGGCTCCGTGGGTGCAAGGACCTGGGCCAGGAGCAAACCCGGGCCGGTGCCAACGTGCCCTGGAGTATGATGGGTTCTGGGCCATGCTGGGTGTCAGGGGGGCAACGGTGCCACGCTGGGCATCGTGGGCGTGGGTGTCGCTGAGATCCCTGTCCAGGCCTTGGGCATCCCAGCACAGGGCACAGCCCCCCCGTTCTATGCCATTGCACCTAGCCGAGGCTGCCTGGCACGGACTCGCTGCCCCCCTCCCCCTGCCCCCCACGGCACTCACCCACAAAGCACTGCTGTTTGCTGTCCCAGAGGGGGGCGGCCCGCACCCCGTTGGCCACCAGCGCCAGGAAGGCCTTCTTCATCTGCAAGCCAAGCAGAGGGGCCGTGAGACCGCCGGGGAGGGGGGACGACAGGGCAGCCCCCATTCGCCCGCCAGCCTGCCTCACGGGGCTATGGGACTGCTCGGGGTGGAGGGAGGGACCGGCCCAGCTGCGCCCCCAGGGTCCCCTCAGCCCGCCCCCCCCAGCCCCCAACGCCCAGGGCAGCCCCGTGGCCTGGCCCCTCGGCGCTCACCTGCAGCGTGGTGTCGAACACCAGCAGCTTGGAGCTGGTGGGGACCGCGGCGTAGCAGTGGTGACTCCTCAGGAACCGCATGTAGGGCTCGGCCTCGGGGCCCTGGAACAGGGCTTCTGGGCAGAGCGCCGGGAGCTCGGCGTGCAAAGGGAGGCTCCTGGTGTCCGAGCCCTCGGCCTTGGCACCGGTGCCAGGGATGCAGCCGGCCTCGGCGCTCACGCTGGAGCCCATCACCCCGGCATCGGAGCCTGCGTCCTGGGTACCGGAGCCATCGCTGGAGCCCATCACCCCGGCATCGGAGCCTGCGTCCTGGGTACCGGAGCCATCGCTGGAGCCCATCACCCCGGCATCGGAGCCTGCGTCCTGGGTACCGGAGCCATCGCTGGAGCCCATCACCCCGGCATCAGAGCCTGCTGCCCCGGTATCTGGACCTAGGCGGGAACCTAGCGGGGCAAGGTCACACGCTGGGACTCCATCCCCACAGGCCTGGGGCAGGATGACGGGCAGGCGTGGCAGCAGGCCTGTGGGGCACCCTCCCCCTTCGAGCAGCTGGCGTCCCGCTTTGCCCCGGCCATTCCTGTCCCAAACGCCCACAGGGGGCCAGGCCACCGGCTGCACGTGCCAGGGCCCCCAGCCCCGAGCTCTGGGCGCGGCCGGAGCAGTAGCCGGTGGGTCTCGGCCTCGTTTGCGACCGCGACAATTCAGGGATGTATTTGGGGTCAGGGTGGACACGGACCCTCCAGCTGCGTCAGCAAGGGACGGGGTGAGGAGAGGGACACGCCGTCCTCGTGGGCATCGGGAATTGGTGGGAGACACCCCTGGGCTCGGGGCTTCATCAGACTGGGGGGTGCAGCCGCTCTGGTGCCTTTAATGAGAAGGGCGAACCAGTACTGAGGGGAGGGGCTGCAGGTCGGGAGTGAGGGGCATCAGCAGAGCAGAACTGGGGTGTGGGGGGACCCCAGGGCTGGGATAGCAAGGGGGGCTGCGGCTCAGGAATGAGGGGCATCAGCAGAGCTGTGGGGCTGAGGAGCGATGCATTTGCTGCACAGATGAGCGAAGCTGCTCAGCCGGGCAGTGCCCCCTGCCCCCCCCCACCTGCCCCCCTACTCACCTGCTTCCTCTGAGCGGAGACGCGTGGCCGGCAACCGTACCTGGGGGGAGAGAGAAATCAGTGAGGACGGGGCAGAACAAGAGCCAGCCCATGTGTCTCCAGGAGCCAAGCGCCCACCGGCCCTGCCAGCGCAGACCTGCTCTGTCAGCCTCCCCTGCCCATCACCGGGGCATCGGAGCATGGCATGTGCCAACCCCAGCGGGGCAGCAGCACCACGGGGCAGCAGGGCCCCATCCCCCCGTCCCACCCCAAAGCAGGCCCCGTGCCGTGGCTCCAAGCCTGCGTGCCCAAGACGGGGGCGTGACCCCTCAGCCCCCGGGCAAGGGTCTGAGCCCCCTGCTCGAGGCATCCGAGGCTGAACTATCCACATGATCCACCACCCACCGGGAGCTGCCCGACTGGAATGCTGGGGGGTGCCAGGCTGGGGTCTCCAGCCTGGGCCAGGCTGCCCATGGGGCTGGGCGGGAGAGGACCCGCTCCCTGCCCCTTGGGGCCGACAGGGCGCAGGCTGGGCAGCTTGGTCACACGGGCGAGCAGAGGAGATGCTGCCCCTGCGCTGGCTCTGTGGATGGAGGGGGCCGGGGGCAGGGGAGATGGGGGTGTCACAGAGTGTGGGGGAGTCCGGGGCCTGCCCCCCTCTTCCTGGGATCCACTGAGACTCTCAGCCAGCCAGTAAAACAGAAGGTTTATTGGACAACAGGAACACAGTCCAAAATGGAGCTTGTGGGTACAACCAGGACCCCTCAGTCACGTCCTTCTGGGGGAGCAGGGAGCTTAGACCCCAGCCCTGGGGTTCCCTGTGTTCCTCCACCCAGCCCCAAACTGAAAACTAACCCCCCCCCCAGCAACTCTCTCCTGCAGCCTCTGTTCACATTCCCGGGCAGAGGTGTCACCTCTCCCGTCCGGCTCAGGTGACAGGCTCTCAGGTCTCCCATTGAAACTCCCCTGCCACATTCCCAGGTCAACACTCCCCCCTCCCTGCTGCCTCACATCGGGGGCCGGAGGGGGCTTGGGAAGAGGAGCTGAGATGCAGCAGGGGACAGCCAGGAAGGGGGCGAGGGGTCACAGCGGGGCGGGCCATGGGGGTATGTGGGGTGGGCCGGAGGGAGGGGTGAGAAGCCGGGAGGGGGCGAGGGGTCACAGCGGGGCGGGCCATGGGGGTATGTGGGTGGGCCGGAGGGAGGGGTGAGAAGCCAGGAGGGGGCAAGGGGTCGCAGTGGGGAGGGCCACGGGGGTATGTGGGGTGGGCAGGAGGGAGGGGTGAGAAGCCGGGAGGGGGCGAGGGGTCGCAGTGGGGAGGGCCACGGGGGTATGTGGGGTGGGCCGGAGGGAGGGGTGGGAAGCCAGGAGGGGGCGAGGTTCCAGTGATCAAGGTCTGGGGCAGAGAGGGAGCCGTGGGGCTGGGAAGGGGGCGACCGGGGGCAGGGCAGTGAAGTTTGTTGACGGGGCAGGGGGGAGGCAGTGGGGGATGGGAACCGGTGGGCTCTTGGGGTCTGAGCAGCTCAGTGGCTGGACCAGAGGTTCCCTGTGGGGCCGATCCCACCACTAGAGGCCCCCCATTGGGAGCGATGAGTGCCCGGCCCCTGGCACTGCCCGAGGGGCCACGTCTAGCCCCAAAGCCCCAGTCGCCTTATGCTGAGCCCAGAGGGGCCTGGCCCCGGAGGGCCGCTGCAGAGAAACTGGAGGCCACAGGGGGGCGCCCCAGGGCAGGTGTGAACAGCCCAGGGGCAGGTTCATTGTCACACTCCCCAGACCCTGGAAACTGAGTGATGGGGGGGGCGATCACAGACACCCACCCTAGAGACACCCCCCCAGACACACGCCACAGAGACCCCCCCATGGACACCCCCCTAGAGACACCCTGTGACGAAGCAGGACTGTTCTTAAAGTTTCCTCTGAATACTGTAGGGGTGCCTCAGTTTCCCCTATGCAGTTCTTAAGTATCTAGGTGGTGGGATAAGTGTGCGCTTCCCACAGCGAGTCCGCCCAGGCGGGGCCCTGGGGAAGCCAAAGGATCCAGCCCCCCAACTCCGCAGTCAGACGTGACTCTCAGCCAGCAAGTAAAACAGAGGTTTATTAGACGACAGGGACATGGTCTAACACAGAGCTTGTAGGTGCAGAGAACAGGACCGCTCAGCCGGGTCCATTTTGGGGGGCAGTGAGCCAGACAACCACGTCTGCCCTTCACTCCATGTCCCAGCCAGCCCCAAACTGACTCCCCCCTCCGGGCTTTGTCCCTTTCCCGGGCCAGGAGGTCACCGGATTCCTTTGTTCTCCAGCCCTTTAGCTCTCGCCTTGCAGGGGGGAAGGGCCCAGGCCATCAGTGGCCAGGAAACAGGGTGTCGGCCATTCTCTGTGTCCAGACCCCTGCACACACCTGCCCTCTAGGGCTCTGCAAGGATCATACACCCTTACCCCACCCCTAGAT
This sequence comes from Lepidochelys kempii, assembly GCF_965140285.1. Lineage (NCBI taxonomy): Eukaryota > Metazoa > Chordata > Testudines > Cheloniidae > Lepidochelys > Lepidochelys kempii. The sequence goes on from NC_136390.1 coordinate 2,196,031, forward strand.
ACTTAAGAACTGCCTAGGGGAAATTGAGGCACTCCCACACTATTCAGAGGAAACATTAAGAACAGTCCCACTTCGTCACACCAGGCCCCGCCAGTGGCAGGCCCCGGAGAGGCCAGGGGCTGAGCTGTCCCCCAGGGCAGGGGGAGCCGGGCACAGCGAGGACTCAGGGCTGATCCTCCCCAGCCCTGGAGTCAGAGGCAGACCTTTCTCCCCCTTCTCCGGAGTGCCACGGCTGCAGCCCCCGCTGACCGTTTGCCCCGGGAGGCCACCCCGGCAAGGCACTGCTGGCCAAATGGAGCTCGGGGCTCCAGGAAGGCGACAGGGCTGCTTGAGCCGGCCTCGAGGTCAGGGCTCTGCAGTGCCCCACAGTGAGTCCCTGACGCCTCGAGTGCCTCAAGGCTGGGCTTGTGGCTAGGGCACCGGGCTGGGAGTCTGTCATGGAGTGTGGGGGGCCCTGCACCCCTCTTCCTGGGATTCCCCATGACTCTCAGCCAGCCAATATCACAGAAGGTTTATTGGACAAGAGGAACACAGTCTAAAACAGAGCTTGTGGGTACAACCAAGACCCCTCAGTCGAGTCCTTCTTGGGGGCAGGGAGCTTAGACCCCAGCCCTGGGGTTCCCTGCGTTCCACCACCCAGCCCAAAACTGAAACCAACCCCACCCCCAGCCGGCTCCCTCCTCTAGCCTTTGTCTGGGTTCCCAGGCCAAGGTGTCACCTGGCTCCATCCCCCTCCTGGCTCAGGTGACAGGCTCTCAGGTCTCCCATCCCCAAAGAAACTCCACTGCCACATTCCCAGGTCAACACTCCCCCCTCCCTGCTGCCTCACAGAGTCAGGACGCCTGGGTTCCCTTCCCATCTCGGGGGGAGGGGGTGGGGGGACTGGGAGTCAGGACCCCTGGATTCCATTCCCAGTTTGGGGGAGGGTGGGGCTGGGAGCCAGGACACCTGGGTTCCCTTCCCAGCTCGGGAGGGAATGCACCAGCTCCAGTCTTGTGCCCTCCCGGAGCCCAACCCAGATCCCTGCCTCCCGCTGCCCTTCCCCATCGCACTGAGTAGCTGGGACTGGACAATGCACCTGACTCCAGCTGGTAGCTGGCTCAGGGCCGGCGGCGGGTGCCTGACACCCACGTTCCCCCAGCTCGGACTGGAGAACCCAGAGAGCCAGCCCTTGGGGAAACCCGCATGTGGACTGCTCTGTGCCCCCGGGCAGGGTCAGGCTGCACCACCGTGCTTAGCGCTGGGCACTAAACCATCCATCCCTTCCCCCAGAACCACTGCCCCTCAGCAGGACCCCAAGGAACCCACCTGGGTTTTCCCCAAATAGAAGGCTTTAATCCTCTGATTTTCTCTAATTCAAGAAAAACACAATGGGCCGGGAACCCGACACCCCTGAGCGACCCTACAATAACAAACCCCTGCGGGTGAGCGGCCCTGCAAGCAACCCTACAATAATAAAGCTGCGTGCACAGCCCAGCAGCAAGAACAACCCCAGAATGACAGCGTGTAAAGACCAGTGTTTACAAGTAACCCTACAATAACAAAAAGAAAAGGAGGACTTGTGGCACCTTAGAGACTAACCCATTTATTTGAGCATGAGCTTTCGTGAGCTACAGCTCACTTCCTCGGATGCATACCGTGGAAACTGCAGCAGACTTTATATACACACAGAGACCATGAAACAATACCTCCTCCCACCCCACTGTCCTGCTGGTAATAGCTTATCTAAAGTGATCATCAAGTTGGGCCCTTTCCAGCACAAATCCAGGTTTTCTCACCCTCCGCCCCCCCCACACAAACTCACTCTCCTGCTGGTAATAGCCCATCCAAAGTGACAACTCTCTTCACAATGTGCATGACAATCAAGGTGGGCCATTTCCTGCACAAATCCAGGTTCTCTCACCCCCTCACCCCCCTCCCAAAAACCACACACACAAACTCACTCTCCTGCTGGTAATAGCTCATCCAAAGTGACCACTCTCCCTACAATGTGCATGATAATCAAGGTGGGCCATTTCCAGCACAAATCCAGGTTTTCTCACACCCCCCCCCACCCCCATCCACACACAAACTCACTCTCCTGCTGGAAAAGCAGCATCACTTGCCCCATAACCTCAGCTGTGCAGAACACAATGCCATCCACAGCCTCAGAAACAACTCTGACGTCATAATCAAAAAGGCTGACAAAGGAGGTGCTGTTGTCATCATGAATAGGTTGGAATATGAACAAGAGGCTGCTCGGCAGCTCTCCAACACCACTTTCTACAAGCCATTACCCTCTGATCCCACTGAGAGTTACCAAAAGCAACTACAGCATTTGCTCAAGAAACTCCCTGAAAAAGCACAAGATCAAATCCGCACAGACACACCCCTGGAACCCCGACCTGGGATATTCTATCTACTACCCAAGATCCATAAACCTGGAAATCCTGGGCGCCCCATCATCTCAGGCATTGGCACCCTGACAGCAGGATTGTCTGGCTATGTAGACTCCCCCCTCAGGCCCTACGCTACCAGCACTCCCAGCTACCTTCGAGACACCACTGACTTCCTGAGGAAACTACAATCCATCGGTGATCTTCCTGATAACACCATCCTGGCCACTATGGATGTAGAAGCCCTCTACACCAACATTCCACACAAAGATGGACTACAGGCCGTCAGGAACACTATCCCCGATAATGTCACGGCTAACCTGGTGGCTGAACTTTGTGACTTTGTCCTTACCCATAACTATTTTACATCTGAGGACAATGTATACCTTCAGATCAGCGGCACTGCTATGGGTACCCGCATGGCCCCACAGGATGCCAACATTTTTATGGCTGATTTAGAACAACGCTGCCTCAGCTCTCGTCCCCTAACGCCCCTACTCTACTTGCGCTATATTGATGACATCTTCATCATCTGGACCCATGGAAAAGAAGCCCTTGAGGAATTCCACCATGATTTCAACAATTTCCATCCCACCACCAACCTCAGCCTGGTCCAGTCCACACAAGAGATCCACTTCCTGGACACTACAGTGCTAATAAACGATGGTCACATAAACACCACCCTATACCGGAAACCTACTGACCGCTATTCCTACCTGCATGCCTCCAGCTTTCACCCTGACCACACCACACGATCCATCGTCTACAGCCAAGCTCTGCGATACAACCGCATTTGCTCCAACCCCTCAGACAGAGACAAACACCTACAAGATCTCTGTCAAGCTTTCTTACAACTACAATACCCACCTGCAGGAGTGAAGAAACAGATTGATAGAGCCAGAAGAGTTCCCAGAAGTTACCTACTACAGGACAGGCCTAACAAAGAAAATAACAGAACGCCACTAGCCGTCACCTTCAGCCCCCAACTAAAACCCCTCCAACGCATTATTAAGGATCTACAACCTATCCTAAAGGATGACCCAACACTCTCACAAATCTTGGGAGACAGGCCAGTCCTTGCCTACAGACAGCCCCGCAACCTGAAGCAAATACTCACCAACAACCACATACCACACAACAGAACCACTAACCCAGGAACTTATCCTTGCAACAAAACCTGTTGCCAACTGTGCCCACATATCTATTCAGGGGACACCATCACAGGGCCTAATAACATCAGCCACACTATCAGAGGCTCGTTCACCTGCACATCCACCAATGTGATCTATGCCATCATGTGCCAGCAATGCCCCTCTGCCATGTACATTGGTCAAACTGGACAGTCTCTACGTAAAAGAATAAATGGACACAAATCAGATGTCAAGAATTATAACATTCATAAACCAGTCGGAGAACACTTCAATCTCTCTGGTCACGCAATCACAGACATGAAGGTCGCTATCTTAAAACAAAAAAACTTCAAATCCAGACTCCAGCGAGAAACTGCTGAATTGGAATTCATTTGCAAATTGGATACTATTAATTTAGGCTTAAATAGAGACTGGGAGTGGCTAAGTCATTATGCAAGGTAGCCTATTTCCCCTTGTTTTTTCCTACCCCCTCCCCAGATGTTCTGGTTTAACTTGGATTTAAACTTGAAGAGTGGTCAGTTTGGATGAGCTATTACCAGCAGGAGAGTGAGTTTGTGTGTGGATGGGGGTGGGGGGGTGTGTGAGAAAACCTGGATTTGTGCTGGAAATGGCCCACCTTGATTATCATGCACATTGTAGGGAGAGTGGTCACTTTGGATGAGCTATTACCAGCAGGAGAGTGAGTTTGTGTGTGTGGTTTTTGGGAGGGGGGTGAGGGGGTGAGAGAACCTGGATTTGTGCAGGAAATGGCCCACCTTGATTGTCATGCACATTGTGTAAAGAGTTGTCACTTTGCATGGGCTATCACCAGCAGGAGAGTGAATTTGTGGGGGGGGTGGAGGGTGAGAAAACCTGGATTTGTGCTGGAAATGGCCCACCTGATGATCACTTTAGATAAGCTATTACCAGCAGGACAGTGGGGTGGGAGGAGGTATTTTTTCATATTCTCTGTGTATATATAAAGTCTGCTGCAGTTTCCACGGCATGCATCCGATGAAGTGAGCTGTAGCTCATAAAAGCTTATGCTCAAATAAATGTCTAGTCTCTAAGGTGCCACAAGTCCTCCTTTTCTTTTTGCGAATACAGACTAACACGGCTGTTACTCTGAAACCTACAATAACAAACTAACAGTATCCAACCCAGCTCCTGCCAGCAAGCAACCCTACAATAACAAACCAGCGCTTGCTACCAACCCTACAATGACAAACCAGCAAGCACACCTCTCTCTCAGCAGCGATCCGACGACAGGAAAGCCCAGCTGGGCTGCCCTAGGAAACCCAAGCCCAGTGCTCACAATCTGCCCTACAACCAAAACCCAGCGGGCCCAGCCTGTCGCTATGGGGCAACCCTACAATAACAGAGCAGCCTGGCACGCCCCGGGAGGGCAAAGCATCGCCGGGGGAAACGCACGTGGGTGTCAGGTTCCCGCTGGCTGCGCTTTTGTTCCAAACCAGTGCCAAGGGCGGAGTAAACTCAGCTGAGACGGGAATCGCAGCTGGCAGCCAGGGAGCCGGGCTGGGCACCGCTGCAGGGCAGGGCCGGCAGGGGGCAGCAGCTGGGGGTGACAGGTAGGGAAGGGAGGTGGGAAGGAGGAGGGGGCGGGGTGGGGAGAAGCCAGGGGGTGGCGGCAGGGGCAAGAAGGGGTCTCGGGGGTGGAGGTGAAAGCTAGCCTTGCAGGGCTGAAAGGAAGCAGGAAGTCGGTGGGTGCAGTTTGGGACAGGAAGTCCCCCCAGGCTTGCTCCGAAGGCTGGCATGGCTGCAGGAGGGGCCCAAGGCAATCCCCTCTCCAAGGCCCCTCCAAACAGGGCACCCCGGCCGCCCCCTGGTTTCCTCCCCTACCTGCCGTGCAGCCGGGGCCGTGAGCTGCTCCATGCTATTCTGGGCCTGCCGCTCGCTCCCCAGCCCCGGCAGATTGAGTGTCAGGCTGGCACCCAGCTGTGGGAGCGGCCTGCCAGGCCCTCCGCGGAGACGCGCCGGAGCCGGCTGGAAGGGCCCGCGGGGACGGCCGGCAGCCAGCCACCTGCTCTTAGCCCACGGCCCCACGGGCACTTCCCGGGCTGCGGGGAGCCGAACCAAGCGAAGCCCTGAAATAGAGACCTGCACCCCCCCCCCGGGAGCTGCAGGCAGACAGACAGACTGGGGCGAAGGGGGCAGACAGACGCCGGAGAGCTGGGACGGGGGACAGACAGACAGACAGGGGCACAGGGCAGAATTTGGGCTCCGGGGCCCAGAAGGGCTCTCCTGGCGCATGCCCGGCGGCACAGCTGGTCCTGCCCAGGGACCGCAGCCCATTGACCACCCGCTTGCCCTGGGATGGGCGCTGGCAAGGCGTGTTAACTCCCCGTGCCTCGCACGCCGCGCCCTCCTCTCGGGGGCCTTTCCGGCCCTGGCGAAGGGCTCAGCGAGCGCGAAAGAAAGCGGGTCTCTCGCCCCAAGGGACGTGGGTCCAGTGACAGATATTTCCCCCCCCCGCCCCCAGCAGCTTCTCTCTGCAGCTAAATGGGTCAGCCAGAGAGAAGGGGCCTGGGGAGGGAAGGAGGGAGGGAGGGGGGTGTTTGGGGATGGAGGGACACACACAGATTTTGGGGGGGGCGGATGGAGGGAGGGGGAAGTTTGGGGATGGAGGGACACACACAGATTGGGGAGGGGCAGATGGAGGGAGGGGGTGTTTGGAGATGGAGGGACACACACAGATTGGGGAGGGGCGGAGGGAGGGAGGGAGGGGGTGTTTGGGGATGGAGGGACACACACAGATTGGGGGGGATGGAGGGAGGGAGGGGGTGTTTGGAGATGGAGGGACACACACAGATTGGGGAGGGGCAGAGGGAGGGAGGGAGGGGGTGTTTGGGGATGGAGGGACACACACAGATGGGGGAGGGAGGAGGGTGTTTGGGGATGGAGAAGGGAGGCCAGGGTGGGGAAGGAGGCAGGATTTGCCCCGACTCACCCCCAGGGCTGTGCTTAGGGTGGCGAATCGGAGACTCAGCCGGGCCACGAACCCTGCTGGGAGCGGCCAAGGGAGCCAGTGAGGGGGCAGTCGCAGGGCCAAGCCCCGGTGGGGGCGGGGGGCTGCGGAGGAGATGAATTGCAGCGGGGTGGCCTGGGGGCAGAGCCAGGTGGGCACGGCAGCGCCAGGGGCTGGGCTAGAGAAGGCTTTTGCGCTGCCCAGCGTGGGGCAGTGAGCTCAGCTGGGGGGCTCAGAAACAGGCAGGCGATTTGGAACTGGACACCGCGATGCCGGCCCCCGAGAGGCCCGGCAGAGCCCCCAGCCTGCAGGGACCCCGGTGAGCACTCAGTGGGGCAGAGCCAGCCCCAGCAGGCCATGGCGGGAGCCCCTCACTTGGACCCTTTGATCGTCCCAGATTCGCGTCTCCAGGCCTCTGGCGCTGTTTCGTTATTGCGGGGTCGCTGGGGGCACGGGCTTGTTGTCGTAGGGTCACAGGGGGTGTAGTTTGTTATTGCAGGGGCGCGGGGGGCCGGGGGGCCGGCTTGTTGCCGTAGGGCCGCTCGGGGGAGATCAGCTCACGGCAGGTGGAAGGGTCAGGGTCTCCCCACGCTCCGTTCTGGCACTGACCTGCAGAACTTTCCGCCTTGGCGCCCAGCCCCACTCAGCCAGGGCCGTGCCCCCTGCCATGCTGTGCCCCCGGCTCCCTGCGGCTGCCCGGACTGAGCCAGGCTGCCAGCTCCCCTCCCCGCCCTTGGCCGTGGGGAATTCCACTGGGGTGACTCACGCTCCAAACAGGGAATCCAGCCCCCCGGCCCCGGCCCCAGACGCCTTGTGCCTGGCACCTGCCAGCGCGTCCCCGCACGGAGCAGCTGGGGCAGCCGCAGGGATTCCTGGGCCCCCGGGACCAGCAGGATTATCCCCTCTCGGCTCCGGCACATCCCAGGCCGGAGAGCCCTGCCCCGCTCAGCAGCCGGGGCCAGCTCCGCAGGCCGGACGCCTGCTCCCAGCACGGATCCGTCAGTGACCCGAACCAGCCGGGGCACAGCGCTCCCGGCCCAGGGGTCAGTGGCGTTCTACCCCAAAGGGGAATTTGCCCCATGACTTCAGCCCAGCTTCCCGACCAACTGGGCTGGGGCTTGGTCCTACTCCCGCCATGGCCTGGCCAGGCAGGGCCGAGTCCCCCACCCCCAAGCCTGGCCGGGACTCTCACCGGTCAGCCCCAGGCCACGAGCCTCGGTGGGGAAAGTTCCTTTGCGCTGACTGGGGTCTTCCCGCGTCTCCCCGTCACTCAGCACAGCACAGGGGGCCCGGTGGGGCTGGCAGAACCCCCGGCTGAGGGGAGAAGGGTTGCGGGGTGCACTGGGAGCAGGATCTCGGGGTGCTCCGGAGGCAGCGGGGGCTGGCAGAAGCTGCAGCGAGCCTGTTACCACCACAGCTCCTGTCTGCCCGAAAGAGATGACTTCTTCCTTGCTCCCGCGAGCCCGTGCTGGGCCAGGCACCCTGGGTCTACCCAAGGGGAAAGCTCCCTCCCTAGGGGCTTGGGCTAGGTGCTCGATTTCCCCTGCCCTAGTTTGCGGCTTGCTGCCAGCTTGGCGAGGGCTGCAGATCTATTTATGGAAGGATCCTCTCTGGTTCCAGTAACCCCCTGAACTCCCAGCAAGGCAGCCGTGAGAGCTGGAGCCGGGAGGAGAAGGGGGCGCAGAGGAAGAATGCAGCCGTATTTCTGCCTTGGTCCTCTCTGGAAGCAGGCGAGGCCTCATTAATGGAGCCCATAGTAGGCATAACGAGCTCTAGGGGCTGGAAGTAAGACACACGTGTAAAGGGGCAGGTGGGCTCAGCGGCTTGAAGGACGTGGGTGCGATCTTTAAATCCTGATCGGACCCTCGTGCCAGGGAGCCCGTCATGGTGACCTGCGTCCCAGAGGTTGCAGGAGATGATTTCTAACACTCCCTTCTAGCCTTAAGATCTCTGAAACAGGGAGGTCATGAGGACTAGTGGGTAGGAAGCCAGTATCAGGTAACTCAAGGAGGCTGCTCCGTGCCTCGGTTTCCCCAGGAGATGGTGTACTGGTACCCACCTTCACAAAGCGCATGCAGAGCGGTGGGTGCAGTGTGCGAGGTAAAGGGTCCCAGGGGAAGTTCTGGTTTTAGGGGGAGAAGTGGCGGGAGCGGGGATACAGAACAGGGCCAGCCCGAGAGAGAAGGAAGCGCATGGGGCCGATGGACCAGGGGGGCTTTGCAGGCAGAACGCGGAGGGCTGTGGGGTCGGATCCTCAACATCCAGACCCAGCAGCTGTTCGCCCACCGGCAGGGCTGGAGGCCAAGCCAATGTTGCGATCCCCTCAGCACTTACAGACACCGTTAGACCTCCCTCCAGCAAACCAGCAACCTCCAGGCAGAGTCAGACGCCCTGCCCCTCTGGGGAGCTGCCCATGTGGCCGGGAATTCAAACATGTCACATGGCGGCAGGATGCTGGGGCAGCCGCCCACGGACACTCAGCGTCCAGCCGCGCTTCGCAGACCAGATTCTTCGCGGCAGATCCAGCTCTGGCGGGGCGGCATGGACGGGATTAGGGCCGGGGCACGGAGGCACTGTCCACCCCCATCCACCCGTCCGGCGTGAGCCCGGCCTCCCCTTGCCTCCTGGAGGATTTCTCCTGGAAGGGTCCTACAACCGTCCCTCTGCGCGCCCAAGTGTCATAAGCTGGGGGTCTGCCCAGAACCCAGCGGCCCCCAGGCACCGCCCGGGAGGGAGCCGGCTGTGGTAGCAGAGAAGGGTTTCCCGGTGGCCAGGGAAGGGCAGCGTGGCAGGGCTCCTCCAGGAAAGCAGAGGCCGGGTGGGGCGGAGGGCACTTAGGGGGTGGCACAGACAGGCTCACGTGGCAGACGCACCCCTGCCGCTCGGCGGGGGCCTGCGGGGCTTGCGCGGAGCTACGGGCTGCCTCGGATTTACCCCAACAGAGCAGGCTGCACCCCCAGTACCTTTCCTAGGGATCCCCCCCCTCGCCGCCCGCCCAACAGGGGCCTGGCCCGCGCTGGAGAAGCGCTCGCCAGGGGCATGATCTGACAGCTGCGCTTTGGCTGACCCAAGTCTAACCCATGCCAGGATTGAGGACGTGGCCCTGGGTCCTGCTCAGCCGGCAGGGCTGTGTCCCTCCGCCCCTGCCACGGTGGGGGATTAAGGCACCGGCAGCTGGGGAATCCAGCTGGGAGGACACCCCACCAGGCCTCTCCGCTTTCACCCTGGCAGCTCTCTTAGGTCACTGGGTAAAGGCTACTCAAGGCAGGGATGGCACTAAGGAGACCCGAGCGAGGCACCCATGACATGTCCGGGTCCAACAGCACGGCTGGGAGAGTGACTGGCACAGCATGGGGGAACGGGGGACCCCCCACCCGACCAGGCTATGCCAGTGACAAAGCAGGTCTGGTCCCCAGGTGGGGCCCCCAGCTGCTGGGCTGGGGAAGGTTTCCAGACCCCAGCTGCAGAGCCGGCTAACTCCAAGGGAAATTCACTTTGACAGCTGCAGGGGACAACCTGTCACGGAGTGCGGGGGAGTCCAGGCCCTGCACCCCTCTTCCTGGGATTCACTGAGACTCTCAGCCAGCCAGTAAAACGGGAGGTTTATTGGACAACAGGAACACAGTCCACAACAGAGCTTGTGGGTACCCCCAGGACCCCTCAGTCAAGCCCTTCCGGGGGAGCAGGGAGCTTAGACCCCAGCCCTGGGGTTCCCTGTGTTCCTCCACCCCAGCCCCAAACTGAAACTAAACCCACCCAGCAGGTTCCCTGCTGCAGCCTCTGTTCACATTCCTGGGCAGAGGTGTCACCTCCCCCTCCCCCTCCTGGCTCAGGTGACAGGCTCTCAGGTCTCCCATCCCCAGTGAAACTCCCCTGCCACATTCCCAGGTCAACACTCCCCGCTCCCTGCTACATCACACAACCCCACTGCCCTTGCCCAGCGCTGGCCACATAGGCAGCGAGGGCCTGAGACTGCTCCCACAGAAATTAATGGGAATTTTGCCAAAGATTTTGGGATCAGGCCCCTAATTTCCATGGGGCATAGGAGCAGCCAGACTGGGTCAGAAGAAGGGGCCAGCTGTGACGAAGCGGGACTGTTCTTAATGTTTCCTCTGAATAGTGCCTCAGTTTCCCCTAGGTAGTTCTTAAGTATCTAGGGGGTGGGGTTAGGGTGTATGATCATTGCAGAGCCCTAGAGGGCAGGTGTGTGCAGGGGTCTGGACACAGAGAATGGCCGACACCCTGTTTCCTGGCAACTGATGGCCTGGGCCTTCCCCCTGCAAGGTGAGAGCTGAAGGGTTGGAGAACAAAGGAATCAGGTGCCCTCCTGGCCCGGGAAAGGGACAAAGCCCAGAGGAGGAGGGGCTGGAGGGAGTTTCAGTTTGGGGCTGGCTGGGGACACGGAGTGAAGGGCAGATGGGGTTGTCTGGCTTAATGCCCCCCAAAATAGACCCAGCTGAGGGGTCCCGTTCTCTGCACCTGCAAGCTCTGTGTTAGACCATGTCCCTGTCGTCTAATAAACCTTCTGTTTTACTGGCTGGCTGAGAGTCCCGTCTGACTGCGGAGTCGGGGGCAGGACCCTCTGGCCCCCCAGGACCCCGCCTGAGTGGACTCGCTGTGGGAAGCGCACGGAGGGGCAGAGGAGGCTGAATGCTCCGAGGTCAGACCCAGGAAGGTGGAAGCCGGGGGAGCTGTGTGTCCTGCAGACAGGCTGCTCCCCGAGAGGAGACTTCCCCAGAGTCCTGCCTGGCTTCGTAGGGAGCGGTTCCAGAGCATCGCCCGGGGACTCCGTGACACCAGCTACCCCAGTATCCTGTCTTCCCACAGGGGCCAGGGCCAGGTGCTTCGGAGGCAATGAACAGAACAGGACAATTACTGAGTCATCCAGCCCGTTGGCCAGTCCCAGCTCCTGGCACTCAGAGGTTTAGGGACACCCCGCGTAGGGGTTACGCCCCTGACCAGCTTGGCTAGCAGCCACCACTGGACCTGTCCTCCGTGAACTTACCAAACCGTTTTTAGACGCCAGTTACATGTGCGGCCTTCACCCGTCCCCTGGCAGCGAGTCCCACGGGCTGAACAACGCAGGCCTGGGCTCTCCCCTTACAAAGTCCCGCAAGAGACGGGGGGGCCTCTCATCCAGGCAGGTGAATCCAGCGGGTGGCTCAGCAAGCACGAAGCAGGTTGCTGGGGCATGGGGAAGGGGACAGCCCTGCGACCCCGTGTGCACACCCGAGGAGGGGTGGGGCCTAGAACCAGACTGGTCCGTAGCGTGGGGAGGGAGAGGCTGAAGGGGGGCTGCCCTGCCAGGCAGATGGGGCCTCTCCTGGTAGACAGATGAGGAATGGGGCAGCGGGGAGAAAGTCCAGCTGCAGGTGGACCATCCCATTCCCCCCGCGTACCAGGGCAGGGTCCTAGGAGTCCGCTGCTGTGGGTGGTTCTGCCAGGACCGCTGCAGAGCCGGGTACGTCTCCCCCTTTCCATAGCCCCGGGGGCTGAGCACACTGGGCTCGGAACGTGCAGGATGCAAAGGGCAGGGGGGGCAGGTCCTGGAGCTCGAGCCCAGCTCCGGTGCTGGTTTCCAGCGAGACCCGGACAGAGGCTCAGTGTTGCTCGCAGCCCTCGGGCACTCGCCGTGCCAGGAGGAGAGAAGACCCTCACCCGTCTGGTGAATGTGCACCTCCCCTACGTTCCCCCCTTAAGACATTTACTTCATGCAGGTTTCAGAGTAGCAGCCGTGTCAGTCTGTATCCGCAAAAAGAACAGGACGACTTGTGGCACCTTAGAGGCTAACAAGCTCCCCTGCCCTCCAGCAAAGCCCGAGCGAGCGAGCGAGCCCAGGGGCCTGGCAGCAAGATGCCTTCGAATTACAGCACTTACACGGCAGCCTGCTCACCATCAGTGCGGACGAGACGCACCTGCCCCTTGCCGGTTTCCCCCAAGCTGCTCCCCCCGGGGCCAGAGCAGCTCAGTCAGATCTGGAAAGATCCCAACCGTTACCCAGCAGGTGGGAGACGTGGGAGGTGCTGGGGGCGAACCCTGCTCCGGGCAATAGAGCAGCCAGCCCTCGTCTTTAATACCAGCCTTCAGCATGGCACAGCCCCGCTGCTCAGGTCAAGCTGGCCTATCGCCCGCTGGGACTTGGCTCTAGCCACTGTGGGGAGCTGAGCCTCTGGGCGGGGGGACAAGGGAGACAAGGGGTTAAGTCCTTCCTGCCATTAAGGAGAAGGCTGCAGGGTCACCGCCCTCCTGTCCCCTCCCAACCTGACAGATCAGCAGCGACCCAAGACCAAGAACATGAAACAGGCTCCTGGCGCCCAGGGTTGGGGACACGGAGTCAGCCGAGCCATCAGTCAGCACCCAGCACGAAAGTAGCAAGTGTCCTTCCCTCGTGGTGCCAGGTGCGACTGTACCTACACGGCCGCCCCCTGCCCCGGCCCCCTCCCTGCAAATGGCTGGATTAGCAGAGGCTGCAGCCGCCCTCGCCTGCACATTGGCGCAGCTCAGAGGGGAGGCTCCCCGCCGAAAGAGAGCGGGTCACCGAGCAGGGCGAAGACCGGGGAGAAAATGGGGGGCGGGGGTTGGTTCTGAGGCCCCGAGCAGCACTGGGCCCCCTTGGGCTAGGAGGGGTTTGGGCTGAGACAGGAGAAAGGAGCAGGAGGAATCGTCCCACTGTCTGATGGAAGATCAGCCGCTGGCTGGACCGCGCACCCCGCCAAACAAACCAGTCAGCGCAGCTCGGGTGTTGAACTTTAATGGAGGGCCTTGGCAAAAGGCAGATAAAAAGGCCCCAACCGAGGAGATGGGGCCTCCCGGAACCGCACTGGCCTCAGAGAGCAGGGGGCAGCTGCAATCCTTCTTTGTGCATGTACCGTATACGGCCCCATCTCCACCCCAACACCGCCCAGTGCTAACGGCTCACCGCGACGTGATGGCCCTCGGGTTCTCTCACCAGACAAACACCAAAGCATTGGCCCGGGTAGGGACCAGAGCCAAGAGGCCATCTACACTACTGAGTGCAACAGTGTTTGTAAGGGGCAGGAGACAAGCCTGTTCGGCTGGGATCCCCTGCCTGCCTTGCGTTTACAGTGTAATGGGGCCCGAGCAGGGTCTCCACGGAGCAGCAGCTGCTGCTAGTGGCTAGTGCAGTGACAACTCCCTGATTTCTAACGCCCCCCTTGGCTTCCCTCGGGGACCAGGGTCAGGTTGGGGAGTGGAGGGGGGAGGTTTGCTAAGAGTTCAGGGGCTGCTCTTGTAGGGCCGACGCACATGGATTAAAAAGACCCCAAAGTCTTCTCCTTCCGGAGGAGAAACATAGGAATGGAGCCTGAGGGCCAGCTGCAGCTCCTGGCAAGGCTGAGTTGGGGGTCACAAGCCACGATTGGTGGCTAGCAGGAATTCAGCCCTGCCGGGCTACCAGGGCTCGGGAGACACTAGCCTGCGATAACCATACGAGACTAAGCTAAGCGAGAGCTCAGCCTGGTTAAAGCACACGTACCCCCGCCCCTTTGCGCGGTAGCCCCCGCTGAGCCTCCGGCCCCTCCCCGCGAGGGCACTTGGCAGTGGAGAGGCACTTGCAGATCTGCAGTTCCCCCGTGCTAAGGGACAAACCTGCCTTCTCAAGGCTTCGGTGCCTGAACGTTTCTTTTGTTTTTAAAAACTATACGTTGAGCATCTAACCCTTTGGCCGAGTAATAATCCCTCTCCAAAAATACCCTCTGGCCCGTGCGCGGCCCACGAGTCGCCCCCGCCTCGCCGGCCTCCAGCACCAGCGTCTTCCTTTGAGGTAGGTTTGTGCGGCCCCCCGCCAGGGCGAGGGGCCCTTGGCTCTCGGTCACATGACCAAGGCGGAGTCAGACAGGTGGCTCTGTGTCCGCGGGAGGACGGGTTTCTTGATGGCTCCACCGGCATATCTGATCAGAGGCAAACTCTGGGGGCAAGCGCTGGGCTCCGGGGACTTGGGAACTTCCTCGGCATCTCTCGGAAGAGGTTTGCTGCAGGAAAAGGGAACATCAGGCCGCTTAGTGCCTGGGGACACGGAGCTCCGGAGAAAGGGATGCTTCGAACGCTCTGATCCGCCCGCGCCCCCAAACGTCCCAGCCACGCCCCCTGGCAGGCCTTGGCATCAGTCCCCGGCTCGCTGCGGGGGGCAAGAGGCAGGCGCAGGAGTACCCGGGATGACGGGACAGCTCCACTCGTTACAAAGCAGCTGCAGGAGTGAGTGTGCCCTGCACCCCTGACCTGCTCCCCAGGGCTGGGCAAGCTCCCGCCACGCCCACTCCAGTGCCATGGGCGGGGTGCCCAGAACCCAGGAGAGGTCACGCACGTGGGCGCGTCAGCCTAGCCTGACGGACGGCTCCTTCGAAAGCCAAGGCATGGTGGGCAGCCCCTCATCCCGCCCCAGTGCAGCTCTGCCATCCGTCCGAGCTCCTTCCCAGTAGGGCAGCCCCAAGGCCAGGTACGCCCGCCCCTCCCCACAGGCCCTGGCTGCAGCCACTGGGGACACGCCCCGGGACTCACCTGAACTGGCCCGACTCCAGTTTGCAGAAGCCATTCAGGTGGCTGTCACTCTTGGGGAAGAGGTGGGGCCTTGGCAGTGACCACTAGGAGGGGAGAAGAATGGTAATGGCAGAATTCCCCTGCTCAGGGCAGAGACGGAGTCAGGGAAAGTGGTTTAAAAGGCGCCTTTCACACGCTGCAATCGCCGGATCGCACCAGAGCCCGTCGCTTCCTCAGCCTCAGAGCTAGAACCGACCCGACGGGTCCCGCGGTGTCCCCCGGAGGTGGACGGGGAGAAGGGAGTTCGGTGGAACATCTAACGGGGCCTGGAGGCTGAGGGCCATGGCTCTGCGAGACAGGCAGGCGGATGCGTTCTGCTTGCAGCTTGACCCTTTGATATGGGTGGGGAGAGCAGGGAAAACGCTGGCGCTAAGGGAGGGAGAGGAAACTAGAGGAAGTGGTGAGTGATGAAAACCCAGAGCCATGGGGCTTCCTCCCAGCCACGCTCAAAGGCAGGGAAAGCCTCTGGACTCAGGACACTTGGCCAGGATGAGCTCATGGGCCCGAAAAGAGGGAAGGAGCTGAGAGAGACGGTGAGGGGACAGCCTTGTGGACAGCCGGATCGAGGAAGACACTCACCGTTTGGGCCAAGTCCGTCACTGCCCCGCTGAGGTATCCCTTGTGACACCAGTTTCTTAACAGATCCAAACCTAGGAAAGGACGGGCAAGCAGTAAGATGCAGGCAACCCAGAGAGGAGGCTGGGCTCCTGGCATGTCACACCTCTCCGGGTGTCCCCGGCCACACCCAGAAACAATAGCTTTTGCCAGACTGGGCCCTTAAGTCTGGTCTCCTGCATGTGGCAGGGGCCCATATGGGATGCTTCAGGGGAAGGGGACGGCCCTAGAACACACCAGCTCACTGATCGGCTTCTTGCCCTGAAGATTTGGTTCCCCTTCTCCTAACACGGCAGTTCCAAAGAGTGGCCACAAAACTACTCTGTCTCTTTCCAAACCCAGCTGATCTGTTTCCATGGGGCTCCGAGTCCCTCCCACATGAAGACAAGTTGGGGCTGGTCCTGCTTTGAGCAGGGGGTTGGACTAGATACCTCCCGAGGTCCCTTCCAACCCTGAGATTCTATGATAAGCTGGGATCTGTCCAACAACCCGGCACTGGTAGAGAGCTCTCAGGCTGGCAAACAGAGCCTGTGTCGCTGGACGGGGCAGGTTATGACGGTGCCTGGTGTTCTTTGAGTTGAACTTGGCCCAGGGCACATCCTAAGAGCGGAAACCCCCTGGGTCCTCTCAAAGGAGAAGGGATGTTACATTGAATGCCCCAGGGCAGCCTGATCTCATCCCAGGGCCCATTACACCTGCCTGGTAACACCCGAACGACAGCCCAGCTTGGCGATCCCATATGCCCCAAAGCCCTCGCCAGGCTCCCTGCCAGTCACATTATACACGGAGCCCAGCAGGGAAAGGGGCCTTCGAAAAAGCAGAACACAGAGCCAGCATTGTCCCCTTCTTGGCAGCTGGGAACCACAGTACGTTCAGCTGCCAAGTCAGACGCCGGGGGGTGCGGGCCAGGCAGAGTGAGGCCTCCCTGCTGGAGTCACCATGGCTCTGCTACCTGGCCTGGGCACATCTAACAGAGGGGGCCCTGCTGTCCTTCAGGGACCTTGCAACACGGCCCAGCGGCCTGAAGGGGAAAATGCATTTTGCCACTTGCGGGAGGCGAGAGGCCATTCAGCCTGATGCTTCCGCAGGGCCAAATCCGTCTGCAAGAGACAAAGGGGGCTGCTTTGCATTCAGCTGCCACCCCTTGCAGAAGGCGGCTGGTTTCTAAGGGGGACCGTACGGAATGTCCAGGAACGAAGGGGGAACAAAGGCTGGGGCTGGACCCTTTTCGGCTGCAGCGGAAATGCCGGGCGGGGCTGGGCTGGCTTCCCTGCTCATGTGGAAGGATCTCTGGTGTTGCTGGAGAACTCGAGGTCTGCCATGGACACAGCTCTTCCATGGAGGGGAGGGAGATGCTGGCTCAAAGATCTGCCTCTCAGTGTTTGACAGACTCTGGAGCAGTCTCAAGAGAAATCACTTCCCCTCTCAAGTAAGGGCATGTCTATGTGGGGAAGTTAGTGTGAAGGAGCTTGGGAGTGGATTTAAAGCACAACAACTAATGTGGGGGCTCTTACTCCACACTGAGTGCCCTTGTGCAGTTTAGATTAATCCGCATCCAAAGCTAGTCTAGGCTTTCCCCCAGGTACACAACCCCTGTCCTGGATACCCCCTGCCTGTCCTGTTAGCTCCTAATCGGCTGAGAGTCTCCCAGGGGAGACAAGACCTGCATTTCAAGTGTTCAACAGGCAGAACTGTCCCCCACTTCAGAGGCCTCCTTCATACATCGCACGGCAGCAAAAGAAGGGGGCACAGACCTGATCCCCCCCCGCTTCCCAGGTGGGAACAAACCCGAACAGACTGCAGACATTTCCCGGGGGGTTGCTGAACAATTTGAACATTCCCCAGCAGTGCTGGGATCTCAGACCCTAGGAGGGGGCCAGGGCCTGGGAAACGGCAAGTGAAACGGAGCAGTCTAATGCCCCTCCCCCGGGGCGGCGGGGACGGGGAGAAGCACTCACTGTCTCCGGTGCCGGGACATTACTGGAAGGGCCAGAGGTTCGCAGCAAGGCGCCCGTTGCGTACCTGGAGACAGGACTGCAGCTCAGCCCTTTCGGGTGGGTGCGGGGCAGGGAGGGCGAGAGCCCCTCTGTGTAGGGGACAGTGGTGAACTCTACAGGTGCTCTGAGCACCAACAGGTCCCTTTGCCGAAAGGGGCGTGCCGACTTTGCAGGAGATACAGGCAGCCTGGCCTAATGCACAGGGGAAGGACAAGCTACAACACCCCCCAAGGGGAACGGCCCCTAGGCCAGCTGGGGCGCTCAGAACCAGTGACCGCAAAGCAGCGCCCCAGCGGAGGAGCTGCTGCAGGGCGTGTGGGTGGAGGTGCTCTGCTGCATGTAGCAAGCACAGGTCTCTTCGGGACGCGATGGCCGTGGGGCAGCCAGCTGGCCCCAAAACCTCATGCAGAAGGGCAGATGGTCCCGACTGGCCCGGTGTGTTTGTTTTTGATGACGGCACCGGATGACCAACGGGACAAGACCCAGCCCTGCCCAGCCCCACACCTCTCAGGGTTGCCTACTCTTGGGCTGTCCAACCATTTGATGGCTGCTCAGTAGCGGTGATCTGGGCTTCCCTCAGGTGTCACGCAGCTTGGCACCAGAACAAGCTCCCCAGTGCTGCTGTGAAGACGGCCTGCTCCACTCAGCCCGGTGCGCCAGCCAGCTAGAGCCACCAGCATGGGGCTGCCCTGGCCAGCGCCGGGGCTGAGATCCCCAGGGGCAGCTGGTTACCTCTGGGTTTGTTCAAGTAATATTTCAGCTCCCACTGGGCTGTGAGGATGTTGAAATAGCGCGGCTGCTCGAAGAAGCGCAGGTACCGCATGGCGATCCGGGTCGGGAACGCCCGCTCAAACTGCCCACGCCGAGAAAACTCATCCTCTGTCTCCACCAGCACCCGCACGTCATCCGGGGTCAGGATGTCCAGGATGGAGGAGTAGAAATCCTGCAGCGGAGAGTGCCCCAGGGTCACAGAGAGCTAGAGATTCCCATGCCCCTCCCTACTGTCCAGCCCCACGGTGCTTTTCACCCCGGGACCGCAGTGCACTGGACAGTGGATGTCCCTTGAGCAGCAGGCAGATATTAAGGAGGGGGAAACTGAGGCACACAGGTTAACTGCAGGATCCCAAAGGAGGCGTGGCAGAGCTGGGGACAGAGTCCCAATCCCTAAGTCCCCTGGTTAAACCTTCCCAACGGACATGAGATCCTGAGTGGCACAGCCCACAGGAGACCAGCCCATGACATACCACAGGCAGAGGAGAGGAGGGAGCGAGGGGCATCAGTGCCCGAGGACCCCGTCATGGAGGGCAATGCTGACATGAGATACACCCAGATGAACCTGGCAAGTGACCCACACGCTGCAGAGGAAGGAGACAACCCCCCAAGATCTCTGCTACTCTGAGCTGTGGGAAAATTCCCTCCCCACCCCACATACAGAGATCAGCTAGACCCTGGGCATGTGAGCCGGAGCCAGCCAGCCACACACCTGAGAGAGAGAATGCTCCATGCCACCTCAGAGCCCTGCCCCTCCGCGCCCGATGCCCGTCTCTAGACGTGGCTACCCCAATGCTTCAGAGGCAGGAGATTTAAAAAGCCCCCAGTATACATCCCTTCCTGACCCCTGCTGGTGGCTGACAAACCCTGAAGCATGAGCTTTAGGAACATCAGATACAAACCAGAAACAACCCCCAGGGCGGCTGAGCCCTGCCCCCACCATCACAAGCCACCCCTTTATACAGTCGCCCTCATAGGTCTGTCCTGCTCTCTCCTAGAACGAATTCATTGGTGGTCCAGGCGCCTGTCAGACAGCTCTCCCCGCGGGAGAGCTACCACGCTACATGGAGAGGTAGGACGTCAGGATGTAACCACTGCAAACGTAAAGCAAGTGGCATGAAAACAACTGTGGAGGGAACTGGGCTGTTCAATTTTTAGGCAAATAAAGGATGAAAACCAGAAGTTCCTGAGAGGAGGCCCCATTTGACAAACTGGACTGAACCCTGATTGCCCCAGTCAGAGGGGATGCAGTGTGAAAAGGGGATAAACAGCAGGGGACTGAAATTCGGGAACATGCCACAGTGCCAACTCGTCGGGGGGGCCAGACCGAAGCAGCTGCGGTGAGTGCTGGGGAAGAGTGGCGTCTCACACCTGATCAGGTAGCTTCTGTGTCAAGTAATAAGCTCGCTTCATCTTCTCTGCCGTGAACTGCTCCGGGGCCGACTTCAGCTTCTCCTTCGTGGTGCTGCTTAGACTAAGCAAAGGATATGTGCAATCACTATTTCCCCACCCAAGGGTGAGCTCGGCTCAGTCAGCACTTCCTGCTTCCACCACGAACGCTTAGATCAGCAAGGAGACCCCCTTCCACAGCACCTCCAAGTTCACTGAACTATAGCAGCAGCCTAAGGGCACCAGCGGCTTATCCCAGGAAGTGAAGAACCACCTCCCAGCCACCCGAAACAGCAGGGAGAAGTGGGGGAGAAAAGGGAGCTGCTGGATATGGAAAGCAGCCAGACCTGATGTGACGTTCTGAGTGTATGGACCATATGAACTGGAACCATAAACTCCCTGAACATTAAATCTCACCAAATGAGGGTAAATCCATCCTCATCATCGTATCCACTCATTATATCCCGCACCTGAACATAGCCATTATATCAACATACCCCCAATATCTCAATGTTTGTACTTTGACCCGTTAACCTTTCACCCCCCATCAGGGGGATATTGCAGATTATGTATTCCTTACGCCATCCAATCCTAAATCGAATTTTGCACCCCTTGATAATCTGTACCTTATTCCCTGATAACCAGAATTGTCTACGCTTAAACTCTGTACCATTTTTTTTAAATTTTAACATCTTAATAAAATTAAGATCTCACTGAAAAGTGACAGGGCCAGAAAGAGTTAATTAACTCACAGACTGACCTGACCCATGGCTGAACTTTAAAGACTGGTTAGGAAGAGATGTAAATGAATAGCGATTTGAAATGCAGCCGGCATTGTTAGAGGTAGAAGGGGAGATGTTTCTCAGGTCTTGTGATGTAGGCAAACAAGTCTTGTCTATGGCTTTAGCTTTGATTCAAAGATCAAAAGAGGAATATTAACATGGAGTGGGCTGTAGCTCAGGAAAGCTCATGCTCAAATCAATGGGTGAGTCTCTAAGGTGCCACAAGTCCTCCTGTGCCTTTTGCGGACACTTAGGAAGACGCTTGAGTGAAGCGGTATTCTCATCTCTGTCTCTGGGAAGGCTGTGGGAACCCGCGTCTGAACTGTTGATGAATAAATGACCCTGGGCTAATGGCCAGGGTGTTTGGGAGAAGGAAAGTGAAGCCGATTGTTTTCTCAGGCCAAAAGGCTGCTGGAAATGTATAAAAACCCTGGGACACGATTCTTCTTCATCTCAGATCTGCTTTGGGTTTCGAGAGGGGGAAACCTTAAGCCATCAGGATTGAGATCCCCAGTCACTGACTGGAGTCACCCTGAACACGGACATTGGACTATAACCTCTGGACTATTTCTAAAAGGACTTTCGGCCACTACAAACTCATCTCTGCTGTGTATCTGAACCTCAAGAATTGAACTCAAGTCTGTCTGCATATTGATCTTTTAACCAACGCTCTCCCTTTTCTTTTTTAATAAATTTTAGTTTAGTTAATAAGAGTTGACTGTAAGCGTGTATTTGGGGTAAGATCTAAAGTTATTATTTGAGCTGGGTCAGGGGCTTGGTCCTTTGGGGTCAGCAGAACCTTTTCTTTTATATGATGAGACAAGATTTTCAGAGTTTATCATCATATGTTTGACAGGTGTGTCTGGATGGAGCCCTGAGGCTGGGCACTTTAAGGGAACTGTCTTGTTTGGACGTCTGAGTCACCAGGGAGGTACTACAGAAGGTGTTTTGTACTGGCTGGGTAAATCTAAGTATTGGAATATCCACCAGCGTTTATTTGCAGTTCCCCCTGATTGACTGACCTCAGCTGGCTCCTGGTCACACCTGGGCTAACACTTGAGCTGTAGCGATCAGTTTTGGGCCTCCTCTGAGAGGTGGTGCATTCAGCAGCACAGCTGCCCTAGCTCTGAGCTTGGGGCATTGGTTCAGTCCCAGAGGCCAGCGACTGAACGACTAAGGTCACTACCGAGGGATTCCATGCGCCCCCCGGCTCAGGAGTTCTAACAAGAGCACGTGGCCAGGTGGGATTTGAACAGCAGAGGAGGAGAAACACTGAATATGAACTGAGCAGAGATTCAGCCTAAACGGAAATGGCAGGAGCCTGCTGCGTAACTCTTATGATTAGCTGCTGACAGCAGTGACATGAAACGTTTCGAGGTTCTTTTTGATACCAATGCTGGGAGGTGCGCGGCTGCCCCTGCAATAGTAAAATGCTGCATTTAGGGAGGTACAGACCATATATTGAACGGCCACGAGTATGCAAGAAATTGGCCCTATTTTTGCTCTAGCCAGCCCGTGGCCGTGGGAGTGTGGGGGCTGGGGGGCACAGCGGGTACATGAGCGTGCCTCACAAAGCAGCTGGCAGAAAGAAGAGCTGGAACTAAATCCATTTGATCACCCCTCCTTGGCTGTTCACCCTGGTTACGTTTGGAGGCAGGGATAGTTCTCGCATCGCCTTCCCCTTTAATAAAAGCCAAAGGGAAGGGCTGCAGATCTGTGCGGGAGCCGTAATAAAGCACCTAGCCCATCTCAGACAGACAAGCAGCCGGTGATCGGGGGACAGTCCCTGAACACAGACTGGTGACAGCATATTCAGAGGTGCAGGTCAAATGATGAACAGCAGAGACTCCTGCAAACTGAACAAGGCACAACTGCCCCTGTGAACTTGCAGTTACAGCCACAACGGCCTGTTTTGCACGGACACTTAACGCTTGGACCTCTGCCCATTGGTAGCCACTTCCAGGGACAACAGGGTCCAGACTTGCCAGAGGGACGGCCAGTGCCCCGGATCATCTCCCCTCCTTGACGGCCTTCTGTGGTCGCAAGACCGCTCAGATGCAGCAAGGAACCTCCCCTCCCCCGCCAGGAAGAGGAAACATTGAATGTGGTGACAGCACCAAGAGCAGCCCATCCTCTCCGAGGGACGGATATGCAGATCAGGCCCCGGATGCACTGAACCTGATCACGCTGCAGCTCGTGGGAACACGGGGCAAACCTACCGTGGTGCCTCTCTGGGCCCACGAAGGCCTTTGAGGGTTTACAGTGGAAATGCCTGCCAGGAAGTCTAGTGGCTAGTTACACACAGGGTGGCTCCACCAATAGGAGGAGGCGCACAGATAATGGAGCATGCTGGGACCGGCGCGCTGCAGGCTACCCCTGCGGGTTAAGATCAGGGCAGCTGCAGGCCACGTTCCCATGGGTCAGCCTAGGCTTAACAACTTTAATATTTAAAAACCGGACACTCTAGCAAGAGGGCCCCAAAGCCCAGCCCCCCATTCATTCCCCTTCCCCCTACCCCGTCACTCACTGCTTCCCCCTCCCCACTGCCCAGGTCGGGAGGGACTGGCCTGCGCAGCTGGGCTGGGAGCTGCAGCTGCCCGACACAGGTAGGAGGCAGCCCCAGCTGAGTATGGGCTGGTGCAGGCGAGGAGCCAGCACCTCCCCCCACCACAGTAACCAGACTCGGGTGTCTGGTCAGTATTTCTGACCGGACACCGTCAGATCCCCTGTTCAGACTTTACGGTCAAACACTGGGCACCTGGCAACCCAAGGTCAGCCTTGATTTAGACTGTCAGCATGGCTTAGAGCCTCGGGGGGGGAGGGAATGCCATGGAGCATCGGCAGCTGGGCATGTCCATCCCTGCTAGAGGGTCTGGAAGGAAGAGGCCACATAGCCAGGCCCTTCTCAAGCCTCGCCCTGACCTGATGGCGGAGCTGCTGGCACTCCCTGAGCCTGATGCCACGTCATCCAGGTTGGGAAGAACAAAGCCAGCCAGGTTGAGGAGATCCCGGATCATCTGGCCCTTGATGCTCACGTCCAGCGGCGAATTGGAATGGAGGCTGCGAGGAAATCAAACGGACCTGTCTGAGCTCCAGGAGCCCTGCCCGCCTCCCCCAGCTGGAGAGCCATTCATGGGGCTTGTCTGGGTTCAGTTTGATTGAATGCTGGTGGCAGCTACGAAATCAACAAACCTGGGGACTAGCGCCCCCTCTCCACGGAGGAAGGGACAGCACAGGCAGCCTCACTGCCTTGAACTCATGTGCCTCAGCCCGCCCTAGACAGAGCCCTGCCTGGTCAGCCTGGGGGTTTCTCTGCTGAGGACACTGAGGGGGAGGACTGGTGCCCAGGCATCCATTAAAAACTGGAACCACCCATTCCTTTCCCTGGTGTCAGCGGACAGCTGCAAGACCATTGTCACTTTCGCTTTTGCTGTCTGGAACGTAGGAACTGCCGAGCCACCTCTGACCCACCGCTTCATCTAGCCCAGTCTCCTACTTCAGGATGCATCAGCGAAAGCCAGGCCGGTCATGTACGCAGGGAATTCCTTCGGGACCCAATGGCCAGGCGCTTAGCTCACAGAGCAGGAGGGCTTCCCAGCTGCACGCAGTGGAGGCATTCTGCTCCCCATGACCTACAGACATCTACGCTCGTCAGGTCTAACTAGGCCACAGCCTTGTTGCCCAGTCCCCTGGGGGTATGAGACACAGCCCTGCTCCGGTCCCTCGCAGCGCTTCAAACAACGCAGTGCCTTCCTCTGAGCGGACGGATTAGGTAAGGGGAGGTCAGGGTGCTCCCACTTAAAGAACGGATGGGTCGGCATCACTACCAGGGCACATCTCCAACTGCAGAGGTCTAGGACCCCAGAGTCAGGAGTGAGCACCCCAGCTCTTACGAGGCGACTGGCTCGCCCAACCCCAGCGGCGGGGCACCAGAGAAAGCTGCTAGGACCGAGAACACACAGGAAGAGTCCATGCTCGGTACGATCTCCCCCCAGCAGGAGCGAGTCGTGCTCCTACAACACGAAGCAGGGTTCGACAAACGGCAGCGTGCGTCTTTGATCGCAGACAGGGGCACGGGGCTAGCTAGGGAGCTGGTACACAAGGGTCACCCCTCGCCCAGCGACGCAGGGGAATGCCAGCAGCCTACCTGGGGGAGATGTTCACTTCCAAGATCCAAGGCTTGAGGTTCTCGTCCAGCATGACATCGAAGCCGAAGAGCTCGTGGCAGCAGTACGGATGCCGCACGTACATTCTCACCAGGCTGTTCACGTAGGGCTCGGACCTGACGGCAGGGGAGCAGACGCTTGGTTTCGGACGGGTAGGCCACTCGCACGTTCCCAGCTGTCTCACTGCTGCTGGGCATTACTCCCCAGCTGTTTCAACGCACCCTCTGGGAGCGGAATTAATGCCAGGCCAGCCCTGTGTGGAGCAGCGGTGCAGCACGCCACCACGCCTGGGGCTGAAGTCAGGTCCCGAGGGATCCCCCTAGAGCAGATCTGCAAGAAGCCACGTCCAGGCCCAGGCTGGGAGGATCTGCTTTAAGAATAAGATTCCCCCAGCACGAGAGAACTTTTCTTCCTGCCTCCTTCCCCATCCAGAGAGGGGTCAGGGCAGCTAAGCAGAGAAACGAAGCACTCAAAGGCCTTGTCCCCTGCTGTGCACACAAGGTCACGTACTCACAGAGGTTTCTCTCCACTCAGTGTATGGTGGGAAGGGCCACGTGCCTTCCAGCAGGTGCCATGGAGAGGAGAAAATACACCCACCCCTTGGTTGTACCGAGAACCGGTCCTGACAGATTTGCCGCAGGAAGCAGAGAGAGGTGGGATCCAAACTTCCCAAAGGGCAGCTTGGATCCAGTTGGTGGGTCCAGCCCCATCGCTAGATGGCCACTGATCTCTGGCTGCTATTATGGCTTTGAGGACAGAGCTGGATGTAGGGAGGGCTCTGGCGAGAAAGCCAAGAGACAGGGGCTTTCAAGCACAGTGGGGTTAAGGAAGAAAGGGGTCTGCAAACAGCCCTAGCTGCTGTGGACTCTCCTGCAGAGAGGCTGGGAGGAGCCCCAGGACTCACGCAATGATTGTTTTGATAACGATGTCCTTGATCTTCTCCCAGATGGCCTCGCTGTTGACCCCCTTTTGGCTCAGGTAGCTCCAAAGCGCTTTCAGTGCCCTGTGGAGACAGAGAGCAAAGGGAGGTCACCAGATCCGGCCCTGCCTCCCAGCATTCCCTTCAGCCCCAGCATATCAGAGGTTAAAGGGAGCTGCTTCCCTGCTCTTAGCTAGGTCCCAATGACCCCGGAGCCATGGTGGGGCACCTTACCAGGAAACGATCAATGCTGGGCAATCAGGGGGAAGAGCCAGTGCCCCCTTCCCAGAATGAGAGCCCCACACCCTCCCCTTCCCGCAGGCAGCTGCCCTCCGATTCTGGCTGCTGCTCTTGTTGGGCATGACGAAAGAACTGATGAGAACTAGACATGTACCACGCTCTTAGCGGGACGCCCCAAAGCAACCACTTGACAGGGGTGTCCCTTGCTGGACCAGACCCCGCACAAAACTCTCCCTCCAGTATTCCTTCCCAAGGCAGCTACCAGGCTCCAGCTAGATTCCAAGAACAGACATTTCTGAGCCAAAGCAGCGTCCGCAAGGCTGTATGGGTGAGGGAAACAGGAGCCCCCGGGGGTTTGGAGATTCCCACACCACACCCAGCAGGGCAGAAAACAGACCAGCCCATCCAGATGCTCACCCAGGGGCCCCCAAACTCTGTTCAGTGATGGCCCCATTGGCAAGGGGTCAGGAACCCAAAGGTTACGTCACGCGGCGGAGAGGGGGAAGGTTCCCATCGCCTTCACCTTTAACATGGCAACGGCAGGTCTCAGGGCGCAACGCTGCATCTCTCGGGCTGGGCAGCAAGTGGCATCATGCACCATTTATAATGCTGCCAAGGCCTCGGACCCCAGTGCCTGTACCCAGACAGGAACAGCCTGGCATCCTGGGAACTCGTCACTTGGGGGGCACTGCTGCATGGTGGGGGAGAGCAGCCAATGGACACATCACAGAACACCCACGGGCAGAACCACCTCTCCCCCCATTTTGCGGTGCAGGCCTGCTCGGAAGGGATTAGCAAGATCTCCCCAGTGCTGCTCCCTGTGCAGTCAGGCAGCGGTGGCAACGTAACAGACAAACGTGGCATCTCTGCTCCTCTGAGCCCGGCAGACCCAGCACAGTGACGGGAGGGGCCTGGATCCCCATCAGCCCAGCAGAGCTGGCCCAGTGCCCAGGGAAGGGGGCCGGGAGGCTGGAGCCTCATGCATCAGAATTGTTAAGCAAGTTCCAATGGCACAGCCAAATTCTGCCCCCAGAAATACACCCACTCCCCAGAATGCTCTGTTCTACCTCTGTACCCCAAATTGTGGAAGCTGGGAGTGGAGAGGTGAATGGAGACAGAGCCTGAAGACAGCAGGGTTGCACCGATGTCAGTTAGGCAGAAAACGACTGGCAGAATCTCTTCTATAGGGGATGATTCACGAGCCAGACAGAACCCAGCATATGAGCCTCAGATTCCAGGGAGAGTGAGTCGGGGTGGCAGCGAGAAGGAGGTTTTTATACGTAACCCAAACATGGTGTCAATGGGGCCATTCTGAGAGACTCTGCAGAGCAGAACTGAAAGGTAAAAGCCTTGGAGCGGCAGCAGAGTGCCGCGTCACTCAGCGGGGCAGGCGTCTTTTAGTGAGTCGTGTGGCACATGTGATCCAGGGGACCAAGCCCCGAGCCGGACTCAGGAGACCCGGGTTCTAGTCCCAGCTCCACCAGTGACCCTCCCCTCCTACTTTGGCCAGCCCGCTCGCCCGCTCCCTGCCTCAGTTTCCCCACCTAAAACAGAGATGCTGCTGCTGCACCCTGGCAAAGCGCTCTGAGCTCCGTGCACAGAAGCAGGATATAAATGCTCCTATACCACCCAGTGAACCAGCACAATACCACTCAGTGAACCAGAGTGCAGCGAAGGGGAGCTGCCCTTGCCCTGGTCTCTGCCAATGCCAGGCACCGCCCCCCAGCCCCTACCATTTGTGCCCTTGACAAGCGGTCTCGTCCGAGTTGGATTTGTACTCCGCGTTCTTCTTGTTCACGCTGTAGTTGGTCAGGTGCATGAACTTGTTGCTGAGGCTCTTCATGGAGGAGGAATATCTGGGCCGGGGAGAAGGACAACGAACAGCCAATCGGATACTGAGCCAGGTATTGCCAATAGGCGTGGGGCTGGCAGCACGAATTCCATTCCAATGCCAGCTCCAACACAACCTTGCTGCCTCCCTCCCAGGAGGGCACACTAACGGCCCTTCTGCCCACCGCCCACAGGGGCTCAGAGCCAGGGGCACAAGAGAACACGGTCTCCGATGGCCCCGAGCACCCGCAGCTGTGATCTCTTTGCTGCGCATGGGGCTGCCAGCATCCCCCTCCCAGAATCAAACCTATCAACACAAGCTGCGTCCCGCTAGGGGAGCGGCTAACACACTGTAAGCACGGTGTGTCAAAAGGCTCCCGCCTGCGGAGCCCACCACGGCCACCCCCATGCAGACCGTGCTCCCCCTGGGGACGTACTTGCAGCTGGCAAAGCGCACTAATCCATCTTTGAACAAGTAGATCCTGAGGGGATCGTAGCAAGTGACGTAAACATAAATCCTCAGGTCAAACTTGCTCCCGCCAATGAGGTAGGGCTTGTGCAAGTATCTGCAAAGAACAAGAGAGCCAGGTAAGTGGATAAACTCTGTATGGCACAGGAGGGGGCCTTCCCTGATCATTGCTGCAGGAGACGCAGCAACTAGGTGCTGGGAGAAGGCCTGGCACCAGCAGCTGGTGGGCGCAGTACCGAGAATCACTGCCCAAATAATGCAATTCGAGGACTGAGCTTTCCACAAGGGAGACCCTGCAGTCCTATGGTTTCCATTCTGAGCCCTGTTTTGAACCAATCTGCCTTAAAACAAATCCAATCTGCATGAGCTTTCTTACTAATGGAGGAGGGGAGCAGGGAGGTTAATTGCACAAGGCATTTAGGAGATAAGAGCTTAGGGAAGGAGACGTTTTTCCACGCTTGTAAGTTCCGACAGACTCCCGGCTCAGTTTGGGGAAGAAAGCTGGTGGGGAATTTCCCATCAGAAATGCCCTTTTTGCAAAAATCAAAATTTACCAGGGGGGAAATTTCAGTTTTGCTGTAACATTTTGATCTTCCATTGGAAAAAACTGAAACCATGGCTCTTCATCTGGAAGTTTGTCAATTTCTGCCTAGTGACAGTGAAATTGACCAGGCCCTTCCAGGCAGGCAGCCAGCCAGCTGAAGGATTCTGTTTTGGTTCTCCTGGCAATCTCTTCCTTCAAAAATTTCACATTTTTGAATTTTTATCCCAATTTGGGATGGAAAAGTTTTCAAAACCATGGAACTTTTCGCTGGAACAAATTTCTGTTTTCCAGCCAGTTCCATTTCAGCCTTGCGGGGAAGTTTCTGAGTGATTTGCCTACAGAATTCACAGCTTTGCTGGCTGGAGCAGAAAGCCACCAGGACTACACTACAACAGATCTGTATTTCACGGGGGGAGAGCTGAAGTTGGAGCTTCTGCCAGGCAGATTATCTGAGGCTGGTGCTGGAAGAAATGATTTCAGTGTTTGCCACAAACTGTTTCACAAAGAGGAAGGTTTCCTCCAAGTATGTTTCGGGAAGAAGCTCTGCAAAGAGAATAATGTCCCTGCAGCCATGCTCTCTAACTACATGACAGACCCACTGAACCATCAACAGGAGGACAAAGTGTCCCACAGTTATGTTAATTCTTCAGTAGGAATAAAGGTTTCCTGAGCTATATAGGAAAGATAGGAAGTATAGCAAGAGACCACCCCGGGTTAACCAGAAGATCTTCAATGACCTCAAAATCAAAAAGATCCCTACAAAAAGTGTAAACTAGGTGAAATTATAAAGGATGAATATAAACAAATAACAAATAACACAAGTATGCAGGGACAAAATTAGAAAGGTTAAGGCACAAAACGAGATCAAACTAGCTAGAGACATAAAGAGTAACAAGAAAAAATTCTACAAATACATTAGAAGCCAGAAGACAACCAAGGGCAGGGTAGGCCCGTTACTCAATGGGGGTGTGAGGGGGGGGAGAAAACAACAGAAATTGTGGAAATGGCAGAGGTGCTTAATGACTTCTGTGTTTCGGTTTTCACCAAGAAGGTTGGTAGCGATTGGACATCTGAAGTAATGAATGCCAGTGAAAATGAGGTAGGATTAGAGGCTAAAATAGGGAAAGAACAAGTTAAAAATTACTTAGACAAGTTAGATGTCTTCAAGTCACCAGGGCCTGACGAAATGCA
Source organism: Lepidochelys kempii (assembly GCF_965140285.1). Classification (NCBI taxonomy): domain Eukaryota; kingdom Metazoa; phylum Chordata; order Testudines; family Cheloniidae; genus Lepidochelys; species Lepidochelys kempii. The sequence goes on from NC_136390.1 coordinate 2,225,991, forward strand.
TCCTAGAATACTCAAGGCGCTGACAGAGGAGATATCGGCACCATTAGTGATTATCTTTGAAAAGTCATGGAAGACGGGAGAGACTCCACAAGACTGGAAAAGGGCAAATCTAGTGCCCATCTACAAAAAGCGAAATAAGGACAGCCGGGGAATTACAGAGTTCTGTACTGTCACGGAGTGTGGGGGAGTCCAGGCCCTGCACCCCTCTTCCTGGGATCCACTGAGACTCTCAGCCAGCCAGTAAAACAGAAGGTTTATTGGACAACAGGAACACAGTCCACAACAGAGCTTGTGGGTACAACCAGGACCCCTCAATCACGTCCTTCTGGGGGAGCAGGGAGCTTAGACCCCAGCCCTGGGGTTCCCTGCGTTCCTCCACCCAGCCCCAAATTGAAAACTAAACCCCCCCCCCCCGCAGCAGGTTCCCTCCTGCAGCCTGTCTTCACATTCCTGGGCAGAGGTGTCACCTCCCCCTCCCCCTCCCGGCTCAGGTGACAGGCTCTCAGGTCTCCCCTCCCCAGGGCACATTCCCAGGTCAACACTCCCCCCTCCCTGCTGAGTCACATCCTCACATGTACCCAGCAAGATAATGGAGCAAATAATAAAGCAATCAATTTGCAAACATCTAGAAGATAATGAGGAGATAAGTAAGAGTCAGCATGGATTTGTCAAGAACAAATCATGTCAGACCAACCTGACAGCTTTCTCTGACAGGGTAACAAGGCTTGTGGAGGAAGCAGTAGATGTGGTTTATCTTGACGTTAGTGAGGCTTTTGATACGGTCTCGCATGACCTTCTCATAAACAAACTAGGGAAATGCAGCCTTGATGGAGCTACTATAAAGTGGGTGTATAACTCTTTGAAAACCGCTCCCAGAGAGGAGTTATCGGTGGTTCACAGTCAAGCTGGAAGGGCATCACGAGTGGGGTCCCGCAGGGATCAGTTCTGGGTCTGGTTCTGTTCAATATCTTCATCAGTGATTTAGATAATGGCACAGAGAGTACACTTAAAGTTTGCGGATGATACCAAGCAGGGAGGGGTTGCAAGCGCTTTGGAGGATAGGATTAAAATTCAAAATGATCTGGACAAACTGGAGAAATGGTCTGAAGTAAATAGGATGAAATTCAATAAGGACAAATACAAAGTCCACTTATGAAGGAACAATCAGGAATCAATTTTGCACACATACAAAATAGGAAATGACTGCCTAGGAAGGAGCACTGAGGAAATGGGTCTGGGGGTCATAGTCAACCACAAGCTAAATATGAGTCAGCAGTGTAACACTGTTGCAAAACAAGCGAACCCCATTCTGGGATGTATCAGCAGGATTGTTGTAAGCAAGACATGAGAAGATAGCAGCTGGCCGACCGGCAGTAACAGCCAGCAGCTGGCCGAGTTCCTCACAGAGCCCTGCCTGCGGAGCCAGGTTAGGAGGCAGGACGGGGAGCGGACAGATAGAGTGATGCACATGGGGCTGCTAGAGGGACACAGACTGCGGTTCAGAAGGGCTAGTGCGGGGGCAGACTGGGCCATAGGCTCAGGAGCTAGTGGGGTGCCAGCATTGAGCCGGGGCAGATGTGCCTCACTGAAGGAGAGGCTAGGGGTCAGCCAGGGTCTGCATGGGGAAGGCTTCCCAACTCCCTAAAAATCCCCTTCCCCTAAAAAAACCTGTTCCGTACTCCTCCCACCCACCCCCAACAGCCCTTCAGGTTCATTCCCAGGCTCCTTCCCTGAAGGGGAGGAGGGGGACAGGAAATAGAGTTCTGTATGAAGTTTTAATGAATTATTACTCAGAGTCCTGTATTAATAAGCCTAGTAAGGAATCTATTTGTCAAAAAAATGTCCTGAATCTTTTTTGTTGTCTGTATTGTGCCGACAGGTTTGAAATTACCAAAATAACTAAAACTGGCGTGATTACAGGGTGTTATTTTGACATATAAAATATGCAGAATTTGAAAATCTTGTGCGCAGAACTGTTAATGTTTTGGCACAGAATTCCCATGGGAGTATCCGTTTGCAACCTGCTCTTAGCAAAGGACGCTTGGAAAGGTTCAACTCACCTCTGCACCAGCAGCGGTCTCCTCTTGGGCAGCTGGCTCCATTTGTGGATGACCTGGATCCCAATGCCCCTGGCCGACGCCGGCTGGAAAACACACCAGAGGCCATCAGTTTATCTGGCTGTAGCGGCAGCAGGGTAAGTCACTTGGCCCAGCTTGGTTCTTACTGGTTTTACGATCCACTTCTGGCGGCTACCACTCTCCTCCCAGGCCTTCCTCAGCAGCTTGATGTCCTGGGGAAGGATGAAGGACTGGGGGAAGAAGTTAAACTCCTTCTTGCCGAAACGAGCCTGCATCTTTGACAGGTTGCGCCACAGACGATCCTTCCTCCCGATTTGAAACGAGCCAGGGAAGTGGTTTAACTGGGAGAGAACCAAACGAACAGCAGTAAAGAGGTGTTCTTTTGCGGCCACATCCCTGCCTTCCCTCTCCACACTGCCCCTAGGCATGGGATACCCTCCCTCCCTCTCCTTCAAGCCCTCCCGCCCCCCAAGCAAGGTCAGCATGAACTAACCATCTCATGCCACTTTATGGCTAGCACTTCAAGGCCTAAAAATACTGTATCTACTTGAACTAGGCCTCTACTGGTGATGTGCATGTCTATGGGGCAAAGCGTTACGTGCACCTACGGCAACCAAGCTGGCAGAAGCCCAGAGCCTGAGCAGCACCCTTGGCCAACATTTATCCACTTTCTTAGCTCCCCTTATCTCCCTGTATTCGTCCAGTCCGCACCAAGGTGGTATCTGGATCCAGCTCAGGTTCACCACACAGAAGCTAGAACCCCACAAGCCTCATTGCAAACACAGCCCTGAGCCAACGTGAACAGAGGGGCTTGGTGTCAAAGGGGGTGGGGGGTCAGCGCAGGAGATTCAGCCACAAAACCGATGAGTTTGGAGATTTCACCCAACAAGGATCAGACTAGATGTGCATGGCACATAGTAAAACGGGTCCCCCTTGCTCTACCCTCCCCTCAGACACACCCCCCACCTGCATCTTCCTCCACTACCCTTTGCCCAGCATCAGTTGCAAGGATCTCGGAGCACAGCTGTTACAGAGGGAGCTCCTGGCTGCGTTAGGTCTGTCAGGGTTCACTTCTTCTCTCCCAGGAAGAGAAGCACATATTACTGCAGGAGTTTTGGGGAAGTGGTCTCGATACTGCACACCATAAGGGTATACAACCCTGGCCGAGTTCCTCGGCCTGTAGCAATGGGTATCCAAGGAAGCGCATGCAGCTCAGCCAGACGGCATCGCATGCACTGAGCCCCGACGCTTTCATACCTTCTGATGCTCCTTGATGGCTCGGAAGCCAGGTGACTTCATGTGATGGCCCCAGCAGCCCAACCAGTCACTGTTTTCTGGAGGAGATGAGACAAAATTGGGGACCAAATTCACCACCTGCCCAGATTTCATCTTAAACAAGAATGCGGGATCATTCTCCCCAACTCACCCTCAAGGGGCAGGACTGAGGGGCCTAGACAGTGCCAGCAGGAAGCAGGCATGCCTGCTACTGACACCCCTCCGGCTCTGCCAAGCCAACCATGTTGGCTAGGCTCCAGCTTTTCTAGGTGGCTAGTTTCCCTGTGAAGCTATCACCGGTGCAGAACACCCTGCACTGAGCACAGACTGCACCTCTCATCTTCAAAGCACCATACGTACATTAGTGAATTAATTCCCACAGCAACTCGGGGAGGCAGAAAACTAACCAGACCCCTTTTTACTGATTGGGAAACTGAGGCAGGGAGGTTAGCATCCTGCCCAAAGCGAATGGGAGGCAGTGGGAGAATACAGGACTTCTTGGCTTCCTCTCCACTATACTACAGAGCCTCTTTGCTGGCATCTTGTTATAATCCCGATGCACCGGGCTGAGGACAGGTGTCCTGACACAAGTAGGAGCCCTGCAGCTAGATTGGTCAAAGCCTGGCAGGACACACTGTAGGGGGAAAGATGGGCTGAATGATCTAAGGCGGCTTCTCCCTGCCCCCTCATTTCAGACTTGCACATCAGCAGGAGCTCAGTGTTCATGAGTTACACCCATCCTACCAGACGCGACCGCTTCCCCAGCGCGCAGAGGGAACGAACCACTGAGCTAGGAGACGCAGGAGGACTCACAACCACCTCTCCCGGCATGTCAAGCAGAAACAGCTAGCGAAGCCATCCTCTGCAAAGACCTTTGCGGCGTTGGCGACGTGGCTGAGGGGCTAGGCCGAGACCATTACGTGTATGCTCCTGCCACCTAACCGAATTCTAGTCTCCAGCAGTGAAAAGGCCAACACAGGCCCAGAGCAGAACTGCCCTCGGTTTCCCCCTTTGAGGGCAGCAGGATGAGACGTGGGAGGGATCAGACGCCTTCCCCTCCGGGCTGGGAGAGAGAGCTCACCACAGCCCCACAGCCTCAGCGCCTGCCAACTCAGCCGACTTACTCTTGCTGACTTTGAAGTGGGATCTGCCAATGGTTTGCTTCACGATGTTGGGGGTGACGGTGCTCATCTTCCATCGCAGCAGCTTCCTCTGCTCCCAGGGGAGCTTCTCCACTGGCAGGGAAAGAAGTGATTGCAAACGTCCAGGATGAGTGGAAAACAAGAGCTCACCTTTCTGTAGCCCCTTCTGTCCTGAAGGAACCTAGATGCCTTTACAAGCTTACCCTGAGGGGTGAATCGGGGCTAGCTGATTGACAGCCTGGGGGGAAAGGTGAAGCAGAGCTCTATACTCAGCTCAGACCACAGAAAGCTCAAGCAGGTGAAGTTATTACAGGAGGGCAAGGACTGGAGGGTGATAACTGAAGGGAATGGAGCGGGGAGAGCACCACCCAGCAGGGCTTGATCCCTTCCATCAAACGGACCAATCCCTCTCGTGCCGGAGACCCTCAGAGCAAAGTGCCCCTTGTTCTCCCATGCTGGGAAGACTGCAGACAGCTTCTCCATGTTCTTAAGCCCGCTACAGCACGTTGACCCTTCCAAGCAGGGGATGGGCTGCCAGTTACCCCAGAGCTCTGCCCACGAGTACGTCTAATATCTTCTCTCTTCCCGCTGGCTAACACGCTAGGGACTGCGATCCCAGCACTGACCAGCCAGTTGTCTGGATCAGCAGCCTCTGGAAGCTAGAACGGTCAGATCTTCAGAGAAAGGAGCAAGACCCCCTGGAATGAAATTAACTCTGCAAAGGGGGAGAGCTGTATTCTTGGCACCACCTCATGATCAGCTGCTGCCCCGAGGCACGGAAGGCTCCCCCTCTCCAACCTCACTGCAGACGTTCTTAACCACAATCATTTCTAACCCCTTTGGGTATTTTAACCCTGCATAACTGTTTGCCTCAATAACATGGAGCAGGGAGTTCCACCAGCTTTAAGAATTAACCCGCGGAGGTGGTCATTTTAGTTTATTCCTTTAATTTCACAGAGGGGGTTACTTGGTCTTTTATCCCGGGATGAGAAGGGAGCACCTAACTGGCATTACTGTGCCACCATTCACTCCAGCCCTCCACTACTTCCGGTTCCTTCCACTCCCGGTCCGTGCTCATGGCTCCTCCCTGCCCCTTTCTGCTCTCAGCACTCAGAGGTCCTCAAACCCAGTTCACCTTTCTCATCCCGAGTACTGAAGTAGATGGTTGGAGGCACGGTGGGGAATAAACTGCATATGAGAGCTGGTTTGAGGATTCGTTCTTGGGCCGCAAGTGGCTGGGTCAAACACTCAATACAATTCCTGGAAAATAAGGGAGGGAGGGTCAGAAGGCTGGACTGTGTTGAGACAAGGGATGAGGCACTGACAACAGGTCCAGAGAAACGGGCATCCCCCAGTACAGCTCCCTGGCGGCCTCTCTCAATACCAGCTCCCTGCAATTCACCCCCATGGGCTCAGAAATTCTGTGACGCAACCGGCACCAGGGAGGGATCTAAGGCTCTGAGGCCGGTCACGGAGAGGCTGAGCTGTTTCTGCTCCAGGGCAGCAAGGAAGCCTGGCTGATAGAAAGGGAAGGATCAGGTGGAACTCCGTTGTCCTGACTGGAGGGGGAAGCTACCCCAAAGTGATCTGCACTCCCTAGATCTGCCCCTGTACAGCTGCCAGCCCGGGACAAAGCCAGCCCTCCCAATCCGCCAACCGCAGGGACGTTACACTCTCGCAGGGCGTGGCTGTCCCTCCTATCAGGAGTTTTCACCCCTCACTCGGGGACACCTGCAGCAACCGACTCCAGCAGCTTTCCTGTGCTCCGTTTCCTGAGTGAGTTTAGTGATGGCGGAAGGCATCCCACTGAGAGCCCTGGAGCACGAGGCCCAGGTTAGCCGCACAGGCTGTGTCAGAGCAAGCGCCCCTCTTCCCGCCAGGGGGCCATTTCCGAGGGCTTAGAGGTACATGCTGTCTCCATGGCCTAGTCGCTCCCTGCTGCAGGAGCCCAGGGGCCAAGCACTTCGGCCATTTGTGACATTCAGACTGGTCCCTTAGACACTGGAGCGAGGTGCCCGGCAAGCCCAGCTCCTTTGGCAGAGGCCAGGCAGCTGTCAGAGAGCCGCAACTAAGTCCAGCTGGGGCAAATCCCAACCTGTGTCCAGGAGTAACGAAGGGATAGGAGTGAACTGAAGACAGGTGCTTTACCCTGCAACTAGCGAACAGGTGTTTCTCGTTAAAGGTATTTGCATACTAGTCTGTATTGGGGACAGAATGCCTCCAATCAGCTGACTTTGATTTGAAATCCAGTCACTACATGTACTCTGTATCCTACACCCAAATGGCTTCCCTCTGCCAAGGGGCCAAGCGCCTGCCTGAGACACCAACCACTCTGCTGTAGGACCCCGTTTAGAACAACTAACCTGGAAATTAGAGCCACAGAGCCATTGGGTGATAAACCTGTGACGGAGGAGCTGTCTGACTCGCCTGCAGGAGGAGGAGAGACTAAATTAGACAAGGACTGGGGATGTTGTTGGAGATGAGGGAAAGTCTGAAACCCAAGGACCACCAATGCTCTTCACAGCCTCCCTCAACGCCCCCAAGCAATCACAGGAAACTGGCCAGGTGGGCTACACACAGGGGTTTCAAACGATCCCTGTTCAATGCCCCACAGAGCCTGCAACTACAACCAGCCAAACACCAGTTCTAATTCTGGGGCAGAGAATCCCAGATACTGGTGTGACATTCTGCACCCATATTCACCATAGTGATAGGAATAGGATAGATCTTCTACAACCTATGTCATGTAAAGTGTCAATGGAAAAGTTATGGTTTGCTGAATAGGATTTTCCTATTTGAATGCATGTATCATTTTTGTATCTGAAGTTATGAATACTGACTATGTGCGTGTATTTAGGTGTTTGCTCCTGGGTAACACCCACAAGGGGGGGGTACATTCAGTCTAGCCAGCACATTGTGAATGGACTATCCAAAGTTAATGGTTCATCAGCAGACAATGGGCCATGGAAAGCCTTAGTCTCACCTAATAACTCCATTTTGGTACCTGTATTTTTCCACAAAATGGGCTGGCAGCTTGGCTTTAAACAAAGGGGTTCCTGCCATATGGAATAAGCTATAAAAGGGAGACGTGACATCACCATGGGGCCTCAATCCCCGCCCCACACTCCACCTGGAAACACCTGAGGAACAAAGACGGAACTGGGGGAAGTGCTGGACCCAGACTGGAAAGAAGGAAGCCTGCCTATGTATGAAACACTGGTGGACTTTTATCTATCTGACCAGGTGAGACACTGCTTAATTCAAACCCTATTTAGTATATTAGGCTTAGATTGCGGTTTTGTGTATTTGCTAGGTAATCTGCTTTGATCTAGAAAAGGAGTACTTGTGGCACCTTAGAGACTAACCAATTTATTTGAGCATGAGCTTTCGTGAGCTACAGCTCACTTCATCGGATGCATACTGTGGAAAATGCAGAATATTTTTTTATATACACACAAAGCTGAAACCTGCTTTGATCTGTTTGCTACCCCTCAGAGTCCCTTATTAGCGCTCTTTCTTTAGTTAATAAACCGGTTTTATATTTTACCAAAAGCCGTGCGGTTTGAGTGAAGTGCTTGGGGAAAAATCTCTGCCCAGGAACCAGAGTTGGGGCACGTCCACTTCCTTTGGAGAAGTGGCGAGCTGGGTAATAACTCAGACACTGGTCAGGCTTTTGACCAGGGCAGAACAGTACAGCTCCGGGGTCCCAGGCTAGGAAGCTGGGGGTTTTCTGGCTGAAGCCTCACTCTACTGGCAGCTCGAGTGGCTGAGGAGAAGCCTTCATGTACCTGCAGCTGGGTGTGTCCCTGCTTGTGTGAGCACAGCTCGTGGAGGGGACTGCAGTTTGTCACAGCATCCCGGGGTGAGAGGGAGCCCCAGCTGGTGAAACAGAGGGCTCAGTGGTACCCCAGTTCCAGTGGTGGTGATGGTGGGGGAAGAATCCATCACACCTGGGTCAAACATTCCTGAGAAGCCATGGCCCACAGCCTCATTCACATCCAGCTCTCCACATCCCAGCCAAGCATCCTCAGCTAGCTTGTTTGGAAAGCAAGGAGAGCAGTGCTCATCGATCCCCAGTCACACACATGCACATAGCCCCAGCTCTTCTTGGGACAGCCGCACTAACCCTCCTCTTCCTCCTCATCCTGACTGCAGCCATCTTCCAAGCCATCAGGAAGCTCTTCTTCTGCATCAGCTTCAGGCTCCCCAGGGTCGAGCAGGGGCAGGTTGATGGCCGCCCTAGAACACAAGGAATTCAACGGAGAGTAAAGTCCATCCATGCAGCAGCACGCGTGGCGTGTCTCCATCATCACACCACGGAGGAATCTCAGTGGCCCTCGAGAAGGATCTCCGCCATGTGCCTGGGCTGACGTACGTTACACCAAGGCAGGGCGGCTAGAGCATGACACCTGCCCATCTGTCTTTGCTACAGAGATCCCCAGGGCACCTATACGGCTCAGATGAGAGGAGATGCGGGGCAGCACTTCGAGACATTTTGGGAGCCAAGGTACTTGTTGTGATGCTACACCCCATATTCGTCCCAGAAATATGGTTCTGATATGAATATGGCATAACGAAGATACACTTCATGCCAGATGGCTCATGTAAGATCTCATTGGCAAGGTTCTGATTCACTGAACATGATTATCCAATCTGTGTGCCTGTATCATTTCTGTATCTGAAGTTAGGAATATTGACCATGTATCTATTCCAAATGTGCTACTCTGGGTGACACCCACAACTAGCTCTTCAGGTACAACAATGGAAAAGCCAGAGAGGACTGATGGCTCATTAGCAGAGACAATGGACTGCGAAAGAGCTCAGTCTTCCTGTGGATGCTCCAAGCAGCCTGCAAGTAATGGCTGCTACGACCCTGCAGAGACATGGGACGGAGTTACCTGGTACTGGACCCACCCCTTGGTATGCTGGTGTTTTTCCACTGGGAGACAAACCGTTCCCCCCATAGACAAGAGCTATATGAGGTAGGGGAGTGACATCATCATGGTTCTCCTCTGTCTCCCCGCCCAAAGAGACACTGGGAAACACCTGGAAACAAGAACTGAACTGGGGGGCGGGGAGGGGGGGAAGCTGAGCCCAGACTGGGAGGACATCCAGCTTGTGAGTGAAAGCACCTGAAGTTCCAAGCTGCAGACCAGTGCTGCTGGCTTTCAAGACTCTGCCATTTTCCTAATTCAACATTTAGGGTGAGAAATAACATTTTGTAATCTGTTTCTTTGTGTACCAAGCTTAGTTTGCGTGTTGTTTTATTTGCTTGGTAATCTGCTTTCTTCTGTTTGCTATCTCTTATAATCACTTAAATCTGCCTTTTAGAGTTAATACATTTGTTTTGTTTATTGTTAAACCCAGTTTGTGCAATTTCTAACTGGGGAAGGGGGTGGGGGGGGCAAGAACTTGTGCACATCTCTCTTCACATTGAGGGAGAGCGCGAATTTTTATGAGTTCGCGCTGTGCAGATTTTTCTATACAGCGCAAGACATTATACCTTTGGGTCTGCACTCCAAGGGAGCTGGGCACCTGAGTGCTGGGGCAAGTCCCTTAAGCTGAGTCTTCCCACAGCTGATCTCAGTGTCTGTGTCTTTCCGCAGCAGGGTGTGGCCCAGCCTGTGTGTGTGCTAGAGGAGGCTTAAGAGCCTGGCTCAGCAAGACAGGTTAAAGGGGGCCCATGCTGGCAGAATAGGTGGGCTCAGTGGTATCTCAGTACATCAGGTAGCACCTTAAAGGGGGGCAACCCGTCACACTTGTACCCTGGTCATGCTGGAGGGCAACAGGCTTTTAAAACCCAATGTGTCACGCAAAACAGGAACTCCTTTTGCTAACTGTGGGCCATGACACCCAAGCACACCATGGGGGAGACACCTGGGACTATTTATTGCCCTTCTCTCTAGCCCCAGCACTCTGGAGATGCAACTCAATTCCACCTCTTCCCCCACAACCACTCAAATCCCTTCCTGCTCTGCATGGTCTCCTGGCATCCTCTCACTTGGAAACAGAACCCCTTCCCCTGAATCTCAAGGGCTGCTGGGTACCATGACCTTGCTCTGGGAGATCTTTGCTGCATGTTCCTCTCCATAAGAGCATAAAAACGGCCAGACTGGGTCAGACCAAAGGTCCATCCAGCCCAGTGTCCTGTCTGCACACAGTGGCCAGTGCCAGGTGCCCCAGAAGGAGTGAACCTAACAGGTAATGATCAAGTGATCTCTCTCCTGCCATCCATCTCCACCCTCTGACAAACAGAGGCTAGGGACACCATTCCTTACCCATCCTGGTGAAGAGCCATTAATGAACTTAACCTCCACGAATTTATCCAGTTCTCTTTTAAACCCTGTTATAGTCCTAGCCTTCACAACCTCCTCAGGCAAGGAGTTCCACAGGTTGACTGTGCGCTGAGTGAAGAAGAACTTCCTTTTATTTGTTTTAAACCTGCTACCCATTAATTTCATTTGGTGGCCCCTAGTTCTTATATTATGGGAACAAGTAAATAACTTTTCCTTATTCTCTTTCTCCACACCACTCATGATTTTATAGCCCTCTATCACATCCCCCCTTAGTCTCCTCTTTTCCAAGCTGAAAAGTCCTAGCCTCTTTAATCTCTCCTCCTACGGGACCCGTTCCAAACCCCTAATCATTTTAGTTGCCCTTCTCTGAACCTTTTCTAATGCCAGCATATCTTTTTTGAGATGAGAAGACCACATCTGTATGCAGTATTAAAATGTGGGTGTACCATGGATTTATATAAGGGCAATAAGATATTCTCCATCTTATTCTTTATCCCTTTTTTAATGACTCCTAACATCCCATTTGCTTTTTTGACTGCCGCTGCACACTGCATGGACGTCTTCAGAGAACTAGCCACGATGACTCCAAGATCTCTTTCCTGATTACTTGTAGCTAAATTAGCCCCCATCATATTGTATGTATTGTTGGGGTTATTTTTTCCAATGTGCATTACTTGACATTTCTCCACATTAAATTTCATTTGCCATTTTGTTGCCCAATCACTTAGTTTTGTGAGACCTTTTTGAAGTTCTTCACCGTCTGCTTTGGTCTTAACTATCTTGAGCAGTTTAGTATCGGCTGCAAACTTTGCCACCTCACTGTTTACCCCTTCCTCCAGGTTATGAATAAGTTGAATAGGATTGGTCCTAGGACCGACCCTTGGGCAACACCACTAGTTACCCCCTCGACTTTGAAAAATTACCTTTTATTCCTACCCTTTGTTCCCTGTCTTTTAATCAGTTCTCAATTCATGAAAGGATTTTCCCTCTTATCCCACTTTCCTCACTTGCAGTTCAATCCCCTCCCTTCCGCGCCCCCCATGTCACCTCCACGCTTGCATAAGGCCAGCTCAGTCCCTAGGGAAGGTTTGGTCTGCTGCACTGAAAACACAAACCTGGATCCTTCGCGACTGCAGGAGCAGCCCCTGAGTGGCAGAGCTGGGTCTGAAACTGGCTGGGCTTTTCCAGGGACGGGTGAGCACTGCTACTTCAGAACCGGGCTGGCGCTGAGAGACACGTGCTCGGTTTTCAGACATGCTTCAGCAAGCTGCCGCAGCACCACTGTCCTGAGAACTGAGCAAACCGCTACAGGAACCCCTTTACTGGAGCAAAGACAGGCAAAAGGCCCTGACTGCAGAGGCCGAACTTCCTCCGCGCACGGGAAGCGCAGTGAGCCTGGCAGATCACTGGGGAAGTGAGATAATTAGACAGATCACAGGGGAAGCTGCAAAGGGAGCGAGGTCCCTTTGATCTGGGATTTAGTCACAAAGCTTTACCCAATACCTGACAGCTCACCTGCCATTTGTCCCTGCAGACAGACAGGTTCTCCAAAGCTCAGGGCACTTCCCTTTCATTTTTAGCAGGTCCAATTAAACAGTCACCTCTGTCTAAATGTTTGTTATTAGCACAGGAGACCAACCTGAGCAACACCGTCTGCACCACAGGGCTATTTGGTTATTAGTACAGGTCAGGGAACTGCTCCCGCACAGGGGCATCAGCGCGCTTGAAAAAAAAACGTTGAGCCAGCCGGCAGCTGCCTAATGCCATGCTGCAGCAGTAACACCTACTTAGTACTCATACAGCTCTTCCCAAAGGGGAGGCCATATAATTGACAGATAGGGAAACTGAGGCACAGATGGGCGGTGGAGAGACTCACTCAAGGTCACACAGGGAGTTAGAGGCAGAACCAGGGACAGAAGCCAGGCATACTGGCCGATTCCCTGTCTGGGGCACATGGCTTCTCTCAGTTCGACAGCTATAACGGATCATGGCACATGGAAGCAGTGCTCCTAGGTAACCTGCCTGCATTCTCAAGCAATCATCTTCCCATAAGCATCCACACCCCCAAGTAGGAATCTGGAACGGCTCTCAGAACAGAGAGAACGCAGGAGCCCAACACGAGCTGTGCCTGCCGAGAATTGCAGAGGGGCACCAAGGCCATGGCAGCCCAGTTGACCCCCCAGCTCCACAAAGGAGAGATCACGGAGGACTTTTCCCATGGTACTCACTCTGGGTCTCTCAGGGGAGCGGCCTGCTCCCACTTCGCATCCTTGCTCAGCTGGATGGTGGACATCTGAGCTGCTACCGCAGAGATGTCGGCATGGTGGGCTGGCTCGCTTTTCTCCACCTGGTCTCCACTGCTCAGGGCCAGGAAGTTCACAGTCCGACAGGGCGCACTGGGGTCCGAAGAGTCAGAATTGGAGGCTAAGAGGCGAACACTGATTCGTTTCGTGCAGACAGCGGCACTGTCGGGGCCAGCCAGGCTCAGGTTACCGCTTAGGCACCGGTTACCCATCTCCAAGTTCAAGGGGGCGGCCGTTTCTTTTGGGCTCAGCTGGGTGAGGAGATGCTGTTTCCAGTGGCTGTTCCTGTTGAATAGGTTGTACTGGAAGCCCGTGTTCATGAGGCAGGAGGTCTCAATCCTGCGGCCAAATTTGTTGTAGGTGTTAACTTTCCCGCTCAGTTTTCTCACGGCCTCTGTGAGCCGGATCTCTCGTTCCTTGGCTTTTAAAGTCTGCACCCGGCTCTCGCTGTCCTCCAAGTACAAAGAGGTTCGCTCGGCTCGGAGAGCCGCACTGGGCTGAACTGGAGATAGGCGGGACATGGGGGTGGCGTGCTCCAGGGCAAGGCCGTTGCCTTTCCCAGATCTGTTCTCCAGACTCATGGAGGAGCCGTCCCCGTTCCCCCCACAATGGGACCAAGATATCGCAGGAGACCTAGGGGGGGTCTTCAGTTTCTTGTTCTCCGGCGACTGCAGCAAAGGCACCTTAGCACTGTTTGGCCGTAGGAAGGAGTTATTGTTTAGCACTGGTTTGTACTGGCTGGACGTTTGTCTACCTGAGCCTAGAGGAGCACTCTTCCCCCCTGAGCCGGGCTGCTCCCCAGCTGCACTCGGCCGGGGGAACGGGTTCACCGCCGAGGATGCCATGCCGAGGTCAGCCTGGAGAGCTCTGGGTGGGAAAGGAAGCTGTCGGCTCTCCAAAGCACTGGACCGTAAGCAGATGGACTCGAGCCGCTGGTAGGGCTTGTGTCTGAGGTAAGAGCGCCGATACAGCAACGGGCTCCCAGCGAGGTCCGGGAAGGGATGGGGCGGGGACCGGGAGAGGGGCAGGCTCTGGTCACTCAGGTGACTGCTGCATAACGAGGCTGGGTACAAGAAGCAGGCGCGCTGGGGAGGGATCCCTGAGTGGATTGGCCTGTGGTCCTGGAAAGTATTTACATGCTTTCTTCCTAGCTTCCAGATGGGCTTCACCTGCTGCTGAGCGAGGAACCAGGCCTGGCTCTCGGGGGGTCTCTCCGCAGCTGGAACGGGGAGTTGGAAGTTGCTTCCCCTCTTGAGGCCTATGCTATAGTGCTCCGGTTCTGCAGAGGCCATGTAGAGCCATAGCACACCAGGCAAGGGCTGACTCAGAATAGGGACTCAGACGGGATCACCAGCATCTTCTCCAGGGTCCAGTCAGCCTGCAGCAAGGACACAGTAAGCAAAAGCCTTCAGCTGCAGCCCGCACCACTGGCAAAGCTCACCCTGCCCAGTGCCCAGCACCAAGGCAGGGTGAGCTCTGTGCGTGCTGGACAAAGCCCTGGCTGGGATGATTTAGTTGGGGTTGGTCCTGCTTTGAGCAGGGGGTTGCACTAGATACCTCCTGAGGTCCCTGAGATTCTATGATTCAATGGACAGTAGCACAGTATTAGAGGGGACGGGTAGGTGGGCTGTGCTTACTCCAGCCATCCCTGCCTATCAATGGCTGCGCCCCTCCCCACGCTGCAGAGCGAGCCCATGGTGCCTCCTGAGGCTCTGCCCGGGCATCCCAGTGAGAAGTGAACGGCGCTTCCTGGGGCACAGGGGCACTCGGGTGAGAGGCAGCGTCTGAAGTTCAGCGGGAGGACGGGGACATTCCTGATGTCAGTTTACAAAGCAAATGCCAAAGAGGGAGTGACCACCCACAGCAACATTTCAGCCCCCCGCCAGGCGTAGGACTGACAAGGAGACTAGCTAAAACCCACCTGTGGGGCCCTGAGCTTCACCCCTAATACTCAAAACAGGCTAGCTAAAACCTCAGCTGATGCCACCTTCATCCCCTCCCCACACCCCGGTACTCCCCTGGGACACAGGCTACAGAAGCCCCAGTTTGGCAGAGACAGATCCAGAGAAATCCAACCAGAAAGAGAGGAATTCTGTCTATTTTGAGGGCTCACACATGCAAGGCTGGTTACAAAATATTAATACACTCTTCGAATTCAGGTGATGGGAGCGGGGGCGAACCTCAGGAAACTAGTTGGGAAATGCAGGGGTCACCCTCAGCATGGTATGAGCAACACACACCCAACCCCACTGTTAGGAAAGAGATCACGGGGTGAGAGACCGCAGCTGTCAGACTGATTATACCGTCCCCCCCCTCAGAAGCGTGCATACAACTTGCAGTGTTACCCCCAAAATAGCAAAGTGAGTTTGCCACCCATCCTTTTGATGAGAACCGCGATTTTAGAACAAATGCTGTTGCTGAAATCAAAACTAAACACAGATCACAGACTGAGGATTGACTGCTCCCCTCACAAGTCAGCACCACGGGGTCTCCACACAGCCATATGCATGCAGACAGGCCGATTCAGTGTGTTACCCCGGTAAGCGGCACACTACTCAAGGACTGGCTGTTGGAGCTCACTCAGACGAGAGCCACACAAACTCACCCAGAGTACAGTGTTTCCCAGGACAGAGGTGAAGATACAGGGCAGTAGGAAGCAGGCAAGAGATTCTCTGTTCTTAGTTCTGAACTCTCAGAGATGGAAGCTCTCTCTAGACTGGACACAAAGTCAAAGAACAGCTGGTCTCTCACACAAAAGTGGATGCAGCAGAGAACAGCTCAGAGTGGCCTTTAAAAGAGCTCTGTCCACACAAAAGCCTTTACTTTCTTAGCCAAGTACAGGAGAGAAATCCCTTTTCACTGCTGCTTTGCAGTTTCGCAAGCAGCTACAAAAGAACAGATCCAATTGCCAAAAAATACAGCCACAGTTCAATGAGTCAGCAGATGAGACATCACACCAAGCCTGGTGGACAATACGGCCAAACCCCTTCGAACAATGTCAGGTTTACAGCATTCAACAGTTGCAGCATTCCTGACTCATGCGCGCAGGTCTTGAGATCGCAGTGCTTCTCTTAAAGACCCAGCTCCCGGAGTCATGATTATGTGACAATCTCAACTCTCAAGTTTCTCACCCTCCTGGTTGCAGAGAAAAGCCTGAACGTGTCACCTGAGTGTGCTCCAAAGGCTCAGGCCTGGGCTACATTAGAAAATAAGGTCTGTTTACCAACGGTCGATGGACCGTTGACCTAGCGCTATCTACATGGGGACTTGGGTCAGCTTAACCATGCTGCTCGGGGGGGACTGGTCACCGCTCGGGGCGGCGGGTTACCCCTGCCGACGGGAGAACCCCTCCCACCGGTGGAGGCAGTGTCTATGCTGAAGCCCTACAGCAGCAGAGCGTTGGCAGCGTGGACAAGCCCCCCAAAACCAGAAGGCTAAATAAGATCCCAGTACATAGTCTTGCAACATTTCATGATTTTTAAGCCAATCTCACCATTTTGGGGGGGGGGGGGGCTGTCTCCACTTGTAACCATTTCTATTCTACCTGGCCATTCCTTTGTGAGGGCACGTTTATTGGCAGCCATACCAAAAGGAGATTCCGCTAAGATAAACACAGCGGCGTCTACATTAAACGCAGACGCAAAACCCAAACCCTACCAAACCAACGCGCTCCCCTGTGCACACTGGAGAGAGGGGGAACACATGGGACAGATGTTCGTCACATGGTTTAACGCATGACTGGAAAGCACCCAGATACTGTGGTGATGTGGATGAAAGAAGAACCCGGACAGAACAGAATTAGCAGGTTGAATTAATTCCCAAACGTTCGTTTACCTTTCGCCACTCGGGAGCCTTGGCTCTTTTTAACTGTACTACACTGTTAGCAGGAACTCACGGACAAGGAGACTACAATCCCTGGGAAGGGGGCAGGCAGAAAGCGTATTAAGTTTAGCACAAGTTCCCTTTGGAGCAGCAGGAGCAGAATTTGCCCTGTAAAGAGCCCTCAAAGCTCAGAATATTGGAAATGAGCTGGGACCCAGATACAGCACGACTTGGTGGAGTCGGATTCTGGGGCACTGTCAAAATAAACAGGTGATGCAACGGGCATGGCTGCTCTCTGCCTTAGAAAGGAGCCATGTGCAAACTCAAGGCCACCAGGTCCAGTTGAGGAGACAGCTCTCCAGAGATGAGTGGACTCAGTCGGACAAGCAGAGCGCCTAGCAGGGATCATCTGCAGACCTGAACTTTGACAGGAGTTAATGGATTTCATAGTCCTAGTCTGAGTCCCGCTCAGGACAGCGGCAACCGAACTAGGTGAGATGTGGTCTCCCTAGAGGCTTTGTTCACGTCAGCGGCAGGCTCTGCAGAGAGATACGGACCAGTACAGGCCACAGGGACTGAACAGAAGCGATCTCTCTGGGTCAGGCCCAAGACAGAGGCTGCGCCCTGCTGCCTTTAGCTGTGGATGTCAAGCTGGCACCCTTCCCCAGCACTACTCACTAAGGGGGTGTCTACATAGCAGCTGGGCGCATGGTTCTCAGCAGGGATACATGGAGGCACTGAAAGTAGCAGCGTAGCCAGGGCAGCAGCCCGGGCTAGTCACCTGAGTACAACCCTCCCCCGGCCCATACTCAAGTCGTAGCTTGAGCTGCCATTGCCACGTCCAGCACAGTGCCTTGAGCAAAGCTAATGTGTCCATCTGTCTGTGCTATGATGCAAGCTCCTGGCTGCAGGGTAACCATACCCAAGGAAAGCACCCAGAGAATCCACCTGTGGCTCATTGTCTGGACTATACTTAGTTCCCAGGTCCCAGCTCTGTGCGCTGGCGAGAAAAGGAAGCTTGCTTCCCTCACGTCCTGAAGTGCTGGGTGCGAGCGCTGCTCAGGGCAGGACTTCAGTGCATTGTTCTTTATGAGCACCATGTGCATGGCTGCGAAGAGCTACCAGTGAGAGCCTGTGAAATATCTGCAGGTCCCCACAGACGAACAAGGTACATGGGCCTATGTACTGCCTGTCCTCCCATCCTGCTCACTAGTGTTCACAGCATCACAACAAACACTGCTACACAAACCTTGGCACCCACAGGGTTCACTGGAGCACCAGCACTAGGAAAAGGCAAAGTGGATAGCACAGACCCGCCCTCCTACAAACTGTGGCTCGCAGCCCTTACGGTTCTATACTGATCCGTCAATAATGCAAACAAGGAGACCAGTGGAGATTTGCTCCCGGCAGAGAGAATCAAGCCTGTTGCACAGAATGAAGTCGCGCAGTATTGTGTCACCTAGTCTGCACCCAAAACACGTGCCTCCCTGTTGTGACAGTCACATCGATTAGCACAAGACCAAGAGTGAAGCCAAGACACCATGAGCCGCTGGGATTGAGTTACTCCTGGTAAACAGATTACTTAATATTTGCTTCCAGCTCTCCTTCCCCAGGCACACGCAGACTGCAGAGACACTCGAATTCTGAAGCTATTCCAGGGGACAAATCAGACTAATCTGAGAAGAAACAGTGTAAAAAGGAGCAAGGAAAGAAACCCGCCACCCAGGATATGCCTGACTCAGGGTACGTTTACACTTAAACCTCTCCAGTGGCACGGCTGCAGCACTTTAGTGTAGACGCTACCCCGATGAGAGGCCTTCCCCCGTAGGTGCAGGTAATCCACCTACCCGAGAGGCAGTCGCTCAGTTGATGAAAGCATTCTTCCATGTCTCTCTCTCCACCAGAAGTCGGTCCAATAAAAGATATCCCCCCCCCCCCGCCTTGTCTCTCTAATACTCCCCACAAACAGTTATACGACATAGTGTTAGCAGTATAAATTATACCATTAGAGTTCTCGCAGTCAGCTTCCCCGTGTGGACAAACTCACAGAGAAGGCGCATGGTCAGAGATGGGAAGGAAGGAAAAGCGAACCCTGCAGAGATAACAGAGTGAGTTAACTCCGAGAACAGGAAATAAAGAATTCATGGGGCCACTGGCAAAGCACAGGACAGACAGGGACCAACTCTCAGAGGAGAATTCTTCAGTAGCTGGAGATTTTAGGTACTTGCTTCCTCATTCAAAGCTACACCGTTCTCGAGCCAGCTAACCTCAAAGCACTCACTAAAGGTGTTACAAAGCAAGCTAGACTGGACAAAGCTTTGCACCACCGCTGGGAACAACCCCTGCCTGGCCCCAGGGAACAGGCTGGCTGATCTGAGAACTTTCCATTCTTAACAGCTAGAATTGCACGGCTGTGCTCAGTCATTGCCACGGAACAAACAGAAGTGCGAGGGGAAATGCCATCGCCTCCAAAGGGAGAGGTCTCACCTGACGGCACCCCAGGTGCAAGGCATAACACAGGTCTTGCTGACTGACACCAGGGGAGGTAAGAACTGGGGAGCAGCATCACAAGAGCAGTGTCTGCCAACAAAGGCAAGCAATGGGTTTGAAAGCAAACTGAAAACCAGACTATCAACAATCCATGTCCTTGGCTCTTCCTGCAGGAGAAGTAGCAGCTGCCAGGAACAGGCCAGCCCTGCTCTGGAGATTCTCCCCCTCAGCCCCTTTCTTGTGGTTAGCATTCACGCCACATCTGAAACAGAGCCAGGTATTGCTACCGCCACGTCCCCTAAAATCTCTAGGGCAGCCTCATCTTCCATTGCTCTGTTCCATGAGCTGTCATGACCATCAGCCCTGCCAAGCCACCAACGCCAGGTGGGGGAGCTGGGTTCCACCCTGGCTCACAAATCAGCTGCAGAACGATTAACTGGGGGGTGGAATCATTATTGCTGAACAGACCAGCTTGCCTCTCAGCTCCCAGGTAAGCGGGCAGGGCTGAGAGTCAGAAACAAACACTCGTGAACTGAGCAAATTGGAACTGGATTCATGGTAAGACACATACAGGGCCCCTGAAGACCATTTTTAGAGAGCTACCGAGTAGAACTGCTCTTTGGTATAGTTACTGGATTTACATAACACCTTCAATGTTGATCTAAGACCTAGTGAATTCAGCAGGAGTTTTGCCATTGCTTTATAAGCACCATGCAGTGCATGGCTGGGGACAGCGAGCTGTCTCCAGCGATTCTCCCCACCTCTGCCTCTCCAGCCTTAAGACACGGAAACACAGAGGAGGGAGGTTTTCCCTGTTTGTGCTGCCAGGATAGTGTTTTAGGAACTTCTCTCCCCTTTCCCACCCACAGGGAAGTGGGTCTGTATAGCAACAGCACTTCCTTTCCGCCAAAGTTTGGGAACCCCAGTGTTAGTCCATTTCACTTTCCGGCTCTCCTCGGCTGCTGCAAAGGGCATTTGCATAAGTCTTCCTGCAGGATTTTAAAAGGATCACAGAATAACTGGTAACGGTCCAAGCTTCAATAGTACTTAGCACTCACGCAGCGCTTCCCCTCCAGAGATCTCCAAGCACTTTGCAGAGCTGGATTTTAACTAAATCACATGGGGCCAAATTGACTTGATGGTGTCATTTTAAGCAAGTTGCGCCCTCAGACTAATCGGAGGGAGATGAGAGAGCACCCCACGGGACAGGGAGTGACAGGCTTTTAACAACCTTACTACAAAGGTTTCAGAATAGCAGCCTTGTTAGTCTGTATTCGCAAAAAGAAAAGGAGGACTTGTGGCACCTTAGAGACTAACCAATTTATTTGAGCATAAGCTTTCGTGAGCTACAGCTCACTTCTTAGGATGCATTCCTTACTACAAAGGTAACAAGGCCAGCCATCAACAGGAAGGCAGCAGCAGACACTGTCCATGCTGGAACCAGTCACTGCAGTTCACCAATCTGGCTTTGCTGTCTGCTTAGTGCTGAATAAGAGGGGAAGCTGGGGAAGCTATTTGCCTGCTCCATAAACTATTATGGCGTCAGGCTTGATCTGACACCCAGGGCAGGACGTCAGAGGTGCTAAGCTCGGGAAAAAAGACTTGGAATTTGCCTTTGTGCTTCTTTAAGGTGTATAAAGACAGCCTGACCGTCCCCCCACACCACCGCCACCCAGACCCGTGCCCGCTCTGTTTATTGAACATAGGTCTTGACTTAAGCGAACCATAATTAACTGAGGGGAGGGGTTGTCATTCCCACTGCTGTGAACTCTTCTGGCTTTGTTCACACCTATTTCAACCTCTGAGGGAGAAAAGCTCTTTTGCGCTAAGATTCAGCAGCTCAAACCCTTCAGTCAAGGGCTGAGAAAGTGTCTCAGGCACATTTCTGGTTCGGACTCACCCAGCAGCCCCTCCACTAAAAACAAGAGAAGACGAGACTTGACTTTCCTGACATGTCTAAGATAAAAATCTAACTTTTTAACAATCTTTTCCTGCAACAGGACGTGTAAAGAAGGTCTGAAAGACGGGGACATGATTCAGTTTCCCCCTCCTCGCAGATCACCTTTATTGTCCAGCTAAGTTTCAGAGCAACAGCCGTGTTAGTCTGTATTCGCAAAAAGAAAAGGAGGACTTGTGGCACCTTAGAGACTAACCAATTTATCTGAGCATGAGCTTTCGTGAGCTGCATCCGATGAAGTGAGCTGTAGCTCACGAAAGCTCATGCTCAAATAAATTGGTTAGTCTCTAAGGTGCCACAAGTCCTCCTGTTCTTTTTGTCCAGCTAAGGACGTTCAAACACAAACATACATTTAAGTTAAATAAGAAAAGGGGGAGGTTAACACCTCTTTCTGGTTGAATGGCTCCACATAGTTTTGACAAAAAAAGCCACTGAATGTTTGATGGCACCCTGAGGGATAGGCCGAGCTGTGTGGGTGTGGGGGGGGGGTGGATTGCAGAAGAGCTCTTGATAAACATACATCGTTTACTCTTGGGTAGGTTTGCACAATTAGTGCATAAAGTGGCCAATGTGACTTGTCAGGATTTCAGTACATCTGATAGCGTGCAACAAAACCTTATACAGACCTGTAATTCCAATTGGGGTAGGGGCCAAGTTCCGTGATGGGGCTACACCTGTCCAGCGTGTATGTGCAGGAGAGGTGGCTGAAGGTCCATAAACAAGGGCTTCGGACAGTGGTCACCCACCCGTCTCGCGATCTCCAGCGGTGCAGCTGCTACGACTAGCTCCCCGCCTGCCGCAGCCCCACACCACTCCCTGAAGTGGCCAGCGTGGCCCCGGGGTGGGGGACAGAGTTCTCCGCACGCTGCTCAGGCTTGCAAGCACCGCCCCCGCAGCTCCCATTGGCCGGGAATGAGGAACTGTGGCCAGTGGGAGCTTTGGAGGGCGGGGGGAAGGGGGTGCCTGCAGAGAGGGGCAGTGTCCAGAGCCACATGCCCCCAGCCCCCACTCCCAGGGGCTGCAGAGGCACATTGTCCCCTTCCGGGAGTGACGTGGGGCCAGGGCAGGCAGGGAGCCTGCTTTAGCCTCGCTGCGCCGCCAACTGGGACCTGCCTGTGGTAAGTGCCTCCCGGCAGGCGGCCACATCCCCACCCCCGGCCCTGAGCCCACTCCCACAGCCTGCACCCCAAACCTCCTCCTGCACCCTGAACCCCTGCCCCAGCCCCGAGCCCCCTCCCAGAGCCAGCACCCCAAACCCCCTCCTGCACGACAAGCCCCTGCCCCAGGCCTGAGCCCTCTCACAGAGCCTGCACCCCAAACCCCTGCCCCAGCCCTGAGCCCCCTCCCAGAGCCAGCACCCCAAACCCCCTCCTGCACCCCAACACTCTGCCCCAGCCCGGAGCCCCCTCCTGGACCCAAACACCCTCCCAGAGCTTACAAGCAGTTCTCCAGCACCAAGCCCTTAACGCAACTGTCCCTGTAGCAGTGACTGCTCTGGCCCTACTTTTGACCTCTGCTGCCCAAGGATTAAAGTGCCTGGAAGCCCACCTCCCATTTAACAGCCCCAGCACATCTGGGAAATGCCTCTTTCCCTGCCACCTCCACAAGCCTGGCTCCAGCTCTCCCTGCTGCTGCTGCTTGGGCCAGGAAGAGCCTAGATCTCGGGAGGAGGGGAACTGGCACAGGAACAAGGCGATGGAGACCCGGGGGTACAGCAAAGACGAAGGCCAACGCCCGGCAAAGGAAAGGCTTGGCAGCAGACAAAGGAGCACAACCTGAAGTCTGTAGGTTCTCCCAAGACTTGCCCATTATGACCAGCTTGACGCTGTCCTGCACTGAGAAGCTGCCATCACCATCCTGGAAAGCAGCTGAAAAACACTCTCAAACCGGCACTCCCCACGCTGTGTGCTGGGAATCAGGAGCGAAGCAGCAATGACTGTGAGCCGGTCCATACAGCCCAAGGTGGGGAAAAGCCCAACACAGTAGCCGTTATCTCCCGCTGCTCCCTCTCGGTCTGCTTTACCCTCACCTCGGCCAGGATAGCCTCGCGACTAGACACATGGGCAGAAAGCACGCTGGGGCATCACACAGAGCGACCACATCACAGAGGGAGGCAATCAGCCCCGCCCCCTCCCACAAGGCCTTGGAGCACCTGCCCTACAAGCATGGCACCTAGTTCCAGGCACCACGTTTCACCAAAGATATTGTCAAACCGGAAGGAGTCCAGGGAACAGCCACAAAAATAATTAGCAAAAAGAAAAGGAGTACTAGTGGCATTTTAGAGACTAACCAACTTATCTGAGCTGAAGTGAAGAAACAGATTGACAGAGCCAGAAGAGTACCCAGAAATCACCTACTACAGGACAGGCCCAACAAAGAAAATAACAGAACGCTGCTAGCCATCACCTTCAGCCCCCAACTAAAACCTCTCCAACGCATCATCAAGGATCTACAACCTATCCTGAAGGACGACCCATCACTCTCAGAGATCTTGGGAGACAGGCCAGTCCTTGCCTACAGACAGCCCCCCAACCTGAAGCGAATACTCACCAGCAACCACACACCACACAACAGAACCACTAACCCAGGAACCTATCCTTGCAACAAAGCCCGTTGCCAACTGTGTCCACATATCTATTCAGGGGATACCATCATAGGGCCAAATCACATCAGCCACACTATCAGAGGCTCGTTCACCTGCACATCCATCAATGTGATATATGCCATCATGTGCCAGCAACGCCCCTCTGCTATGTACGTTGGTCAAACTGGACAGTCTCTATGTAAAAGAATAAATGGACACAAATCAGACGTCAAGAATTATAACATTCATAAACCAGTTGGAGAACACTTCAATCTCTCCAGTCACTCGATTTCAGACCTAAAGGTCACAATATTAGAACAAAAAGACTTCAAAAACAGACTCCAACGAGAGACTGCTGAATTGGAATTAATTTGCAAACCGGATACAATTAACGTAGGCTTGAATAAAGACTGGGAGTGGATGTGTCATTACACAAAGTAAAACTATTTCCCCTTGTTTATTCCCTCCCCCACCTCCTCGGAGGTTCCTGTCAACTGCTGGAAATAGCCCACCTTGATTATCACTACAAAAGGTTTTCTCTTCCCCCCCCCCGCCCCCACCCCACTCTCCTGCTTGTAATAGCTCCTCTTAACTGATCACTCTCCTTACAGTGTGTATGATAACACCCATTTTTTCATGTTCTGTGTGTATATAAATCTCCCCACTGTATTTTCCACGGCATGCATCCGATGAAGTGAGCTGTAGCTCACGAAAGCTTATGCTCAAATAAATTGGTGAGTCTCTAAGGTGCCACAAGTCCTCCTTTTCTTTTTGCGAATACAGACTAACACGGCTGCTACTCTGAAAAGAATAATTAGGGGGCTGCGGGGACCGACTTGTGAGGAACAAAATCTGCTTATCTCGGCTAAGCAACAACCGGGAGACAGAAGAGTCTTGCTAATACCTGCAGGGTACAAAGAACAGGAGGACTTGTGGCACCTTAGAGACGAACACATTTATTTGAGCTTAAGCTTTCGTGAGCTACAGCTCACTTCATCGGATAAATTGGTTAGTCTCTAAGGTGCCACAAGTCCTCCTTTTCTTTTTGCGAATACAGACTAACACGGCTGCTACTCTGAAACCTGCAGGGTATAAACACTAAGGAGGGGAGGAATTATTTAACAGAACTGTCACCTGACAATGGTAAGGAAGGGGACAAACAGAGGGCTGCTTCTCAGGCATAACCAGGATCATTTGACAGTTACCTTCCCTACCTGCTGAATCTTGTCCAACTCAGACTGTAAGCTCCCTGGGGCAGGGACTGTCTGTATATGTTTCTGCTGCCCCTAGCAGACTAGGGCCCTGATCAGGATCCATAGGGGCCACGCAATACAAATAATTCAATCCAGTACACAGGGGTGTAACTGGGCCAAGTCAGATTAAAGGGAAAGGAAAGACGCCGAGAAGGTGCTGTAGCGTGTGGGGACCAATCTCCCAATCAGTTCGTGTAACATTTGAAACTCGATTAGCTACAACTCTAGTGAGGGTACAATAAGGAACAAACTTTCCCATGCTGGATGATCTAACAGGGCTTCCCCACCTCTGGCTACCCGGACTCACAGCCAGGCTTGAGGAAGAGTTCAGCAAAGATTTCTAGCCTATTCCGAGTGTCCCGTTTGGGTACAGCTCCCCTGGCTGAGTCACCAGTTCCTTCATCTGACAGCAGAGCAGCAACCAAGGGCTCACATGAAGGCTGCTCAGCAGGGCTCCGTGACCTCAGGAGACTGACAAAAGACGCGGCCCCAGATGCTGCTTTCACATACTGCTGTGCAGCTCTCACTAAACCCTTGGTATCAGCAACCAGTGACTGGTGCTGCGTAAGATCTTGGCGTGGGTGATGGGCTATCAGAGGACCCAGTCAATCCCTCGGGTGGCTATGCTGGCATGCACCCTGCTGTACATTTCTAGATTTATAGATTTGGAGGCCAGAAGGGAACCCTGTGGTCAGCCAGTCTGCCCTGCAAAACACAGCCCACGGACCCACGCCCAGCACTTCATGCATCAGGCCAGTAACTCATTCTGTCCACTCTAGCTTAGATCCCCCAAGCAGGAGAACTCCTACGACTTCCCTCGGGCGGCTCTGCCAAAGCCTGATTCAGCTTCATGACCGATTTCTTCCCAGCTATTCAGCTTGAAGGTTCCCTGTTCATTTCATCCCCCCACCATATCACTCAGTGGGCTGGAAATGTAGCTGACACTACCATAGCCCCCTAGCGCACACACGGCCTGCCCCACCACCAGGGGTTTTTCCACCTCCCTGAATGACACAACTGTGGGGACAGAAGCCCTCTTCTGTCAACATCACAGCATCCACACTGCGGGTTTTCTCACACCCCTGACCAACATAGCTATGCCGACAACTCTGAAGTGCATACTATGAAGTGCATACTAAAGCTACGTCTACACTACAAAGAAAAGTCAGCCAATTTGCAGCCACCCCATTAATTCCTGCTGTAGCTGATGTCCATGCTTCCCTCAGTGTGCCGTCCTCACTAGGAGAGCTTCCACTGACTAGAAAAGGGCAGCAGGGGGGCTGAGAGCCAGGGATCTCAGCTTCTCACAGCTCCACACTGGGAGCCAGCTGACCCCGGGGCTTCTCGCCTCCCTGCTCCCAGCTGGTGGGGGGGGAGAAGGGGGCGGGCAGCCACCCAGGGCTTCTCACCTCCGGCAGGGAGATCCACACCCGTAGTCTGCTGGTCGGCTGCTGTGCTCCCAGCAGGGAGCCGGGACCCCGGGAAGCAGCCGAAGCCAGGAGCATGGGTGGCAGCCCAGCTTGGAGCGGAGACCGAGCAGCAGCCAGGCTTTGGAGCCAGGAATCAGTTTTCTTGGGTCAATTTCATGGGTCTCCAGGGGTGCAGTGAAATTGAGGAGACAGCCCCAGTAGTTAACACAGTGCGGCCCTGGTGGAGGTGGTTTTCTGATGTCGGCACAGCCGGAGGAACGCCGTGCGTACACCTCCGCCGGTCCGTCCACAAAAGCTGACTGTTGTCGTGTAGACACAGCCTACGGCAGGGCGGTGAACACGCGGCTCTTCACACAAAGCCAAGCTCGGCATTCGCAGGCTGCAGAGGCTGAGGCCCGTGACCCGAACCCCAGCCTCTACGTGGGAGGAAGGCAGACTCGGAGATACTGACACCCCAGGCTTTGGTAGAGGGGGTGGGTGGCATTTCCTCAGCAGCTATCCTGCAGTAACCGTTAAAGAACGGCTTGAAACGGTACTTTCAGCAAGTGCCCAGGGCGCGTCACACGCCCGGGGCCATGCTGCAGGGCATCGACACCAAGGGCACCACTCCGTGCCCCGGGACCCGGCGCCTGCTGCCAGCCCCGTGCACTGAGCTGTGCCCTGGGGACATCGCGAGCCGAGGGGACAACGCTCCCCCCACATTCGGGCACCCAGGTGCCTGTGGGGACAGGACGAGGGGAAGCTGGGTTTCTCGGGTGGGGGAAAGGAGACGGGTCCCCTCAGCGCAGGAGAGGTGGTGGGGAGCCCGCCCGGGGAGGAGGTGGGACCCTACGGGAGTCCCCTCAGCAGTGGGAAAGGAAAGGGGGAGGGATAAGGTGGGGCTCCTCTCCCTCAGGGACCCAGCCTGTTGGCCCCTGCGGGAAGGGGGAGCTGGACACGTGGGGGGGAACTTGGCCAGGGGGCAGGAACTGGACACATGGGGGGCCAGGACCCGGCTGGGGGCGGGGGGGGGAATTGGATGCTGGACCCGCGAGGGGAGACCGGGCAGGACCTGGACCGTGGCGGGGGGGAGGGAGCTGAACACATGTGGGGTGGAGGGGGGAATTTGTCCCGTGGGGGGGAGGGAAGCTGGATACGTCGGAGGTTGGGGGGGGACTTGACCCGTTGGGGGTGGAGCTGAACTCATGGGGGGGGAAGCTGGGCACGTGGGGGGTTGGGGGGGACTTGGCGTGGGGGGGGGGAGCTGGGCACGTGGGGGGTTGGGGGGGGACTTGGCCCGTGGGGGGGCGGGGAGCTGGGCACGTGGGGGGTCGCGGGGGACTTGGCGTGGGGGGGGGGGGAGCTGGGCACGTGGGGGGTTGGGGGGGACTTGGCGTGGGGGGGGAGCTGGGCACGTGGGGGGTTGGGGGGGGACTTGGCGTGGGGGGGGGGAGCTGGGCACGTGGGGGGTTGGGGGGGGACTTGGCCCGTGGGGGGGGGGAGCTGGGCACGTGGGGGGTTGGGGGGGGACTTGGCGTGGGGGGGGGGAGCTGGGCACGTGGGGGGTTGGGGGGGGACTTGGCCCGTGGGGGGGCGGGGAGCTGGGCACGTGGGGGGTCGCGGGGGACTTGGCCCGTTGGGGGTGGAGCTGAACTCATGGGGGGGGGAAGCTGGGCACGTGGGGGGGACTTGCCCCGGGGGGGGGGAGCCGGAGTCGCGGAAGGGGGGGGGCACCGTCGGACTCACCGGCGGGGCGGGCGGCCTGGGCCCCTCCCGGCTTCTTCCTGCGGCCCAGGATCCCCGCGCGCCGGGCGCCGAACCGCCCGCCGTTACCATAGAGATCCGGGGCGGGGCCGGAACACCACGTGTCCCCGACACCGAGACTACAGCTCCCGGCATGCCCCGCGCCCCATGGGACTCCGGCCCCCAGCATGCACTGCGCCCCATGGGACTACGACTCCCAGCATGCCCCGCGTCCCATGGAACTACGGCCCCCAGCATGCCCCGCGCCTCCGAGAACTACAGCCCCCAGCATGCCCCGCGTCCCATGGAACTACGGCCCCCAGCATGCCCCGCGCCTCCGAGAACTACAGCCCCCAGCATGCCCCGCGTCCCATGGAACTACGGCCCCCAGCATGCCCCGCGCCTCCGAGAACTACAGCCCCCAGCATGCCCCGCGTCTCATAGGACTACGGCCCCCAGCATGCCCCGTGCTAGCAAAGGGCAGGGCTCCCGGAATGGCCCGCGTGGCACAGAGGCCAGGGCAGGCAGTACTTGCTCAGGGCAGGGCTCCCAGCATGGCTCCTGCTGGAGCTGGGCTCGTGGCCAGCCGGGCTGATGGGCGACGGCTCCAGCTCTGGGGTCCGGCCCCCAGAGCCTGCCGAGCCAGGGTTCGCTCTAGGCCCCCAGCCAGGGTTTGAAGCTTGCCTGCCGGCACTGGCCCCCCCGGGTTCTCCTCCAGGATGTGCGTCCACACAGCCCTACGCCCACGCAGTAGTCCCAGGGTCAGGCCTCCCAGCCGACCCCCCTACCTCGCGGCTCAGGGTTCAAAGAGGAATGCCCACGGGGCCCCCCATTTCCCAGGGAGGAGGTCGATGGGTTATAGCCTGCCCCTGCAGTTGGTTCGATAGCCGCTAAGACAAAGCTGCAGCACAGAGCATCCCCACTCCCTCTTCAGTGCCCGCCTGCCTGGATGTGGCGGGAGCTCGAGGTGCTGGGGAACCTCTCCAGCTGTGCTACTGGATGGGCACTCGAAGCAGACAGTAAAGCCACCCCTGGGGTATCAGAGTAACAGCCGTGTTAGTCTGTATTCGCAAAAAGAACAGGAGGACTTGTGGCACCTTAGAGACGAACCCATTTATTTGAGCATGAGCTTTCGTGAGCTACAGCTCACTTCATCGGATGCAGCTCCCGAAAGCTCATGCTCAAATAAATTGGTTCGTCTCTAAGGTGCCACAAGTACCCCTGGGGTAGAAGCTTATGGATTTATCTTGCCAGCAGACTGCCGGTCAGAGATGACAGCTGACAGCACGGGGCAGTACAGGAGGCAATGCACTTTCAGAGGTGCCCCACCTCAGATGAGACAATAAATAGAGCTCTCTACCACCCCAGCCGGGGGTGGGACCAGGTCAAAGATCACGATGCCACAGTTTTCTAAAAGAGTTGGGGAGAATGCCATGGTCCCAGCCAGCCAAATAGCCCTGAATGACCAAAGCCACGTGTGAGCCAGGATAAAGAAGCTAGAAAAAACTACCCAGCTCTGCCCTAGATGGGGATGTAGTACTTCATCTGATCAAACAAGCAGATTTCACGAGAGGACTAAGGGGAAATCAGGCCTCACCGATCTATTAGAATTCTTTGGGGGGGGTCAACAAACATGTGGACAAGGGTGACTCAGTGGATATAAGGTACTTGGACTTTCAGAAAGCCTTTGACAAGGTTCCTCACCAAAGGCTCTTCAGCAAAATAAGCTGTCATGGGATAAGAGGGAAGGCCTTCTCATGGATTGGCAACTGGTTAAAAGATAGGACACAAAGGGTAGGAATAAATGGTCAGTTTACATAATGGAGAGGGGTAAATAGCAGGGATCTGTACTGGGGCCAGTCCTGTTCAACATATTTATATATGATCAGGAAAAAGGGGTAAACAGAGATGTTGAGGCAAAATGTGGAGACGATACAAAATTACTCAAGATAATTAAGTCCAAAGCAGACTGTGAAGAGTTACAAAGGGATCTCACTGAAGTGGGTGACTGGGCAACAAAATGGCAGATGAAATTCAGTGTTGATAAGGGGCAAAGCAATTCACAATGGAAAACATAATCCCAACTATACATATATGATGGGGTCTAAATTAGCTGTTACCACTCAAGAAAGAGATCTTGGAGTCACTGTGGATAGTTCTCTGAAGACATCCACTCAATGTGCAGCAGCAGTCAAAAAAGCAAACAATGTTAGGAACCATTAGAAGGGATAGATAATAAGACAGGAAATATCATAATGGTGCTATGTAAATCCATGATACACCCACACCTTGAATACCGCATGCAGTTCTGGTCATCCCATCTCAAAAAAGATATGGAACTAGTTGCCAGGGGATGTTGTGAAGGCCAAAACTGTAAGGGGGTTCAAAAAAGAACTAGATGAATTCATGGCGGACAGGTCCATCAATGGCTATTAGCCAGGATGGGCAGGGACACAACCCCATGCTCTGGGTGTCCCTAGCCTCTGACTGCCAGAAGCTGGGAGATGACATAGATCACTCTATGATTGCCTGTTTTGCTCATTTCCTCTGAAGCACCTGGTATTAGCCACTGTTGGAAGATGGGCTGGATGGACCATTGATCTGACCCAGTATGGCCATTCTTATGTAGACTCTTGCAGGGCCCCAAGGAGCCACAAGTTAGAGTATCAGTGATCTAGACTTTCGCTGCTCTGGAACGTTTTTCAGGGTAAAGTTCTTTGGGATCCCTGGAGCCCGTTACACGCTGGCCACACACCAGTTCTGTTCATTTCTTTAAGGGATCCACACACGCAGCAGGAAGCTTTCCCAGGAAGGGAAGAGCCGTTTATTATAATAAATTACAAACGTATATGCAATAGTACAAAAAATGAATCTAGAAAAGTGACTCCAAACCAACGTCACACAAAGTCTCTCTTATAAAAGAGTCACTACAAATGGCTAGAAAATGCAGGTTGGATAAGTCCAGCCAAGGCTTCTATGGACACCCAAATACCACTATGAACACATCGGATCGAGTATGTTCAGACCCACAACATTGAGGTGGTACATGGAACCTCAGGGAGGAAGTGCCTGGCATTGCCCAAATGCGACCCCTCTGGCTGATTAAGGAACGCTAGCAGGTTCCGCAGATGGCATTTGACTGTCCAGTTCTCATCCACAAAGGTGGTGGGTTCCAGCATGATGGGGCACATAGATTAGGAGAAACCTTCAGACTTCAGTCAGAGCCGCAGAGTAGAATCCCCACCACACACTCCAAGGATAACAGGAGAACCGAACCCGTCTTCATGAAGCTGTGCCAGGGAGACAATCTCCAACTTCACTGCAGAAGAGAAGCCCTCAGCAGCTGTGAACAGAATCCTGGACACACCATGAACTCCAATTCTCCTGGGAATCTGATGCCAAGTCTGGCTTGTATCACCTGGACCCTGCAGTTAAACTCTGGAAGTGCAGGGTGAAGGTAAGTATGTGGAATGTGTCCTGGAGAGAGTCCCTGAACCATCAAGGCTTGGTGTTGGGTTTAGTCCATCCAGGATCTGGTTCAATTAAATCTGATCTTGCTGGAGCTCATTCAAGGAGGATGGGGAGAGATGGGGCACTTCTCTGGTGGGAGAGAGACTGACATGGGGAGAGGCCAAAGGCACACTGGATCTTGGGGCTGGATTCCCTGCATGGCTCAACCTAGGTGACCATAAGGTACATCTCAGTAAGCATGAGACCCCTTTTTGAAAGCTGGGTACTTTAGGTTTGGAGGCTTCTTCCCAGGAAGGTGCCTGGAGTCAGAAGAACCTCTAAGTAGAAGCTAGACCTGGTTGGATAGGATTCAGCCTGGAAACGGGGTTGGGTTCATTCATTCCAAGGTGCTCTTGGAATGAAGTGTGGTGGGGGTGGAGATAGTACAAGATGGAACATTAACCAACGTCTGTCCCTGGGGAAGTTTGGGGGGCACCAAATTTGGGGTTGGAGAGATCTCTACGAAAGGACAGGAAAGGGAGTTGCTGGCATGATCTTTCTCAGGACTGGCAAAGAGGGGTCTCTTTGGCGAGCAGGGGTCTGGATCAAGAGGAGGAGGAGTTCTGGTTTCTTTCTCTCACACACCGTATTTCACCCATCTCTGTCTTTATCAGATACGTTTCCTTGACCAACTTTTGTCAGGGTGGTCTCCCCCGACTCCACAGGGACCTGCCATGCTCAGGCACTGCGTTGGTCTCAGGAGATGGGGGTGGTGGCCCCTGTTTCTGGACAGAGTATGGGAGTGTCCCCTGTATTCCGGCACAAAGTGTCGTCCTCAAGAGGCGGGTGGAATGGTCTCTCCCAGAGCAGAGACCTGCTGTTCTCAGGCACTGTGTGTTGGGCGCAGAAGGTGGATGAGCTTCTTGCAGTGATGAGCTGAAGACGGTCGGGGCCTCCCATAGGAACTGGTCTGAGCTTCGCTGATGGAAAGTGCCAGCAGCTTCTCGCTGGCCTTGAGCGACACGAGCACCTGGAACCCAAAGGAGACGACACTCACCACACAGCTAGCCTGGGCTGTGCTGTGTGTTGCCTTAGCCACGTTCCCTGCCAGGGGGCCCTGCCCCATCTACCCTCTTTGCCCGTCAGTCTGCACACATCTCAAAGTCTAAGTCCAGCTTTCTAGGTGACATGTGGAGCTCAGAGCACTTCACAGAATCAGGATAAGAAGATGGAGGGATGGGCCTGAGGGTTCTGGATGCAGAGGGAGGCTGGATGGCGCCTGGTGCAGGAGCATCATTTAGGTTGCCCCCTGGGGCATGAGACTGCCACCCACCTTTCCTGCCCCAGGGGCATGAGGGACTCCCCATGGGAGGACAGCCGGGAATTCCCAGATGGTGGTGGTGAGGGGCACTGGGCCTGGGGCACCATCACCGCAGTCTCCTGGAGCTACAGGACTCTGGTGAACGACCAGCATGTGGGGCGTGGGCACGGTGTGAAACCCCCCACTGCCATCCCTTAACAACAGGCTGGTGCGAGTGGCCGGGCCCAGAGGGAGGCAGAGGTGGGGAGGGAACCGCAGGGGACAGGCCTGGCCGGGGAGCTTCCCCAGGCGGGGAGGGGGATGGACCCTGCTGAAATTCGCCCCTCCCCCCCACTGAAATCTGACTAGGCGCTCCTGACCTGGTGTATCTTTGGCTGCTGGCTGAGGGACCGCAGTGCGACCAATGCTGCCTCCTGCACAGCTGGCTGGGAGTCATGGCAGGCCACTTCCAGCAGGAGATGGGGGGCTCTGCTCTGGATCAGCACGTCCCCCAGTTCCGCTGTCTGCCTGCCCAAGTTCCCCAGAGTGGAGGCGGCATTACACCGGGTTTTGGCCTGGGGGTCGCTCAAAAGCCTCACCACGCCGGGCACGGCTTTCCCTAGGGCGTGCGGAAGGGAGCCGTCCTGGTAGGCAGCATTGCCCACCGCGAAGCTGGCCGACCTGCGCACGCTCTCGTCCTGGTCCGACAGACGCTCCAGTAGGTGCTCCAGCAGGCCCGCCCGGCTCCGCAGCGCCCGGGGGAAGTCCTGGTTGTGACGCAGCAGGTTGCCCACCAGGCTGCAGGCCTTGGCGCGGATCGGGTGCTCCTGGTGGCACAGCAGGTGGCTCAGCAGCTGGTAGGCCGAGTCCGAGCCGCCCAGGATCTTCTGGAGGAAAGGCAGGTGAGCAGGACAGGCCCGGGCCACGTGGGTCAGGAGGGACAGGAGGTCCATTGTGAGCAGAGGGCTGTCCGAAAGCAAGATGGCCGACAGGAAGGCAGTGGCGGAGTCCGAAGCAGCAGCCACCCCCACCAACTGGTCGATGACCCGTTCGTCGGACAGGACGAGGTGGCACAGGAGGCTCATGGGAAGCGCGGTCTCCGAGAAGGGCAGATGGTGGCAGCAGACCTAGAAGCAGGAAAGATGGCAGCTACTGAGAGGACTCGGATGGACCAGGGCTGTGAGAATGGAGGGTCTAATGGAGACAGGCACCACAGACAAGAGGCAGAAATGGGAGGAGAGGTCCACAGGGTTCTGCTTGGCATGCGGGGAGCAAGTTGGGTGGAGGGATCGCGGAGAGAAAGAAAGGGCACATGGAGTCCAGACCGAGAGCCTGGGGCCCGTTCATCACGGCTCCAGAGCCCAAGCCATGGGAGGGAGGGAGGGAGCATTCCTGGGTACCTGGAGGAGATGGGCGGGGATCTCGGCGTCTCTCAGGGCCTTCATGACCCACCTGAAGGTCTCAGTGTCCACGTCCAAGGAGAAGGGGAAGCAGAGCAGCTGGCAGGCCTGGAGCACCACAGCTGGGACCAGCTCGGGGTCACCGTCCTCCCCCACCTGCCTGGGGTCATTAGAGGGGTCAGAGAGGATCAGATGGATGAGCCCCGCAATGCTAGGCCCAGCGGGGAGGTCTGAGTGATTGTACTGTTCCTCAGGGACCATCCGTCCACACTGCGCCTGAGTGGGGCCATCTGCAGCAGGCACACACATGCCAAGAGGGCAAGTTGTGTCCCAGCTGCCCTTAGATTCCGAGATTCCAAGGCCAGCAGGGACCTCTGTGACCATCTGGTCTGACCCCGCGCAGATCCCAGGCCAGAGACCTGCCCCCCAATCACTCCGAGCAGAGCTTTTAGAGAAACACCCAGGCTTGGTGGCAAAACTGCCAGTGATGGCGAATCCACCACAACCCCTGGGAAGTTGTTCCTGTGGTTCATTACCCTCCTTGTTAAAAACGGACACCCGATTTCCAGTCCAGCTTCACTGGACTGTGTTAACCCTTTCTCTGCTAGACCGACGAGCCTGTTCTCACATATTTGTTCCCCATGTAGATACTTAGAGACTGATCAAGTCGTCCTTTGATAAGCTCCATAGACTGGGCTCTTTGAGGCAGGTTTTTGAAGCCTCTTCTCTGCACCTCTCCCAGTTAGCATGTTCTCTAGATCCCAGTTCCCCTTGGCACCACCAGTCATGAAACCCCCACGTCCCGCCCAGCCAAGCTCCTGACTGGCTGGAACTCACGTCTGCGCCAGGTGAGCCAGGAAGTCGAGGGACAGCAGCTTGGGGAAGGTTGCCATGATGATGCTGTTGGGGTGGGCGAGCTGAAGAAGGCACTGGTGAGGCTCTCGGGTGAAGACGAAGAGGGCCAGGCTGAGGAAGAGCGCGGTGCCTGCAGGGGATGGGGAAATTGGCAGACAGGTGAAATGAGGGGTGAGCAATGAGTCTTGCCCCCCCTCCCCATTCCCCACTGTCCCGGTGCTGGGCGGGTTCTGGGGCAGCCAGGCCGCTCCATCTTGCCTCGCAGGCATGAGGCAGAGTGGGGAGCGCTCCTGCGATCAGGTCTCTACTTCTGCCCGAGACCAGGCAGAGCCAGGGAAGCGTCCGTCAAACCGGGAGACTCCAGAAGAGCTGGCTGGGAACAGGCCTGAGGCAGGCTAGCGACCCTGACTGTGATCTCCTGGAGACGGGCCTGCTGAACGGCAAGCAACCCACCAGGGCTCAGCTGTCCCCTCCTCTCCAGAACAGCTTCCCTGTTCCTCTCCTGCCCCACCCAGCACGGGCAGGGATGCCAGCCCCACCTTGGCAGGAATCGAGGATGTGGCGTAGGCCGGCGCAGTCACTGGCCCCTGCGGCTCCCTGGCTGAGGTCGCTGCCCCAGGAAGACGGGCTGCCACGTTCGACTCAATCTGGATGTCTAAGACACCCACCACCGTGGTCACCAAGCACCAGCCTGAGCCTCATAAGGCCCATGTTAATGTCCCAGGATGCCAAGGGGTGAGGGGGCGCTGGGTATAATCTAGCTACTAATAAACCAAGAGACCAGACTTTCGCTGCCCCCGAGGGAAGGGCTGAACTCAGGAGAGAGGCAGAAGATGCTTGGGCAGATGGCGTGAGACACGTGAAAGACTCCACACCGAGACACAAACCGTCAACTGAAGTTCTAGCTAAGGCACCTATTGGGCCCCAATCATGGAGTATCTGAGCACCTCACAGGCCCCTGGGAGGCAGGGCCATCATCCCCATTGGGCAGCTGGGAAACTGAGGCCCAGAGAGACTAAGTAACAATCTCAGTCTGTGGTGGAGCCGGGAATGGAACCCAGGTCTCCTGAGTGCCAGGCTAACCATTGTGTCGTCCTTCCTCATATTCTTCATCCTTCAAAAATTCACCAGCCGGGCTGCATCTGGGCGCACGTATGAGTCTTCAAAGGAACCTGCCACAGGAGATGCTAATAGGGTCAGGCGGGCCAGACCTCCAGGCTGAGGGAATCCATTCATCTCAGTTGTCTCCATGGGGATTAGCAGGTGAGGAATTATGCTTCCAACATCTCGAGGTGAAGAGCTGCCCCGAGTGAAGGAAGCAGCTTCCACCCCTCATGGGAACCTGCACAAAGTACCCCCGTAGCAACTCCCAGATGTGGGGGATATTTAACAGCCAGAGGGCATTCTGGGATGTGTAGTCTTAGGCCACCGGTGAAAGTGACATTCATTCCTCCCTACCTTGAGGAGAGACGAGGGTCCAGTCTGGCTCCGGAGTGGGCTGGCCTGGAAGTGGCTCCTCGCCCTCCATCACTGGCTCATCGGCGGCCAGGTGGAGCACCATGGCGAAACGGTGCCAGGCGACGTTCCACAGCTCCGAGCTGGCAAACCCCCGCACCATCACCGTGTCGCCCTGGCAGAGGGAGAACGCCGGTCAGTGCGCCATGCCGCGTGGGGCGGAGCGCCCTCGACCCTCGCCACCACCAAGGGGCCAAACCCAGAGTCCTGTAGGCAGCTGGTACTCCCACAAAGTAAGGGCCTGGCCCAGTGGGAGCCAGGGTGGGGTGTCAGAACCTCACCAGATTGGACCACAGCCAGGGGCTCAGACTCTTTCAAGGCCACATCACAATAGAGAGATGGTCTCATGGGTCCCCCCATCCCATTCACTTGCCTCCACCCCCCTCTGACGGGCCAGCCCCCAGCCCCTGCCTCCCCTCCCACTAGCATCTCCAGCAGCTGCTCCCCGGGCGAGTCCCGCGACTAGGGAGTTGGGGGCCCTGCCTGTGCCATCTTAAAGGGGCTGGAGGGTCAGAAGTGCCAAGCACCCTGCTTTGAAACCCAGGCCCCCTCAGGGAGACACCCCCAGATCATGGCTCGCTTTGGGAATGGAGCTGTCAATGTGCTGGGCGTTTTGTCTCCTGGTCTCACTTCACTCCTCTCCCATGGTCCTCCTCCCCCACTGCACCACTCCCAGGGCCATTCCTCTCCCGCTGCGGGCTGGCAGCTCCACACCCATGGGTGGCTCCAGTCCCTGGAGGGAGTTTCAGTCTGGGGCTGGCTGGGGACAAGGAGTGAAGTGCAGATGTGGTTGTCTGGCTCACTGCCCCTCAAAATGGACCCAGCTGAAGGGTCCTGTTCTCTGCACCTACAAGCTCTGTGTTAGACCATGTTCCTGTCGTTTAATAAACCTTCTGTTTTACTGGCTGGCTGAGAGTCACGTCTAACTGCGGAGTTGGGGGGCAGGACCCTCTGGCTTCCCCAGGACCCCACCTGGACAGACTCGCTGTGGGAAGCACACAGAGGGGCAGAGGAGCCTGAATGCTCCGAGGTCGGACCCAGGAAGGGGGAAGCCGGGTGAGCTGTGTGTCCTGCAGACAGGCTGCTCCCCGAGAGGAGACTTCCCCAGAGTCCTGACTGGCTTCATGGGGAGCAGTTCCAGAGCATCGCCCGGGGACGCCGTGACAGGGCGTAACCCCAATCCTGTGGATCCAGGACACCTGGGTTTACCCTCGCCCACCCCCTTTAGCCCCCGGCAGCCTCCCGCCAAGGCAGTCCCGG
The DNA here is from genome assembly GCF_965140285.1 of Lepidochelys kempii. Classification (NCBI taxonomy): domain Eukaryota; kingdom Metazoa; phylum Chordata; order Testudines; family Cheloniidae; genus Lepidochelys; species Lepidochelys kempii. The sequence goes on from NC_136390.1 coordinate 2,264,123, forward strand.
TGCCAGATCCAAGCGGGCAGCGCGGTACCTGGGAGAGGAGCTGCAGCAGGAGAAGCAGGAATCCATCGTAGAGCCCAGCGCCCATGGGTGGGGGCAGGTGCAGCTGGAAGAGAAGTGGGGCAGGAGGGGCCCAGGTTAGCGCTGGGCACTGGGCTCTAGAAGTGGGTGGTTCCAAACACTCCCATGGCATCAGACGGGCCAGACTGGATTAGTGCTGAGCTGCGGGTGACCCGGTCAGGGCGTCCCAGCCTGTCCATCCCCTCGCGGGGGTGCACTGGGGGTTCCTGGCCCTGCCCTCCCACGGGGCAGCCCCCCAGCTGCTCGCCACCTACCTCGGCAGGCGCAGTGAGTGCATTGGTCATGGCCGACATGGCGTCCTCGCACCCCACCTCGATGGCCGCCCCATGCTGTCCGAGCTGAGCCAGCAGGAATCCCGCGGCGCTCTGCAGGGGAGGGGAGAGCTCAGCACCGCAGAGTCCGGGGGTACACACAGCTGGCCACTCCCTTCCTCTGGCACGCCTTCCCCACCCACGGGGAGCTGACGATGAGCACCCCCCCCCACGGGTGTAGGAACAGTCAGCCTGACCCCCTAACCCCCGCCCAGGGAGATCTGAGTGTGAGCATCACCCCCGGGTGTAGGAACCGTCAAACTGACCCCCTACCCCCGTCCATGGGGATCTGTTTTTGACCCCCTCCCCCAAGTGTAGGATCAGCCAGACTGCCCCCACACCCCTCGGACTAAGGGGATTTGGCTGTGACCCCCTCCCCCTGAGTGTGGGAACAATTCCGACTGCAGCTAGCTCCCTGAATGGGAAGGGTTAGGCGGAGATGCAGGGCTCTGCCCATACACAGACGGGGATTTGGCTGTTTCAAGCCAGGTGTGGCCCTCCCAGGACGGGAGCCGATTGGGTGGGGCTGTGCCAGGTGGACGGACTCACCACGAGGGAGAAGACAGCCGACTGGGTGAAGAGCTCGGTGGCGTCACTCACCACCAGGTCCACCCTGAAACACAGCGACCCAGACCCAGGCATCAGGAGAAGCTGGGAAATCGGCCCCCGCCAGGGACTGACTCACCCTACAGAGCTGGGCAAACTGATCACGGACAGCAACCACTTCCCCCAGCACTGAAAGGCAGCCACCTCTGAGCAGCAATGCAGCAGCTGGGTCACAGTATATGGCAATGCTGCTGCGCGGCTTAGGCCAGGAGGTGAAGCAAGATCCCATAATTCAACAAACTGCCAGGGACTTTCGGGAGGCAGAATGAAGCTGCCCAGCTGGCATTTAGCCAAGGCAGGAGGGTCCAGAGCCTGGCTCTACGGAAACCCCACCCCGAGATTAAGGGCTTCATTTCTTGTCTTCTGAGAAAAGTGGTACTGCAGCAACCCAGCGCCCCCCACTGGGGACTGCACTGAACCCCCTACTGAGCCCCGCAGCCCCTATCGCCCCACTGGGGTCAGCGCGGTCTCCGAGGGGAAAGCGCCCCTGCTGAGTCCCACATCCCATGGCCTACAGCCACAATGCTGATGGGCTACTTTGCCGGAGAAGGGTCAACGCAGCTTCCCCTGGGGCAGAGCCAGAGCCTGAAAGGCTCCACGCACGGGGAGATCCAGTGCTAACTGCAGCCCTGCCCTGGCGGGGATCCCACCTAGGAGCAGATCTCTGCAGCAGCAGCCACCAGCCAGGGGCCAGTCGGGGCCACTGGTGAGGAGGAGTGTGGAGTAGACTAGGCCGAAGCCCCCCCAGCTTGCCCCTGTAGGCGCTGAATGCCAGCGTCCCTGCCAAGGCCGGACGCAGGGTGGGGCCAGGCACACTTACCGGGGAGGGGGAGCCTGCAGCTGGAGGGCGAGCAGAGACAGCAGGTGCAGCGATGCCTCGCAGGTTTGCACCCGCAGCCGCTCCCCCATCGGGACCTGCGAAGGGAGAGAGCTCAGGGCTGGGGGCAGCAAGACCTGGGCGCTGGACAGGAGGGCAAAGGCTGCAGGGGATGGGCACCAGGGAATCACTGGGCTGCCCACACCAGAGGCCGAGATGCAGATCTGGAGAATGGTTCCTTCCCCGGTTACCTCCACCCCCCCTGCCCTGCCCCCCCCCCCCCTTACCAAACCGGTCCCAACTCCTCCCCTGCCAGGCCCTGGCTAACCTCCCTCTCCCCTCCCCCAGATCCCTTTCCTCTACCCCCCACCTTACGCCTTCCCCCGCCCCTCCCCCACAATCCTTGGTACAGTCGTCTCTGCTCATTCTGTACCCCTTGGACCTCACGTCGCCCCAGGTCCCTCTGCCCCTCCTCCCCACAGCCGGTGGCCGAGGGCACGAAGTCCCCAGACCCAGGGCTGGATCTAGCCCGTGCTCTCGGGAGTCAGCAGGAGGGAGGAGCCCGACAGAGCGAGGAGCCCAGCTGTACCCGCGATCCACCCCCTGGGGGTCTCCGTGAGGCGAGAGGGACGTACCTCGCCCTTCACCAGCCGGGCCAGGGAGCTCGGCACTTGCTGCCCCTTGGCCAGGAGCTGGCACAGGCTTTTACTGGCGTGGCCACAGGAGTACAAGACCTGGGGGACAGAGGGACAGCAGAGGTCAGCGTGGGGGACACACAGAGCCAGCAGCCCAGCTGGAAAAGGAGAAGGGGGGAGGAGGTGCCCTGCAGAGACCCAAGACCAGCCTGCAGGCCCTGGTGGGCTCGGTTTCATGGTGACCCCCACATCGCAGGCGGGCCCCAAGGGACACAGTGGGGAGGAGGCAGGACGGCCAAGATCTGCCACCTGAGAGCAGCAGGCCCGTTACTATGTGGCACAGCTGGTGCCATGCGGGTGCCGCGCTGTGAAAGCAACAATCAGCCCGAGCTGACACGCAGCGGGGCCAGGGCTGGATTCGATCTGCAGGGGAGAGCACAGCGGGAGGCCCCATCCCATCGGCCCCACGGAAGCCCACCAAGGGGCAATGGAGGCACGGTGGGGCCAGTCCAGGGACCCGTTACCTTCAGCGCATTCAGGGAGCAGGCCGGGCGCTCGAGTCCCGCCAGGAGCCTCACTAACAGCTGGCTGTTTTCCTCCGTCAGTTTCTCAGCCACCAGCTGGGCGACCTGTGGGAAATCAGCCAAGAGGATCACAGTCCCAGAGACCTGCTAGCCACCTAAGTGGTAGGGGGCGCTCTGCTGCAGGGAGCAGGGTGGGAGATCTGTAGGGGGCGCTCTCCCCTGGCAGTCCGTGCTGGCCCCATGCCCCAGCATGGCCCTGGGGAACGCTGCATCCCAGACCGCCTAGGACTGGTAAAGACCCTCTCACGCTGCCTCTGCATTAACCCAGCGTCCTGCTCAGACCGCAGCGCGGATAATCGCATTCCCCCTCCCCGAATTCCGCCGTGTGTTCCATTGGCTTCTGGAGCCTCATTTACTCCCTGTCCCGAGCCCCTGCGTGGCACCTGCCACTTTCCACCCCAGAGGTGGCTGCATGCGAGTGTCCCCTGGGCAGCGTCTGTAAAGTGCTCGGGATCCCATGCTCTAGATCAGGCCAGGGGGGTTGCAGATTGCAGCGACCCCGTCACCTCCAGCCACGCAGGATGCTTGCAGGGCACTTTTTGCCTCTCAGCCAGGAAGGAACCATGAGCGGTCTGAGCTCCTGACCTGCTTTTTGGCCTCCTGGCACCCGTTCCGCCCCACGGGGAGGCTGCAGACTGCGGCCAGTGCTGCTGTGAAGACATCTGCCCCACGCTCATGCTGCTCTCGCGCGGCTTTCGCCTCCCTCGCTGGCTCTGGGCAGGGACAAAAGATCGAAGACACGTGCCATAAATATAAAGGGAAGGGTAACCACTTTTCTGTATACAGTGCTGTAAAATCCCTCCTGGTCAGAGGCAAAACCCTTTCACCTGTAAAGGGCTAAAAAGCTAAGGTAACCTGGCTGGCACCTGACCCAAAATGACCAATGAGGGGACAAGATACTTTCAAATCTGGAGTGGGGGGGACAAAGGGTTTTTGTCTGTCTGTGGGATACCTTTGCCAGGAACAGATCAAGGATGCAAGTTCTCCAACCCCTGTAAAGTTAGTCAGTAATCTAGCTAGGAAATGCGTTAGGTTTTTTTTGTTTAATGGCTTGTAAATTCACTGTGCTGAAGGGAATGTATATTCCTGTTTTTGTGTCTTGTTGTAACTTAAGGTTTTGCCTAGAGGGATTCTCTGTGTTTTGAATCTGATTACCCTGTAAGGTATTTACCATCCTAATTTTACAGAGGTGATTCTTTTACCTTTTCTTCAAATAAAATTATTCTTTTAAGAACCTGATTGATTTTTCATTGTTCTTAAGACCCAAGGGTTTGGGTCTGTGGTCACCTGTACCAATTGGTGAGGATATTATTCTCAAGCCTTCCCCAGAAAGGGGGTGTAGGGCTTGGGGGGATATTTGGGGGAATAGGGCTCTGAGTGGCCCTTTCCCTGTACTTTGTCTAAAACACTTGGTGGTGGCAGCGTTTTACCTAATCCAAGGGCAAAGACATTGTGCCTTGGGGAAGTTTTAACCTAAGCTGGTAAAAATAAGCTTAGGGGGTTTTCATGCAGGTCCCCAAATCTGTACCCCAGAGTTCAGAGTGGGGAAGGAACCTTGACAATATGTAATTATGAACAAAGATCGGGGTGCTGAGAGAGAGCCAGATGGACAATTAGTGCACAGGAGCTGCGGGTCAGGAGTGAGGGGCACCAGCAGAGCTGCGTGGGGAGGAGCCCAGGGCTGGGCTAGCAGGGGGCTGCAGGTCAGGAGTGAGGGGCACCAGCAGAGCTGCGTGGGAAGGAGCCCAGGGCTGGGCTAGCAGGGGGCTGCAGGTCAGGATTGAAGGGCACCAGCAGAGCTGCGTGGGGAGGAGCCCAGGGCTGGGCTAGCAGGGGGCTGCAGGTCAGGAGTGAGGGGCACCAGCAGAGCTGTGGGCGGGAACGGTCTGTTCTACCCTTGGCTCCGATCAGGGCCATCGGTCACGTACTTTCCCCAGCACTAAAACGAGGAACAAAGAACCGTGGGCAGTGACTGCAGCTCCCTGGGGACCCCGCCAGCCCGAGGGGCCAGAGGGAGCCCAGCCACCAGGCAGATGTGGGGCTGCCCCCATCATGGGGGAAATCCCATTCATCCCAGGTGCGGGGAAAGCATTACCTTCCGGAGTGGGCATCTCCAGGGTGGCCCCCTGGAGGAGTGTGTCCAGCAGGGGGCGCTGCTTGGCGAGCAGGTTGGCATAGAAGGGGCCCGACACCCTGGGACTGCTGCTGTCCATGTCCTCACAGAGTAGGGTGAAGCTCTGCAGAGGGACACAGAGGTCCGCAGTCACTGCACGGCTGGGGAGAGGGACGGGGCAGGGAAGAGCAGGAAAGGGGAGGCCATGGACGGAGGCTCCAGGCCTGAGAGGGGAGGGGGCCCCGGATGATCCTGAGCCATGGAGGCTGCTCTGACAGCAAGGGGCTCAGGGCCCGCAGGATTGACCCTGCAGGGCCAGGGCTGGCAGAGGTAGCCACGCCCCAGAGGGGAGGGAGCCAGCCCGGTCTGAGGCAATGGGAGAGACACAAGGAAGGAGCAAGGGGACAGGAAGGAGGCCCCGCGCTGGACGGCAGGAGCCCACAGGAGAGGCCCAGCGAGCGAGCACGGGGCAGTGAGAGGAAGCCAAGCACGCAGGAGGGGCACCGTTACCATGCTGCTCTGCTGGCGGAGCCTCATCTCGATGTCCATTGGCTGGGCCAGCAGCTTGGGCAGCAGGGAGAGGAAGCCGGCAGCCGCCTCGTGGAAAACCTGCAGGCTGGGGGAGGCAGGTGTCGGTGAGGTGAGGCACGGGGGGCCAGGGGTCGCCCGATGAACTGCACGCTCAACCGGGCAACGGGAACAGCTCTCCCCATGGGATCTGCCAGCTGCGCCCTTACTACAGAGCCCCCGGGGGAGGGCAGCCCAGGGAGGCAGGCGTCTGGCTAACAGGCAGGTCAGACCCAACGGAGGTGGCATGGCCCAGTGGGGAGGCCTCAGGATGGGAGACAGGAAGTCTGAACTCATCAGCTCTGCTACTCTGTGGGATCCCGGAGTATCCTTTCCCCCCTCAGTGCCTCAGTTTCCCCACCTCTACAACAGGGGATGATGATCCTGAGTGTCATCCACAAGTGCTCTGAGAGCTCTGCAGGACAACATGCTGTGGGTGGGCCACGTTCAGGTCTTTCCCCCATGCCGCAAGCTCTAATCCCGCAGCGTGGCCCCCAATCCTCAGGGCCCCGGGGCTGGTGGGGAGAAGGGTGGGAGGGGATCTCAGTGCAGTGCCTCTCAGAGACTCCCCCCACCCCGCTGGCGGCCACTCTACCTTCTCTTCCTCCGGCTCCACCCCAGGTGGGAGGCACTGGTGAAATAGGCCGTTGTCACGCCAACAAGGTCCGCCAGCAGCGTGATGCACCAGGGCTGCTGCGGGAGCAGGAAAGAAACCATGTGCCAGGCAGTGCCACTCTGACTGGTGGGCAGCCAAACTGCCCTGACCTATGGCACCCTAGGGCCCTTCCCCCTCTTGCAAGGGGGAGCTAGTCGCTCAGGGTTAGCTCCGGGAGGACGCACACCCAGAGCTGGAGGGGGGCCACAACTTGCCTCCAGAGAGCTCATGCAGTGGTGATGATACAACAGCCTCTAGGGGGCGACACCCCCTCTCCCCCACAGGCCCGCCGCAGCATGTGCAAAACTAGCCTCTGGGGCGGGGGCCACATGCATTCCCAGCACTCCCCCGCGCCCACCTGCTTGCTGCTGGCGCTCTGCAGGATTTGCCCGAGCAGGTGCAGCAGGAAGCGAGGTAAATCCGCGGCCTCGCAGAAGCTGTCCAGAAGCTCTGAGTCACACCTGGCGGCGAGCAGGTTGCCCAGGACACGGAGGGCTGGGCGGAGATGAGACGCTCCCTCCAACATCCCCTCCAGCACCTGGGCACAGAGAGGCCAGAGAAGGGGCCTGTGATGTTGAGATCAGCAGCAGGCCTGGATGCGGGCAACCCGGCACTGGCATGGGCAGCATGTCTGCCAGCCACTGGGCTCCCCTCATCACAGGCTCTGACCCACAGGGGGCGGGGGCGCAGAGCAGGGATCCACCAAACAGGAGAGCTCAGATTTCTGGGGACAGAGGAGGAATTTCCTCCCCTGGATGGGAGGGAGGATGGAGGGATCCAGGTGTTTCCCAGGGTCACCAATGCAGGGGGAGGGGAAGGCTTCCCTGCCTTGCGCTGAGCTCTGTGTCCTAGGTGCAGATGGGGAAACTGAGGCACAGGACACACATACACCCTCTCTCTCTCTCTTTCTCCCCCCTGGGTCCTGCAAGGTAACACGGCCGACAACCAAGTTCAGATCTCCTGCCAGCCAGTCCCAAGCCCTTCCTTGAATAGCGAGCTGGGAATAAGGAACCACGGCAGCCGCTTGCTGCCCCCAGGCCGCTCCCCTGGCTGTCCCCACTCGCCTGCTGGCTGGAGTGCTGGAGCCGGGCCCGGATGCGCTGCTGAAAGGCCGGGTCCCCCAGAAGGCTCAGGGGTGTGCTCAGCTGCATGGCAGAGGCTTCCGTGGCCTCGATCAGATGCTGCCATTCGTCGTCACTATCCAGTTCCTAGGCCAAAGGTCACAAGAGGGGAGATGGCCGCGTGGATACCATCTGATTCAGGGGAGTGGGGCCAACCCTGCCCCAGACCTCCCCAGTGCCCCAGTCCACACCCAGTCACGCCTCACCTCGCTCTCCAGGTGCACGGTCTCGATGCTGCGCCTGCCGTGTGGCCCCGCCTTGCTGTCCACCTCTGGGAACTCCCGCTCGTAATCCTGTGTGATCCGGTGCTCCCTGCCCAAGAAGCAGAGCAGCTAGAGACCTGCCTCATGCCATCTCCTTGCTCACGGGTGCCCCCCAGCCCAGTCCGCCCCCGGAAACCCACAGACCCAGCTGAGCCAGAGCAGTCATCCCTGCCCCTCACCGTGGTGTAGGGGGAGGCTCAGTTGTCTCCCACTCTGTCTCGTTGGGCTCTTCTCCCAGGACGGCTTGGTTCTTGTCTCCAGGAGGGGAGCCCAGAGCGCAGGCTGTCTGCTCCCCCTCCCTGAGGGCTGCCTTCCCAGGGGCTGCTTTGGGTTTGTGCCCTGGACCTCTTCTGGCTGCCTCCTTTTTAGACGGAGTGTCTGCCTTCAGCTGCTCCTGGAAAAGACTGAAGAGCTTCAGCCAGATTATATCTCTGTGTAACTGACCAAGACCCCAGACTCCTGCCTCCACTCCCCTTCATCCAGAGGGGGTCTCTCTCCCTGTAACTGACAAGACCCAGACACCCATCTCCCCGTAACTGACCAAACCCCCCGACTCTCACCCAACCTGAGGGGCCCTATCTGTGTAACTGACCAATCCTTCGGGCTCCTGTCCCCACTCAGTCCCCCCAGTCATCAGGGGATCTCTCTCCATGTAACTGACCAACCCCCCCAGACTCCCATCTTACTCCTGATCCCCTGTGGGCCTCCCCCGTAACTGGCCCAACCACCTCCCGGCTTCACTATCCCTCCCACTTGCTTCTGAGACCTCCAGCTGGAGGGGCCCTGCTCAGTCTCTCGCCCAGCCCCTTGTCAAGTTCCCTCCTAGGCCCCGTGTGTCCCAGTGAGCTTCCAGCGCTGCTGCAGTGACACCAGACACACACCTTCTTCCGGGCCTCCTCAGCCATCTTCTCCCGCGCCTTCCTCAGGATCTTGGACTGGCCACTCCTGGGGGCCAGCGAGTGAGCCTGCTTCTCCTTCAGCACCTGCAGCTCCGGGGGCAGCTTGCTGGTGAAGGGGTTCGCGATTCCATGTTGCTCTGTGTCATCGATCACTGCCGGGAGCCGAGGGGTGAGCCCAGTCAGGGACCACAGCAACCATAACACGGGGTGGAGGGAGCTCCGGGGGCTGGAGGGGCAGGCCACTCTGGAGACTGGCCTGGGCTGGGGGTTGGGGTCTCAAGGGGCATTTGGAGAGAGGGCCAGGCAAGGCAGTTTGCTATTGCTTCTGGGGGAGATGGGGCAGAGGGGGTGGCTGGGCAGCGGGCGGTGATGGTGGCATTGCACCAGGGGGCAGCGAGAGCTGGTACTCACTGGTGACCCGTCCAGCGATGAAGGGATGGTGCAGTAGCTCTGGCCACGACAGGCGCTGGCAAGGGTCCTTCATCAACAGGCCTTGCAGGAAGTTCTGCCCAGGGGCACAGAGACCCATTGTCACACTCACTGCCCCCACAGTTGCTGGCTCTTGCTGGGACACAATGAACTGGGCATGTGCACTAGCCTAAGGAGTAGTCAGGACTCCTGGGTTCTACACCTGACTTTGGGAAGGGAGCGTGGGGTAGAGGATAGAAATGGATGTTTCTGTGAAATGGCTGAAATAGTTAAAAGCTGGCGTACGGCATCTCATCGTTATGCTTCAGAGTTAACGTCCCTTGAGATTAATGAGCCAGTCTGTGACCCTCAGAGCTGCTGTTTCAGGCTGTCTACAGACTCAGGCAGGTGTTGCTGCATCAGATACGCTTCTGTCACCCTGGAAGGGTTTCTTCACAACCATAAGGGCTGGAAGCAATTTGTGTAAACGGAAGCTGAGATTCCAGAGGACGATTCAGCAGCAAGAGGCAGATCCTGCACCGATCGACACACAGAACATGCAGGCCCCTGACTACCCTTGCAGCCAGCTCTGGGGTGAGTCCCCGCAGCCGTCAAACAGCACACAGCAACACCGCTCACCAGGGAAGGAAGTGAAGAATCCAGTTTGCAAGGGGAGTCAGTGGAACCGCTCATGATTCCCAAGCAGGAATTTGGCCTGGACAGCCCATCCCCTGGGAAAGGGGGGTTCAGTGACCTCGCCTGAGGAGGGGATGTTGGAGCCATGCGGGGGTGGGGGGCTGTCTGGAACCAGGCGGCTGTGGCTTTGTGGGGTGCAGTGGAACTGCCCACTCCTCGTCCCCTTTACCTTGAATGAGGGGCTCATGGTTTTGGGCCACTTGATGGGGTCCTTGATGATGAGGCTGACCAGCTGGAAGATGCTGTTGGTATAGAAAGGCGGCGTCCCCACGAACAGCTCATACAGGATGCAGCCCACAGACCACAGGTCGGCCGTGTGGTCGTAGGGCTTCTCCTGCACCAGCTCGGGGGACATGTACAGCGGGGTGCCCTTGATGGACGTCAGCACCATGGTGTTGATGCTCATGGCGCGAGCGAACCTGCTGGGAGAGAGGGAGCCCCTTAATTCTGCCTCCGAGAGCCCCCCCCCTCAGCCCAGGAACCCTTCCACTGCCCCAATGGCCCCAGCTGCCGAGGGCAGGCGAGTTCCTGGGGCCCCTACCCGAAGTCGCAGAGCTTGATGACACCCCCTTTGCTCAGCAGAATGTTCTGGGGCTTCATGTCGCGGTGCAGGATCCGGTGGGAGTGGAGGTAATAGAGGGCAGAGACCAGCTGGGCGGCGATGCCCTGAACCTGAGAGACACGGCAACCCTGAGGGCTCAACGGCCGAGCCTGCATCCTGACCACAGCTCTGCCGGAGCCCCTCACTCCCGACCCGCAGCCCCCTGCTAGCCCAGCCCTGGGCCCCCCACAGCTCTGCTGGCGCCCCTCACTCCCAACCTGCAGCCCCCTGCTAGCCCAGCCCTGCCCACACAGAGCTCTGCCGGCGCCCCTCACTCCCGACCCGCAGCCCCCTGCTAGCCCAGCTCTGGCTGTGCGCACACACTGATCTCTGCTGATGCCCCTGTGTCTCAACCCACAGCCCAAGGCTTTCCACACACCCAGCTCTGCCAGGGCCCCTCAATCCTGACCAACAGCCCCCGGTTATCCAAGTCTTGGGCTTCCCGCCCACGCACAGAGCTCTGCCATAGCCCTTTGATCCCGACCCACCCCTCATCCCTATTCCTGTCCTGGACACAGGGGAGAAGTAGACTGAGACCCAGCAAATTCATGTCACTTGTAGCTTGATTTGAACCCAGCTCGCGTCGAGGTGAAAGGTGAGTTCTCTCTCCTGCTTAGCCAATCAGAGCCTTCCCGCCCCTGCATCTGGGCTCCGATTCCTTCCCCTCTGGAGGGACAGTCCCAGACTAAAGACTCGGCAGTGTCCAGCCAGCTCTGACATCCGCTTGTCTGAAGGAGCAACACTGCCACTTCCTGAAGGACAATGAGCCCCTCACTGCTGCCCTGCCCCAGGCCTGATATGACTCTGACTGGCCCCGATGCGTCAGCGTCAGAGAGCTACCTGGTCCTCTGGCAGATTCCCATCATCCTCCAGGATCTGGAAAAGCTCCCCCTCCGCATAGTCCGTCACCACCACCACCTGCAGGGGGAGGCAGGAAGGGATCGTGGGACCTCAGAGAGTAGGTGCGAACCCCAGCTTTGTCCTGGGGGCCCCTGGGGATGGGATCTCATGGCTGGAGCATTGATGCTGGGAAACCCACCGGGCAAGGACACTGATTCCAGCACGTCTGGCCAGGTCCAGAGACCCAGACTTAGCCCTTGCTCAGACAGCCTCCTACTGGCCCTCCGGAGTGAGGCCTCAGGATTTAGCCCAAGGGGCGAAGGAAACACCCCACTGGGCCCTGGGGAAGGGGAATCACTGGGGAATCCAGCAGTGGGAGACAACGAGAGCTGTGCAGTCCGACCGCGGGACTCACCCGAACAGCGAGGCACAAACCCAGCCGCCGGCAGGTGGGACAAGAAACATGCAGCAGAGTCACTGGAAAGGCCAACGCTTGCTTCTTCCAGCCAGGTACGCCTGCTCTGATGGCGTCGCTGGAAGCGACAGGACCCCTCTAGCACCTGCGGGAAGGGCCCAGCTGCGACCAGCTACGGCTATGCAGGAGAAGCTGTGCAGCTGACAGTGCCCTCACACCCAGGCCCCACACGCGCCCTCTTACCTCCTTGTCAGTCTCGAAGCTGTCGAGCATCTGGACGATGTTGGGATGGTGCAGCCCCCTCATGATCTCAATTTCCCGCTGCAGGTTCTTCAGCTCCTTCTCCGATCGCCCGACTTTGGGGATGAACTTCAGCGCCACCACCTGCCAAAGCAGACAAAGCTGGGAGCTGCAAGCCCGCACCCACCACTGCTCCCACCCAGGCAAGGATCAACAAGTGACTGCTAGGGTGGAAGGCTAAGGCCAGGTCTACACTCCCCTACCACTGCACGTAACCTTAGCACCAGGCATGGATTAAGGGGACTCCAGAGTTTGCTGAGTTTCAGTGTTCATAACTTTTAAAATCTTGAATTGATTTTCTTCCAACATGCTAGATCTCAGCGAGATCTACAAAACAAGCTAGGGTTGAAAAACTACAGTCATTTTAAAGGTATGACGATTTAATGCTGGGAAATTTTGTAAAGTGAGTATGTGAGTGTAGCTAGGCCTGCCCATGTGCAGGGTGCATCTTTCTCTGGGGTTCTGATTTGTAAAAGTAGCCTCGGGTTTCCTGGGCAGAATCTTGCACACACTGAACTGTGCAAATTGTAGCACTTTGTCGCATAACTGCAATATTCTGCTGCAAATCAGGTACCAGCCATCTAAGCGTCACTAACTGCATCCGCAATGAACTGCAGGCAAAACGGTAGGTGAACAATCGTGCCAGTAGAAATGGATGCAGGGTGAAAGGCCTTTCCAAAATCGGTGTGTAAACCTGTAGAATTCATGACAGTTGCAGCTGCACGGGCTCAGTAACCAAGCTGCAAATTGTCAGGAGTTAATCAAAACCCTCATTTTTATCTAGACCAAGCCAAGGTACCAGACCTCAGTGAGATTCTGCCCAGACCAAGTTTCAGATGTTGGTTGCTTTTGCTGCAGCCCTGTCTAAAAGGTACAGGGAGAATCAAGCTGCCGAATTCAGAAATAATCAGAGAAATCTAAAACAAATAAATTTCCCCATCAAGTGCAAACAAAGCCTGGAATGTGTCAGCCCCAAAGAGGAATGTTCCAGAAAGTGCTGAGCATGTGAAAGCAGGGGATTAAAATGGAAACTGTTGTGCAACCTTAAGTACAGTGGAAACTACCAGAGAAACTATCTGGTGCGGATCACACATATGATTGTCAGGGACCCTGGACCTGGAGGCCCAATCACAGAACCCTGAGCTGCATACCAAGAACTCTTCAGCCCTGTGTTATGTTTCCCCCATATGGCCTTTTCCCCAAATCTCACCTGGGTACTGTATTCCCATACCACCCCACTCTTGAGAGAGCCCCTTCCTGGATCTCTCCTCACCTGGGCGCTATATTTCCGACGCCCCTTGTACACCCTCCCGAAGGAGCCTTCTCCAATCATCTCCAGCACGTGGTATTTCTCCATGGTGGGCACACCAGCCTGACAGTGCAAAGTGGCACATTAGAGGCTGTTCAATTCATCTCCCACCTCCTGGGCCTCCCCTTCCCCCTCAGGCCTATGCCAGCTGAGAAGAGGGACAGTGCAATGGTTAGGGCACTAACAAGGAGTTGGGGGACCTGGGTTCAAGTCCCTGTTCTGCCAGACCTCCTGTGTGACCTCGACAAGTCACTGAGGCCCAGATCCTCAAAGGTATTGTTTCAGTGGGAGTCAGGTGCCTAAATATGTTGGAACATCCAGGCCGTCGCCTCTCGGGCTTCAGTCCTGCCATGTAGAAAATGGAGATGAAAGTACCTCCTTATCTCGGGGCGGGGGGGGGGGGAGATAAACACATTAGAGACTGAGGTGATCAAATGCTACGGTGCTACCTAGATGCTTCCCATTGGTCTTCTCTTGGGAGACCTCCAACATCCCATCTCTGGCTGCCCAGTTCCCAGTCTTTCCTCTCCCTGTTCCTCAAGCTCCCATCCTCCTGAGACGTCTCCAGCTCCTCTCATCCAGGTCTCCTGCTTCTCCTTCTGCACTCCAGATTCCACCCCTTCCTCTCCGGCCCTGCTGCCCAAACTCATTCGGGTCACCATTCCCTCTTCCCATGGCCACCAGCCTCCCTCATCTTATTTGGCATCCCACAGCCACACTCCTCCTCTTTGTCCTCCAGCCTGATCAGGTCCTTCTCCCGGCTCCTGGCTCCCTCTTCTCTCTCAGAATTTCACCTCCCCTGTTACTCCCTCCCCTCCCACACCCTTAGCCTTCTGCTCGTTCCCCCGGGCCAAGGTCTGCCTGGCCGCTCTTGTCCCAGCTTCTCGGCTCCTGGGGGCCTGTACATTTGGGCTGGTTCCTTATTTTATTATCAGTTATTTGTACAGCGCCCCGGGTGAGCTCAGCACTTTGCAGATGGGGATGAGGTCAGGGTCCATGCCCTGAACGCAAGCCCCGTGACCGGAACCCCCATGATCATCCGAGCCTCCCCACGCCCCGAGCTGCGCACCCAGGAACCGACATGGCGCTCGTCAGGGTTGAGCCCCCCAGTATGTGCTCAACACCCCGAGTCTCCCCCTGCTGACCCGGAGCCCTGACTCCCAGGTCTCCCTCACGGGGACTGGTTCTGCTGCCCGGAGCTTGGCTGTCTAGGGGCAGGATCTGGTAGGTCAGACCAGATCCTATGGCCAGGATCACCCCTGCCCAGATCACTGCAATCTGCGTATTCACCCCTGGAGGCCGGTTAGTCCCCTCACCGGGCGCAGGCATCCAGCCCCCCCCCGGGGACAGGGATCCAGCCCCCCCCACCGGGCACAGGGATCCAGCCCCCCCCCTGCCGGGCGCAGGGATCCAGCCCCCCCCCGCCGGGCACAGGGATCCAGCCCCCCCTTCCTGGACACAGGGATCCAGCCCCCCCCTTCCTGGACACAGGGATCCAGCCCCCCCCGCCGGGCGCAGGGATCCAGCCCCCCCCCGCCGGGCGCAGGGATCCAGCCCCCCCCCCGCCGGGCGCAGGGATCCAGCCCCCCCCCTTCCTGGGCACAGGGATCCAGCCCCCCCCCCGCCGGGCGCAAGGATCCAGCCCCCCCCCGCCGGGCGCAAGGATCCAGCCCCCCCCTTCCTGGGCACAGGGATCCAGCCCCCCCCGCCGGGCGCAAGGATCCAGCCCCCCCCCGCCGGGCGCAAGGATCCAGCCCCCCCCTTCCTGGGCACAGGGATCCAGCCCCCCCCTTCCTGGGCACAGGGATCCAGCCCCCCCCCCGCCGGGTGCAGGGATCCAGCCCCCCCCCTTCCTGGGCACAGGGATCCAGCCCCCCCCCCGCCGGGCGCAAGGATCCAGCCCCCCCCCCCCGCCGGGCGCAGGGATCCAGCCCCCCCTTCCTGGGCACAGGGATCCAGCCCCCCCCCGCCGGGCACAGGGATCCAGCCCCCCCCTTCCTGGGCACAGGGATCCAGCCCCCCCCGGGCACAGGGATCCAGCCCCCCCCTTCCTGGACACAGGGATCCAGCCCCCCCCCGGGCGCAGGGATCCAGCCCCCCCCTTCCTGGGCACAGGGATCCAGCCCCCCCCCGGGCGCAGGGATCCAGCCCCCCCTTCCTGGGCACAGGGATCCAGCCCCCCCCCGGGCGCAGGGATCCAGCCCCCCCTTCCTGGGCACAGGGATCCAGCCCCCCCTTCCTGGGCGCAGGGATCCAGCCCCCCCCCCGCCGGGCGCAAGGATCCAGCCCCCCCCCCGCCGGGCGCAAGGATCCAGCCCCCCCCCGCCGGGCGCAAGGATCCAGCCCCCCCCCGCCGGGCGCAGGGATCCAGCCCCCCCCCGCCGGGCGCAGGGATCCAGCCCCCCCCTTCCTGGGCGCAGGGATCCAGCCCCCCCCTTCCTGGGCGCAGGGATCCAGCCCCCCCCTTCCTGGGCGCAGGGATCCAGCCCCCCCCTTCCTGGGCGCAGGGATCCAGCCCCCCCTTCCTGGGCGCAGGGATCCAGCCCCCCCCGCCGGGCGCAAGGATCCAGCCCCCCCCCGCCGGGCGCAGGGATCCCCCAGGCCGTTCCGCGGTAACAAGCCCCGGACCCGCCCCCCATCAGCGGGACCCGGGATGCGGCCGCTCACCGCGATCGGCCCACCCGCCGCGCGGGCCGTTGGTTGGGCTCCGCCCCGCCCCGCCCCCGGGGTGCCCGCACAGGGGCCTGACTGGATCCCGGCCTCGCAGGCGGGCGGAAAGGCGGCCAGGCCCGGCCCCGGCCCCGGCCCCGACACCCCGCCGCAGGGACCCCGCGGCCCGGTCTGTCCCGGGGAGGGGCCGGCGGAGGGGCTCCAGGCCGCCTCTTTACACAGGCGCCGCCGCAGGCACCGCGCAGCGCCAGGACCCCGAGGACCCGCCGCGCCCGCGTCGCTTAGCAACCGCCCGCCGGGGCTGCCCTTCCGCCGGGGCCTCCGCGCACTTCCGCTTCCGGGGCAGGCGGGGCAGATGGCGGCGGCCAGCGAAAGAGAGGAGGAGGCGGCGGCGGCCGACTGGTAACCATGGCGATGGGCGCGGGCCGAGACGGGGGGGACCCGGGCTCCCCCCGTCTCTAGCCCCCTCCCCCTACGGGGCCCCGGGCCTCAGCCCGCTGCCAGGCTGCCCCGCCCTTTCGCGGAGCCCCCCAGCGAGCCCGATCCCCTGCGCCCCCCCCATTTCCTCCTGCAGCCACTCCCCGGCCTCGCCCCCCCCCGCCCCGGGCCTTCCCCGGCTGCCTCCCCCCGGGCCCTCCCCCCCGGGCCTTCCCCCCCCCCCCGCTGCCCTGGCCGCGCCCTCCCCCCCGGGCCTTCCCCCCCCCCGCTGCCCTGGCCGCGCCCCTCCCCCCCGGGCCTTCCCCCCCCCCCCGCTGCCCTGGCCGCGCCCTCCCCCCCGGGCCTTCCCCCCCCCCCCGCTGCCCTGGCCGCGCCCCCCCCCCCGGGCCTTCCCCGGCTGCCTCCCCCCGGGCCCTCCCCCCCGGGCCTTCCCCCCCCCCCGCTGCCCTGGCCGCGCCCCCCCCCCCCGCTGCCCTGGCTGTGCCACTTCCAACCCCCCCTCCGCCCCCGCTGCCCCTGTTGTGCCACGTCCCAGCTTTGCAGACTGGCGCTTCGGTTGGGTTGTTGCCTCCCTGGATCCCTTCCCTCCTTCGCGGCCAGGGTGCAGTTTGCTGGGATGCGATTACACATTCTGGCTTCCAGAGACGAAAGGCACTTTAAAAATGTGGTCTCCTAATTTGCCTGTTCTTGTGAGATGGGTGCAGGGGCTATAATCTCCGAGTGATCTGGGACGGCAGCACAGTGCCCTGCATGCAGCAACTTGAGCGGCTCCCCTCGGAGACCCCTTCCTGGGTATTGGATCACCAGAGCTTTCTTGGCAGCCTCCCATCTGAATAATGACCTGGCCCCAGCCTCCTTAATTCCAGATGTGAGGTGGTCCTAGCTGGAGATAATGCAGCCACAGGAGAAGAATGAAACAGCTATGTCTATAGAGATCCTGTCAACTGAAATTTGCCCCAAACTTTAAACGTAAAGCAAAAAGATAGTTCTTAAAATTTTCAAATACATCTGTTATTTTTAAACAAATAAACATGCTTGTGCTTTGTTTGCGACTCTGATGTTACAGTTTAGAGTCTGA
Source organism: Lepidochelys kempii (assembly GCF_965140285.1). Classification (NCBI taxonomy): domain Eukaryota; kingdom Metazoa; phylum Chordata; order Testudines; family Cheloniidae; genus Lepidochelys; species Lepidochelys kempii. Next base: position 2,281,527 of record NC_136390.1, read on the forward strand.
CATGGAAACATAGCTGAATCAAATGTTAGATTTGAGAGTCCTGTAAAGAAAATTCAATAAAAAAAGAAATTTTCAAAATTCCCTCACTTTTAATAATCTGATAAATAAATGGCAGGTTTCAGAGTAACAGCCGTGTTCGTCTGTATTTATCAAAAAGAAAAGGAGTACTTGTGGCACCTTAGAGACTAACCAGTTTATTTGAGCATGAGCTTTCGTGAGCTACAGCTCACTTCATCGGATGCATATGCATCCGATGAAGTGAGCTGTAGCTCACGAAAGCTCATGCTCAAATAAACTGGTTAGTCTCTAAGGTGCCACAAGTACTCCTTTTCTTTTTGATAAATAAATGTTTGTAATTTATCTATCATGTGCATTACTGTAGTTGCGAAACAAGAAAGAGACCTTACCCCTTGAAGAGTTTGCTAACTAAATGGGGAACACCGACAAAGGAAGGAGAGAAGACAGGCCCAGACAAGGGAAGTAACTTGCCAAAGGTCACACAACTGGTCAGTGGCAGAATCAGGAATAGAACACAGGTTTTCTGAGTCCTAGCCTGTTGTTCTTTCCACTAGACCCTGCTGCCTTCCACATCATGTTTACCTGGACAGTGTCTCTTTAAAACAAATTTCCACAGTATTATTTCTATGCGTAAATTGGGAGTTTGGGAGATGCTTCTGCTGTATAAGGTCCTAAGCAGATCTGTGCATTGCTCAGGGAGGAAGAGGAGGAGGAGGGAGTCATGAATGAACGAGGGAGAGCAGCTCTGTGTGATGTCCCTTCTCTGTTCTCAGGGCTTTGCCATCAGAAGTGGAGGTCTTGGAGTCCATATACCTGGACGAGCTGCAGGTGTCTCGAGGAAATGGCAGGTATTTGTGCTATTACCAGGTATCACTGATTCTGAGGGGTGAGATTTTACCATTTTGGTGTATGTTTATCTCAGAAGTCTGATCTCAGAGCAGTGGTACTGGGAGCAATCCTTGGACTGGCTTGTGTACACAGATGTTACGGGTGTCCAACTGTGGATTCTGCACTTGGGATTCAAAGCCCTGGTGAGCTGAGAATAAGGTTCCAATGGTTGTGTCCAGATTGAATGTTCACTGAGAGGGGGTTCTGCTGTCTTTAGTCCTATGCTGGCGCACTGAGCTCCCTGGCTCGTACCTGAGCTACTGCCAATCTCCGCCCTCGTTCCTAGCAGCTCCTTTTCCTGAGCTCTTAGTGCACTTTGGCCCCATCCCAATGAGCGGTTCCCCTGCTGGGGCGGGGCAGGCACGCTCAGCCTGATGGTCTCCTCTCTGCTGCACTCCATGCACGGTAGTCACTTTTCAGCCCCATGGGGCTTGCCTGGAAGGTTTGTGCTGCTGTGGCAATATGCAGCCCACGTCCCCCTCGCTGCACCGTCTATGCCTCATTAATATTCCTCACGTGATAGCTGGACGCTTCCCCTCAGCCTCCATGCCCCCACAGGTCAGCGCCCTGGGAAATCTGCATTACCCTTCACCCTGCGACCGCGGAGGATCAGGACTCTCAGTACGTCTGCTTCACACTTGTGCTCTCTGTGCCCCCACAGGTAAGGTCACAGTGCCTGACCCCCAGGAGCGCAGCCACGCTTCACAGGGAGGGGCAGGGCAGGACTTTGGGCCCCATTCATCCCTGGATTTGTTTCTTTCTAGTATCCCAATGAAGTGCCGAAAATCTCGATCCGGAATCCGCGGGGGCTGTCAGATGAGCAGATCCAGAAGTGAGTGCTAGGGAAGGGGTTTCCACCTGCCCTCGAGACACAGGAGGGAGGAAACTTCCCACATTCCAGCTGGGGGTGGGAAACATAAATACCCCCTTTTCCCTCAGATACATGGAATCGCTCTGTCTGTCATCCAGAGCTGCATCGGCCTGGATAGAAAATAAATAAAGGCCACTGAACTGTCCTGCTTCTGTGCACGACCAGCCGCCAGCTGCCTGGGGCTAGGAAGAAAATTCCACCCATTATTCCATCATTGTCCCCTAGGGGAATCTCTTGCATCTTCTGAAGCAACTGGCCTTGTCCTTGTCCAGTCCAGCAGCTCCTGTGTCCTTCCCTCCCCGGTCCCAGATGGTTGTGCACAGGTGTGGTGAGATTTGGATAGTCTTTTGCTGCCAGAACAAGGCTCAAAGAATCAATCCTGAAGCACTTACATGAGAGGAAAGTGATCAGGAACAGTCAGCATGGATTCACCAAGGGAAGGTCATGCCTGACTAATCTAATGGCTTTCTATGATGAGATTACTGGTTCTGTGGATGAAGGGAAAGCAGTGGATGTATTGTTTCTTGACTTTAGCAAAGCTTTTGACACTGTCTCCCACAGTATTCTTGTCAGCAAGTTAAAGAAGTATGGGCTGGATGAATGCACTATAAGGTGGGTAGAAAGTTGGCTAGATTGTCGGGCTCAACGGGTAGTGATCAATGGCTCCATGTCTAGTTGGCAGCTGGTGTAAAGTGGAGTGCCCCAGGGGTCGGTCCTGGGGCCGGTTTTGTTCAATATCTTCATAAATGATCTGGAGGATGGTGTGGATTGCACTCTCAGCAAATTTGCGGATGATACTAAACTGGGAGGAGTGGTAGATACGCTGGAGGGCTGGGATAGGATACAGAGGGACCTAGACAAATTGGAGGATTGGGCCAAAAGAAATCTGATGAGGTTCAATAAGGATAAGTGCAGGGTCCTGCACTTAGGACGGAAGAACCCAATGCACCGCTACAGACTAGGGACCGAATGGCTAGGCAGCAGTTCTGCGGAAAAGGACCTAGGGGTGACAGTGGACGAGAAGCTGGCTATGAGTCAGCAGTGTGCCCTTGTTGCCAAGAAGGCCAATGGCATTTTGGGATGTATAAGTAGGGGCATAGCCAGCAGATCGAGGGATGTGATCGTCCCCCTCTATTCGACATTGGTGAGGCCTCATCTGGAGTACTGTGTCCAGTTTTGGGCCCCACACTACAAGAAGGATGTGGATAAATTGGAAAGAGTCCAGCGAAGGGCAACAAAAATGATTAGGGGTCTGGAACACATGACTTATGAGGAGAGGCTGAGGGAGCTGGGATTGTTTAGCCTGCAGAAGAGAAGAATGAGGGGGATTTGATAGCTGCTTTCAACTACCTGAGAGGTGGTTCCAGAGAGGATGGTTCTAGACTATTCTCAGTGGTAGAAGAGGACAGGACGAGGAGTAATGGTCTCAAGTTGCGGTGGGGGAGGTTTAGGTTGGATATTAGGAAAAACATTTTCACTAGGAGGGTGGTGAAGCACTGGAATGCGTTACCTAGGGAGGTGGTAGAATCTCCTTCCTTAAAAGTTTTTAAGGTCAGGCTTGACAAAGCCCTGGCTGGGATGATTTAATTGGGATTGGTCCTGCTTTGAGCAGGGGGTTGGACTAGATGACCTCCTGAGGTCCCTTCCAACCCTGATATTCTGTGATTCAGATCCCACTGAATCTAACCCTGGGTGTTTGGCCTGGTTTTAGTCTCTCTGCCTTGTCACCAGTGAATGCAGCGGAAGTTGGGTTAGCGGCAGACTTGGTGGGACTAAAATGTTGACCGGGTTAGCTCGTCACAGGCAGGCTGTGTTGAGTAGAGAATCTTCCCTGGTGTCGGCCTTGGCGAAGGGCATGTGTGTACCAAAGAATCCAGGCAGTAGGTAGGAGCCAAAAGCCTGGTGCCTCAGACCTGTTCTAATGGGACTCCTCTTCCTCTGCCCGCCCCCCCCATCACCAGGGGGGATGGGTAGGTGAGAGGGGGAAGGGTCTGAGCACGTTAACCACATTGGAGCACATGGTTTCTATACCCAACTTGGCACTGCTATTGACCAATCCAGTGGCTGTCTCAGCCACCTCACCCACTGTATGATAGCGGCTGTTCCCGTCTTAATGCTGCAGTTCACGAGGAGTTAGCACATCCCCTCCTTAGTCACGGGTTTCTGCCTCTTCGTTCCAGGATTTCCCAGACCTTGGGACAAGTTGCGGGGGCTGGGCTCGGGACAGCCGTGCTGTATGAACTGATTGAGGTAAGAGAGATGGGGAGGCCTGGGGTGGGCTGGGCGTGGTGCTAGATACAGGCCAATATTGACACACGCTCGCCTGGTCTCTGCATGTGGGTTGGTTGGGTCAGAGCCTACACCCACCTGGTGCTTTGGGTGCGTAAAGTGTTTGTTCTCCCTCTTTCTATAGAAAGGGAAGGAAATTCTCACCGACAACAACATTCCTCATGGCCAGTGCGTGATCTGTCTCTATGGCTTCCAGGTAGGAATCCCTGCAATCAGTGTGTGGCCCTGCGGTCTCCTAGGGAGAGAAATGGGGTGCATTGAGGGAGGGACTGGCAGCCTGTAGCCCAGGGCTGATGGAGGGGAGGGCCCTGGGAGCAGATGTATCTGAATCAGACCCAGCTGAGGGTGGAGCATTAGTGGAAGGCCCTCTCACCAGGGGAGGGCACTGTGGGGCACACACAGGGCTCCTTCCAAATGGCCTCATCTCGTTGTACAGGAGAGAGAAGCGTTCACAAAGACTCAGTGCTACCACTATTTCCACTCTCACTGCCTGGCTCGCTACGCCCAGCACATGGAGGAGGAAATTCATGTGCAGCAGGAAGAGAGAGAGCAGCACCTGGTACCTCCTTCGAAGAAGGTAAGAGGGCCTGGGCCTCTCCCAGGTGTCACATAGAGGAGGCCTTGCTCTCCCAGGCCAGTCACACAAAGTGTGGACTAAATAGCACCAGTGCCCAGAAAACAGGTCCAAGACCCCTCACAGCCAGTGTCCTGAGAACAGCCCCCGCTGTCAAGCTAGGGCCATCTCAGCCAACACACATTGCCCAGTAGTGTCTGCGAGGAGAGACAGTCCCTCGGGTACGGGCAACCTGAGCCATTTAAGGCTTTATTGGTTATAACCAGCTCCTTTAAAGTTATTAATCAGCTGTTAGACTACAACTCCCAGCATGCCCTGGTGGCATAAATTGACCAAACTACCAGCCAGCCAAACCAGGAATCCCCCGGTGCATTTGGCGTGGGAATTAAAACACTCAGCAAGGCTATTGCAGTGCTGCAAAAGCCATATGAGCACTAAAGCTAAGGATAGACAGCTGGGCAGCCAGGCATCCTCTGCCCCACTAGAGCAGTGCCTGGGGAAGCCTGGGACTCAAAGAACCTGGGGGTTCATTTCCTGGAGGGGCAGGGGGAGTTAGTGTGATGGGGCTGTGTGCCAGCTCTCTCTTCTCCCTGCAGGGAGTCGGAGTGCAGTGCCCCGTCTGCCGGGAAACACTAATCTACGACCTCTCCGCTCTGCGGGCAGCGCCCCCCCCTCAGCACCCGGTGGTAAGAAGTCCCTAGCTGGAACCCCACCCACAGATCTGGGAGGGAGTGTTTGGGGGGTCCCTGAGGCACACTTCAAGGGCCTCCCCAAGCACTCGCACGCCCCAGGGCTTCTGGCTGCTTCTGCTGGGTATTTGCTAGAACTTGGCAGATACTCACTGTTCACGTTAACATTTGGCCTTAAATGCATCCACCTCATAGCAACTGGACAGTCCTAATGTAAACTCTTCCCCTTTCCCGCCGAGTGCAGCCCCCATCTTCCTTGGGCTGGGAATGGACAGAGAGGCGTGCCCAGCCGCATCCCATGGTTACTGTTTGCTTTTCTGATGTAGCCAGGTGACCTGCCTCTGGGAGGGGAACAAGTCCGCTTGTGTCTGATGGGTATAAACACCCTGGAGAGGGAAGGGTGCTGCTGTCCCTGGGGAGAGGACGAGGCTGGGGCCCTGCCCCAAAGAGCCTCCGGCCCATCCAAACTGCAGGGTTAATGGGATGGGAGTAAGCCAAGGAAACGTGGCTCAATTTCGGGAATCTTCCTGCACTCACTAGAGCCTTCTCCCAAGGGGCGGGACGGAGGTCCTGTCGCTTCAGTAAGTTAAGATCCAACAGGCCAAAGCCCTAGAGCACAAATTGGAGGAAGTGATCCTGCCCTGGCTCTGGGGGATGGGACAGATGGGCCACTCGGGCTTTTGCTGCTCTGATTTCTAGGCTGCACTTAGAAAGAATTGCAGCTTCCCTTCAGTAAGTCTCTAATTCTTGTTGGCTCATGTAGACTCTGACGGCTCTCCAGGCCCCTCGCAGGGACACAGGCGTGACCGGACTGCGGTTCAGCTGGTCCAGTCTGCTGTCTCTGCCTGTGGCTACCCTGTGTCCGACTAACACAGAGGAGGCCAATGCCAGTTGCTGCAGGGGAGCACGCGTGGGTCACTAGGCTGCTGGCTCGGGACAGAGGGAGACCTGGGCTCCCAGGTCTAGCTGAATGCCCCGGTCAGTAGCCTTGCAGGCGTGTGGGTTGGGTGATTTACCCATCTGGGAGCAGCCGCTCTGCCAGGCTGGATATTGACAGAGCTCAGCACTAACGCACCCGACCCCTCTCTCCCCCAGGAGCCATACAGGCCTGATGCAAAGGCGCTACAGACCCGAGAGGAACTGCAGATAATCTACCAAAGGCAGCAACAGAAGGGCGGGATCATTGACCCCGAGGCAGAGAGAAACCGCTACTTCATCACCCTCCAGGCGGTACGTGGCTCCTCAGGGCCGGACATTGCCGGGAGCTCTCCAGTGCTGCCCTGATGTGGTGCAGGAGCGGCTCTGGGCTGCGGGCTCTGGTCGCGTGTGCAGGGAATGGGGCGCAGGGCTCTGCTGTTCCTGCCTTCCGGAGCTCCTGCTCGCTATGGGGGCACGGCAGGATCCTTTGCCTGCTGCCGTGTGATGTTCCAGCATGCCAGAGAGCGGTCGGGGGGGGTGGGTTTCAGGTCCCAGATTGTGACTGGGGGCGGGTGACCCGGCGCAGAGGAGCGACCAAGGGCTGCCTGGTGCTGGGACTGTAGTGGGTGTGGGATGTGCTTGTGGCAGCCGGGCCTGGGGCAGCAGCCCCGGGGCCTTTCCCTAAAGAAAAGCAGGAGTCAGGAGGCCTGACAGGCCAGGCCCTCTCCTCACCATTGGCTCTTTTCTCTCTCAGCCTCCAGCGGCTGCTGATCCTGGCCACGGAGCCGCCGCTGAGCTGCTGACTCCTGAAAATGCCATGGCTGCCACTGGGCAGCTCTGCCAACCACCGGCCCCAGAACGTGCTGCGGAGCCTGCCAGCCATCCCCGAGCTCTAGCTCTGGGGGGAGAACCCGGGCAGCTGGCAAAAGCGTCTGTCCCCCTGGAGCACCAGAGCAAGAGAGAGAGGCACCGAGGGGAGAGGCCGGGATTCCGAGGCCAGGGCAGGCAGCCGTACAGCAACCCACAAGCAGCAGCTACGGAAACTTACCGCTTTCTCCGTGGCTCTGGGGGACCCGGCGGTTTCGACTGGAGACCCGAACGGAGGGAGGACAGGAGCCAGAGACCCAGTGTGGGATATAGCCAGGAGTTCCCTAAGCCACACGGCAGAGGCAGAGTGGCTACCTTTGTTGGTAGGAAAGAGTCGGGCCCTGATGGCATCTTGCCCGGGAGAGGGGCACTGGACTTGAAAGAGGAGCATCCCGCTGTGGGGAGTTGGACGCCGGAGCAGGGAGCTGAGACCCAGAGCAGGGAGAAGGAAAACCGGGCACTAAACCAGCGTGACCCCAGGAGCCCCAACAGCTGGCAGGGCCATCACAGAACCTGGGACTGTGGGAGATGGGAGAAATCCCGGGGCAAGGAGCGTAGTTCCTATCCCAGGATGCCACAGGGGCGAGGGGCATTCATGCCCAGTGCAAGGAGAGACCCCCATGGCCAAGTGAAGGAGGATGGCTCCTAGCAGGGTGGGGGGGCAGGGGCTGGTGCGGGGGGGGCCTTTCCTGGGGAGAACAATAAAGAGTCTGTTGGAATATCAGCTGTCTGCCTCCGTATCCCAGGAGACGGGCCAGCCCAGATCTCTCCGTGGGTGTGGGTGGCTGGCACAGGACACCTCTTCGTGGGTAAAACACTTTCTGGAGAGGAACACAGTGAGGGTGTGATGAGCTGGGCACGTGGTGGGGGTGGGGGAAGTGGACTCACATCTTAGTAAACCAGCGGCAGGTGTGGTTACTAATGGCTGCGTTGCAGGGTCTCTTGGCAGATTGTCAATGTATCGCCTGGTTAGTCCTGGGCAGGCAAAATCCCTCTCTTGGCCTTGAAGGCAGGACCCAGGAGTAGCCAGATGCCGCTTGACTGCAGCCATCTACATAAGGGCTACGCAGGGTCTTCCCCATGCTTCGGGCTCTGCCCCGAGGCCAGCCTAGACTGGCTCCTCTGAGCAGGGACAGTGGCCCTGCTGCTAGCCCTGCCTGGATCTGCGATGCTGTCAGCAGCAATGCTAGAGCTGAAGTGAGGGTGGGACTGTCCCACGGAGCAGAACGGCCGCAGGAAGCCAGGCCCCGCTCAGTGCCAGTGAGCAAGGCCAGGGCGCGGGGAGAATCCCAGCTCTCGTGTCCTGGGCTCTCCTGAGGGTGAACTCCAGCTGCTTGCTATGGGGTCAGCTCCCCCGGGATAGCACTACCGTTCCTCTTGAGCTGGGAGCGTCGCTTTACTGACAGCCCCCACCCCCAGCTACTCAGAGCTCGACTTGGTCCAGCTCCAGTAGCTTCGAGCCGCCTGGGCCATGGGGGTTCTAGTGCTTTGGGTTCTTCCAGGTCCTGCCATTGGTTCCATTTCCCTGTTGATCATATTCAAAAGGGGCTTGGCCTGTCCCTTTTCCAGCGTCACCCCCTTTTCTGCTTGCTCACCGATCAGAACCGGTTCTCCTCCCCTCCTTGTAAACATCCCTGTATAGACCACAGTGAACGCCCCCTGGTGCAGCTGGTGCTCCAGGCTTCATGTGGTTAACGGCTATTGTCTTCCCTCTGAGGACTGCCCCCTACCACAGCTTTTCTCAGCACTCTCCAGTCCCTGTGAGCCAAGCCATCCCTTGGGGGATGGGGCGGGGCGCGTTACTCCAGCCCAAGACCAGCTCCCCATGGTATCCCAATGAACAACCCCTCTGTAAACATTAATCCATGCTTGTCCCTGCTGGTTGGTACTACTCCAGCCTGGGCTTCCTGGTCCCTGGGATTAGGCCCTAGCCAGGTTGCGTGGGACTTGACTTGAGGGACTCTCTAGTCTGTGATCAAATTGGATTATTTCAGTTATTCGCAACCATTTGCTCATCTCTCCAGCCCTCTCAGCAAATCTGAGCGTTATGTTCTCATCCCTCTCCTGGGATGGTTCTGCCTGTCGTTAAAGAGAACTTACGTCTCCCCTTTGACGGAACAGCGGGGCAGCCAGTGAAGTCTATGGGGAGGGGGCAGGTGTTAAGACCCTTGATCCCAATTTTTTGTCCTCTGATTCTTGTCCCAGTGAACCTTCATCTTCCTCACTTCTCTGGGCAGAGCACGTGACAGTGTCCCAAAGCCTGTTTGAACAGAGAGATTCTCTGGTGCAGCGCTGACCTATTTCCCATTCCGCACTGACATTCAGTGCCCTTGATGCAATTAAAAGACTCGGCACCTGGGTTTGCACAGACCACAGACCCGGTTTTAGCTCAGATGCTCAGCACGAGAAGCTGGACGGTGTGTGAGCCACCAGAGAAAGGAATTTCCACCGCAATAAAAAACAGGACCAAATCCTGCTCTGCCATCCTCTTGTCTCCTGCTGCAGAGCAGAGAGCAGAATTTAACCCCCTGCTACTCCGCTTGTCCCTCCCCTGCCCAAGTACCTGTAGCTTGAAGCTGGTTCTCTCTCTTGGAAACCAGGTGCTTTAAGTTTTGCTGTTCAAACCTCCACAGCCCCCTTGGGAATATTCTTTATGGCCAGCCAGGGAATCCCGTGATCTAGGAGGGCAGGGAATTGATCCGTCTCATTCACACGAAAAAGGTTCCTAGAAGAGGTGACTTTTCTTAACATGCTGATCAGAACCAGGAGCCATCCTGGGGGGGGGGGGGTGCGGAACAAAAGGAGGGTGAGAGACATTCCCCATTGTGGGCGGGGGGGCTTTTAGATTTAAAAAAATCTGTGCTTAAATGTTGGACGTGAACTTGGCAGGAGCCAGGGGCAGCTGGAGCGGCTGCCTGTCACTGAACTATCTGGCGGGGTAAGTGGTAAATTCTCAGACTGCAGCTGGAGGGTTGCACCCCATGATTCCTATGCTGGCAGGAGGGACAGCTCCACTCTCCCTCTGCAGCAAGCTGCCTAGGCCTCCCAGGAGCCAGGCAGCTCTCGCGCTGACCCCGAATACAGAGCAGCCGGACACACGTTAACCAGAGTTGTCTGGTGATGAGAGCAGGGCACAGGGCAGTGGGATGCGACAGTTCTGTCCTTAACTTAACTCTGCCCCAGGCGTGTATGATCTTGGGCAAGCCACAGTGCTGCTCTGTGCCTCTGTTTCCCCAGCTGCGAAATGGGTGTAATCACAGCAACCTGCCTCCTAGGGCTGGGTGAGGCTTACCGTGTGTCCAGCCCTCGGCTGAAAGGCGTCGCCAACGTGCAAACGAGTAGCCATGTTTAAAGCCTGTGGCGTGAACATCGGAGCTGCTCGTGTTGTGCAGACACACCTGGGGGCTCCAGCATGGGAGGGGCCCACCTGGGAGGGGGGAGGTTGAGAGGAAAGCAGCCACTGCAAGGACTTGGCTCTGCGTGGAGACAGCTGGGCAGCAGCATCCCCGCGGGCCCTGCCTCTCAAGCCCCCTGAGAGGCTCAGCCAGCCTGCCCGTGGGGGCGAGCACTGCACAGACACCCCAGCCGGGTCCCTGCCCCACAGCGCTTGCAACCGGAGCTGTCACCCCCCGAGCCAGGATGCAACCAAGCTTTCCTCACCCCAGGGCTCTTTCTTTACAGGCGCTCTGAGTGAGCCACTCCTGACCCGTCCACCGCTCGTAAGGAAATCCTGAGACCGACTCCAAAGACACAGGGCCGCTTCCCCTGGCGGTCGCTATGTTGATGTAAACAGTTACCTGCATTTGGCCCCTTGACCCTGCACAGCTGGGCAGAGGGCAGGTCGAAAAGGCAAGGCTTGGCCTGTTGTTAACACAGCGACAGCCGGGCTCTGAGCGGCTGAATGCGACGAGGTCGGGCACTGGGCAGCCATCAGGATGCGGCTACATCTTGGGATTGCAGGGGGAGAGCTCCAGGCAGAGCCCGTCTCCATCACATTAGCCAGGACGATGCCGATTGTAGAGAGATCTCGGTGCATGTGCTCAGGGGCCTGGGCGTGCAGCACCCTGCAGATCACAAGGGCGTCGGGCGGGCTGGACTGGTAACGAGTGCCAGTCGGGCACCTCTCCACTGCAGGGAGCTGGTCAGCTTCCCCCTGACAGCGTCCCCGGCGCTCTCTTCCCGGGCCCAGAGCAAAGTCTGCATCCTGCCAGCCGGGGTGGTGCAGGAGAATCCGTTGTGCAGACAGCCAGGCCCCCAGGCAGGCGCTGATATCCAGGTCCAGCAACGCAGGACCCCGCTGTTAGGCACAACCAGGCTGCACCGCTGCCCACAGACCCAGCGGCTGTGTACGGACCTGGACGGCTGCTTCTCTGCTGGGTTCGTGTGAGGGAGGAGGGAGCACAGGGTACATGGCAGGTCTCCATCAGACACCCCCTGATGTTGAGTGGGGTGATTCAGCACAGGACCCTTGGAGGCCTCTATGGAAGCAGGGTCAATGGACCTTGGGAAGACACTGTGGTGTCTCCACCCCCAAAGAAGAAACACATGTGGGTTGGGCTTATGGGTCAAAGAATACACCTCAAACATTTACTGGGCTATAAAAAAGAAGGGGAGAGACCCTTGTCGTTGGCCATCACTTGGGGGATTCCAGGGCCCAGAGCTCTTGAAATCTCACAACGTTGGGCCCTTCAGCCAAGGGGGTTGAGGTCCCTGGGGACAGAAACCTGCTTGGGCAAAGATTGTGACTTGCTGAAGTTTTAGTTGTAAAAGGGAATTTCTACTTTTCTTTGCTTGTCTCCCTCCTGTCTTCACGGGTATCATGTAACTCTAGGTCTCTTCCTTTAATACACTGTAAACCAAGTTAATGCTGTGATTGAAATAAGCGTGTGGGGCAAACCCCAGTTCTACTAATGAGCTGCAGTAAGTTGACCCTTTAAAGGAGCAACGAACTTAACTTGTGTGTGTTCAGGGAGAGGGCTGGACGTTGCAGGCAGATGGGCTGGGGAAATTCGGGACCAGGAGGGCGTCAGGGTCCTTCTGCAAAAAGTAACAGGCGGTGGAAGCTGCATGCTTGGTAGCAGGGCTGTGAGACACAGCAGCTCTGCAGTGAAGGTACCAGAGTGGCAGGACAGGCGGTGATATAGCTCTTCACTGGTCTGGGTTGATCCCCAAAATGTCTGTCTCTCTCACACACCATCTTCCCTGTGCACTGTGCTCAGAGGAGTGTCGCAGTCCAAGAGGAACGGCTACACCAAAGCAGAATGCTCAGACTGGGGGTCCGGGCGCCTGAACCAGTCACAGCTGAGACAGCCAATCCCCTCTGAGCAGGGCTTAGCTGAGACCCCCAGGCGAGGGTCCCTGCGGGTGGGGTCAACGGAAGGGCCCAGGAAGTGGGGGGGACACTAGCAATGTTATCCTGGGTCTTCCTCGCTCCCCCACAGGCCTGGCCCGCCCCTCACCACACCTGAAAATGGTGTCCCAGCTGCCCAGAGAGCGGTTCCAGCATGAGGCCGATGGTGTCACTGAAGTGCTGCGTCTCCACGGGGAGCTCCTGCTCCAGGCACCCAACAAGCTTCGCGCCAGTGAAGACTGAAGTGACCTCGGTATTTCCGGCAGGAGCTGCCTCTCCGAGCGGAGAGGGGGCACCGGACAAGGGGTCCAGCAGGTATGTTACTGGGAAGCATTCCCATGGCGTGTGCCAGACCCACACAGCACATCTCCCCGCCCGACCATGCACACAGCTCAGCTACACAGGGAGACAGAGATCAAACCCAGAGGGTACAAGGAGCACCCGCCCACTGAAGATCATAGGTGCAGTTCAGTGGGCTTCTGCTCAGGCCTTAGGTGACCCTAAATGTTCTGCCCATCAGGCTCTCGCCAGCTGGCAGCAGGCCTCCTCTGGAGAGGGCAACGCCGGGGACCCTGGAGCCAGGAAGACCATAGTTCTAATCCCAGCTCGGATGCTAACCGACCACATGGCCTTGGGCAAGTTACTTCCCCTTATACCCTCGCAAGCCGACTCAACCCAGACAGGAGCCGCCTACAGGTGCTGGGTGTAGGCTGGGTCAGAAAACAACCCGTGCCTCTCATCACCACCTCCTGCCTGGCGCGGCTGCAGCTTGCCCCACTCCTGCTGGCCGCTGCCACCTCCCTTTGCTGCGTGCTGAGGAGTTGCAACGTCTCTTGCTTCGCCACACGCTCAGTGCAGCGAGGTGGCGGCCGCAGGAACGGGCAGGGGTGCGCCAGAGACGGATCCCGGCATGGGGAGTGGGAAGTCCCCAGCACAGGTGGTGCAGACTCAGGTTCCGGCTGGGTCTGAAAACGACTCAACCCACTCAGGATCAGGTGGGCTCGGGCTAGGCTTGAAAATGAGGCTAGAGCAGCCCTCTACCTCGTTTCCCTGTGCCTCTGTTTCCCCCCTCAATAAAATGGAGATAATACTACAGCAGGGACAGCTCACGTGAGTCAGAAAGAGCCTGTCTTGGAGCTTGATCCGCTGATGGGGATGGAAAGATTCCCACGAACTTAACAGGTGCTGGACTGTGCCCTTGTTGTGAGCGCACGCAGTGACCAAGTCTGTGCCAGTGAAGATCAGAGGGCACTCATTTCCTAGGCACAGCAGACATGCTTAGGCTGCGAGCTCCTTGGGGCAAAAACTGTTAGCCTGTGAGCGCTCTGGGACAGGAACGGTCTTCTTGTTCTGGGGTTGTAGCGTGACAGGCTCCTGGGCCTGGCCTGTGGGCCCCTGGAAACTCCCCCAGTACAGATCACTCAGTAACAATACCCACAGATACAGAGCAGGTTAATGAAAGTTTGCAAAGCACCTGGAAGACAGAAGGCCCCATAGGGGCATGGTAGATGCTTGGTAGGGTTGAAAAGGGCCCCGTCCCCCTACTTCACGCTGTGTTGTATTTACAGAGAACATTCAAAAGCAGCTGGCAAATATTACGCTCCAGAGCGGAGCCAGGCATCATCTCGAGCTTCCTCTCTATTATCTCCTCACTCTGTCTTTCACTTAGCTCACTGGGCCACCCCGTGTGGGGATGGGATATGGCCAGGTGATTAGCAGGCTCAGAATGCCCTGGCATTTCAGGCACAGCTGGGTCCTGCACGCTAGCAGCTGCATCTGGGGAGGAGCGATCACGCTGGACAGTGGGAATACCGTGGGAATCAGGGTGTCCTAGTTCTTTTTATATTTTAATAGAAACCCAAGGCCTTGTTGAGGTAGCAAAACAAAGAGCCATCGGCTCCATGGGACTGTCACAAAGCAGCATCCTCACGGTTATCATGTCCTCCATGAGTCACTCCCAGTGATGGAGCTGCAAGCCCCTCCCCTTTGAGGGCACCTGCCCTCCGTCACAGTGAAATCGACTGCACGTTTTCAATGGCCCCCACTGGGTCTGCTTTATACAGCATGAAGTGGCCCTGCACCTGTGCAGCGCTGATCTGCTCGGAGACGTGCAGAGCCTGCTCTGCAAACTTTTCGCTGGCAGCCACGGGCTGGTCTGGGTAGAAGCGCTGGAACATGCGGGAAATCTGCCAACGGGAGCAGGGTCCCACATACTGCTTCAGATCCACCCGGCCAGGGCGAACCAGGGCTGGGTCCAACCTGCGGGGGCAGAGGGACACATAGAGGTGCTCAGTTCCCAGGGCCTGCACAGTCAGAGGAGTCAGCTCTCCTGGGTGCGAGGGACCAGTCACTGCTCTCTGACCTGCCCTTCAATGGTATCCCGAGGGAGGGGCAGGGGGAGACAGGTGGGCCCCCTTATCCTCAATACCTTCCACATGAGCAACGGGGATGTGCCATAAACCACAGACACGTCTTTGTGTTTCCTCCAATGGGAACACCCCACTTAAGTACCACAGGCTGGGAGAGAGACCTCATGCCCCATGCACTGTTGTGACACAGAAAGTACGGGCGAGATCCTGCTGGGGGCTTCTAGCTTGGTGGGGTCTCTGTAAAGCAACTGAGAGAAACCTGGGGAAGAACCAGACAAAAGAGACCAGCAAACCCTCAGCATCCTGAAAAGATCAGGCTTCTCCTGGGGCAGCCAATCTCCTGGGCAGGTAGTCCACTCGGACACGCCCACCCACACACCTGTGACGGGCGTTCCGTTGTGAAAGGAACTGCAGCGAGGAGCGCAGCTGTTGGAGCTCTGCAGTGGAAACACGGAGGAGGAGGAGGAGGAAGGGTCTCCGGGGGGCGAGGAGAGACGCAGGAGGAAGGTCACAGAGACTGTGGAATGGCAGTGTTAGGAAAAGGGGTAGGTGGGGAGGGGAGCCCGGTTGTTTGGCTGATCAAACTAGACAAGACCAACCCCTGAAACGCACACTTCAGGGAATGGTCCTGCCCTGAGCAGTGAGGAACTTAGCTGGGAGCCGGTTGGTTCCATTTCATCCCCAGCGCCCACAGAAGGGGGCTCTGACCTGTCAGCGTGGTTGGTGGTCATGAAGACGATCCGGGCCTCCGTGGAGGCGACGCCGTCCAGCGCGTTGAGGAGGCCGCTGAAGGTCAGCCGTCCCATGCCCTGGTAGGCAGTTGGGTCTGGAGGGAAAGGCAGCACAGATGTCTCAGACCCAGGGTAGGTCTGGGGCACCCAAACTCTGCCCAGCAGACAGCAGCATTGGCAGCTTACCAGCCGTCGGGGAGCCGCCCCATCTGCCATCAGTCAACACAACAGGCCAAGACGGCTGGTCCCAGGCCAAGTAACCTGGCCACTCTGTACCGCCGCACTATAAACCCACACGAGCCCGCTACGGGCATGTTTCCAGGGACACTCCCTGCCCGCAGCACAGCCAGCGGCAGGCTGCCCACCCCATGCCACGCACAGGGCAGGGGAGCCAGCGGGGGGACCCCAGGGGGCTGAAGAGCAAAGGGGAATATGCAGCTGCCTCCTCCCTGGGGATCAGGGACTCCCCAGGCCCAGCAGAAGGAGCTCCTCCAGCCCCGCTCATTGGCAGCGAGCCGGGCTGGGACCTCAAGGGGAGAGGAGAGGCATCTCCACAGGGTGCCCAGGTGCTGAAGACAAGGGCGAGGCCTGCGCCGATTTCCCCGGGGGTGGGAGCAGGCCCCCGGGATGGGGAAGGGCCGGCACTAACTCTCCGCAGCGAGGTCCCGGCTGACGAAGGCCGCGTCCACATCCTCCAGGAGGATGATGCTCTGTTGCGGTGCCACACTGAGGAGGTGGTTGAGGCGGTCGTCGGAGAGGCTGTGGTCGCTCAGGCTCAGCAAGCAGATGCCGTACTCCAGCTCGCCGGCCAGGGCCGTGCTGGGGGGGAACACATTGCAGGAGTAAAGCACCAAGCCGCGAGGGAGCCCCCAGGGGAAACCACTCCCTCCCCAGTCCTGTAGGGCAGGGGGCACCTATATCAGACCCCCCAGAGGGCAAGGATGGGCCAGGAGTTGGGTGCTGGCCTGGGATTCGAGACCCAGGTTCCATTCCCAACTGGGACGCGGCTCTCCCATATGACCTCCGGCAAGTCACCGTCTCTCTGCACCCCTGCCTCCCACATGCAAGCCCTGCCCTGCCTCCCGGGGGCTGGGAGGATAAATGCAGAAAGGACTGCGAGGTACTCAGTGAGGGGGGCCCCTAAGTTTCCCCTTTGGCAGAAACATCTGGAGCCTGACTCTCCCCCGCCTGGCCCCTCGTGCCACCGCTCATCCGTGGGCACAGCAAGCACGAGTGGGGGGCAAGTGCTGGTGCTTGGCTCTGGGAGTGGGTTGCCCGCCCTGCACAGGTGGACAGGACGACACAAGGTGCCAGGCGGGCGCCTCCAGACAGAGGTGTCAGGCCGAAGGGGGGATCCTGAATGACGAGCTGGTCAAGGGGGCCCGATTTAGTGTTACCCCCAAAGCACCGCTCATCTTATGGGAGTGGCCTGTCTGACCTGTGTATTAGCGCGTGGGGGGCCAGGAGGGTTTTGGCGTGTGGAAATAACGCAATTAGGATTTCAGGGGCAGGTGAGCCCCACCAATAGTCCTGCTTCGGGCCTCCAGCAGGCTAAGCAGCATCTCTGGACATGGTTCTTTGGCTTTCTTCTCTGCAGCACATTTCTGCCTTGCTAACCCTCCCCTCCTCCTCCACAAAGAGCCAGTCTCCTTCGTCCTACAGAAGCACACACCGGCCCTCCCTCCATCTGGCCGAAGGGGACCTAGAACTCCAGGAGATGGGGAAAGCTGGCATTACCCAGCACACAGTACTCACATGAAGCTGCTTTTCCCACAGCCCGGGGGCCCGTAAAGCAAATATCCCCTCCTGTACGGGATTCCTAGGAAGAGAGGGACCCATCAGAAGCTGGCAGCGTGCCCCGCGCCCAGCCTGCCACAGAGCCCTAAAGGACAGAACCTAACTAACGATCACACCTGCAGCCCACAGCCCCAAGTCCCAGTGTCACTGAAAGCTGCACTGGGCCCCCTGAGCTGGACTCTTGCTGGCGTCGCTCTAACATGTCGTTCGTGGCCAGCCTGCTTTCCCACTGCAGCGCTGCTTGGCTCTGGTTCAGCCGGGCACTGGAGCTGAATCAAGCTGGACCGACAGTGGGGAAGCTAAAGGGTGGAGGGGTAACCTGCTTGCTTCCTACAGTGCCAGGGAGAGACAGAAGAGGCAGACACCAGGCACAGAACACGGCCTTCCATGCAGCAAGAGGCCCCTAGGGCTCTGAAGTCCCACAGCAGGGCTGCCTAACACACTGGGCCTGTATCACCAAGGCAACGCTCCAGTTTCCACCCGCAACGGTGAATCGGGCCCGCTGAGCGCAGGAAAGAGGTGCTGCCGATCAGGTGCAGAAACTCCCCCCTTTCAGGTTGTGGACGCTGCAGCAGGACCCTGGTGCCCCACAGGCAGCTGCAAGGATTGTACAGGACACCTTTTTCGTACACAGAAACCCAGGGTTCAGGGGTGGAATAATGGGGGATGAGTCAGGACTAAGGCACATCGGTGGGGCTAGGCTGGCCTGGACTAGCTAAGGGGCTGCAAGTTTGGATCCAGGTGCACTGGGAGAGGTGTGGCAGGCTGGTGAGGTATGTGGGGAGGCAGGGCACCTGCCCGCATCATCCTGGCTCTAGGTTACATTATTGCCCCTCCCTCTGACCCCAGAGGAAGGACAGAGCCATCAGCCCAGGAGGGAGCCTTGCCTCTCTCAGTGTACCACTTGGGGTTATCGATGAACTCCTTTACGTCCTGCACGATCTTCTCCGAGATCCCCTTCTCCAGCACCACAGAGGCAAGTGGCCGACGGCGGCGCGGGAACCCAAACGGCCGCCATTCGGCACCCATGGCCGTATACATGACTGTCTTCCCTTCCTGCTGCCTCAGAGCCAATTCCCTGGCTAGAGAGAGACAAAAAGAGGGGCTGGCAGTGAAAGGGAGTCTCCCAGAAGGCACCAGGCAACGGCCTGGCTTTTATATCTGCCAGGTTTCAAATCTGTTGCGGCAGGGTCCTGCCAAACAGCCATACCTTCCTGGAGGATGTTGAAGAAGATCTCCCGGTTGGTGCCCAGGGCTGTGAACGTCACTGACTCCCAGGGGGTTCCCGTGTGCAGGTCGATCATTTGCTTCTCTCGGTTCCGCTCGATGCGGATCCACTTCCTCCGATACCTGGGAGCAGGAGGAGAGAGAGAAGCTGAGCCAGGGGATGAGGCGAGATGCGGCTTAGGAGCATCTTCGCTTAAGCACTACAGTGGCCCAGCTGCGCTGACGCAGCATTTTAAGTGTCCCCTGGGCTAACTGTTTTGCACTTTTACAATCCCACCCTGCAGCGTGAGTTCCACAGGTCGGTTCTACACCCCGTACAGAAACAGATCCGTTTCCGTTTCGGATGTGCGGCGTTTGAACTTCACCGAGTAGCCTTTCCATTTCGCACGGGTGAGCAAGAGCATTTGAGGGGCATTCTCGACTCCAGTCTCTGGACCGAATGAAGCCACTGACAGAGGTACTAGAGACGAGCTCAGCATGCTATTTTACGGCAGCCACATCTCCTCGTACTTGTCTCCTTTCCAGACTAAGCAGTCCTGTGCGCTGATCCAAAGCCCACTGAAATCAACGGGACCCTTTCGCTGACTTCAACGGGCTTTGGATCAGGCCCCTAGGCTCTTCAAGAATTTCTCTTCACATGGAGCCCTCGGTTCCGGGAGGCAGCTGAGCAGTTCCCGGCCCATTCCTCCCCCTCTCTGCCCCCCTTACCAGATGAAGTGGTTCCCTGGGCTGGGGATAAAGTCGAACTTAGTGCTGATGCGCCCGCTCTCGTGTTGCAGGTACGAGGTCTCCACGCTCAGGTGCTGAGTGTGCTTGGCGTAGTGCGAGATCCAACTCAGCAGCCACTGGTAGCTCTTGTCCTTGCTGGGCACCTCCAAGGTGATCATGTAGTGTCGGCGAAAAGCAACTGCCCCAAACTGGGCCCCCTTCCGGGCCAAAGCCAGAGCTGTGCCCACCCCTACCAGGCCAAAGCCAGCCCCGAAGTAGGGATTGTCCTTCAGCGCTAAGACAAAGTCAGAAAAGGGCATGGTGGGGCCGGGGGAGTCAGGCGGCTGCTTTCAGTGGCATCGTGTCTGCCAGCCAGAAACAAACCTGCTGATAAAACAAAGAGGGAAAAGGCTGAGCCATGGGGTGCCGATGCAAGAGCTCAGCACAAGGCGGTGACACAGATGTAGGGCCAAGATGTCAATCATACAACCCACAGGCTGGATCTGGCCCAGATTACATCTTTACGGGGCCCCGTCCGCATGGTACGTTCAGATTCGTCACCACCTGAGCTTTCCTTAAAATGCAAAGCTAGTTTCTAGCCCTTATGGATGCAGAGAAAACCCTTCAAAACCTGAACCACGGGTAACAGGTCCAGCAACATCTGCCTGCAGCAACAGACCCTCGACATCGGGGAGATGTTACAGTCCTGAACGTATACCTCAGCCCATCAAGCACAATTAGACCCAGAATTCATCCCTCTTCCCCCTAGTGACTCACACCCTGACAGAGAGGATCCCAGCTTGCTTTGGACACAACTCTCAAACTGAAGCAGCACTGATGACCATATGGGAACCCAAGAACCACTGTCATCAGACCGGCTTCCTCCTGAGTGCCCCCTCGGGGCCTGAGGTGACACTGCAGCAGCCCTGCCTCAGTTTCCCCACCTGTGAGGGCTTTCTCCATTACATTACCAAAGCAAACTTTCTGCAAGTTCAGCAACACCCCTCCCCGGGCTGGATTTCTTAATGTAACAAAAAAGTTAAAATGAGTTCTCAGCCCCCGCTCAAGTCCACGTTCCTAGTCCTGGTGGGGACCTCCCCACTAGGAGCCTTTTCTCTGAAAACTCGGGGTTTCCTGCTAGATCCTACTCACCCTCAGCACTCTCCAGTCCCTCTTTCCTGGACCATTCCCCTCCCTAGCTTCCCACTACCCTTTACAGGGGGATCAGCTGCTCCCCTGCTGAGGTAGCCTGCTTAGTAACTATTACTGGGCCCTTAAAGAAGGCCGCCACCCTTGATATGCAGACCCAGGGCAGATTGCAGCCTTTAACATGGAGCAGCGGCCAGCAGGGAATGCAGCATCTTGACTCCTGGCCATCGTCCTCAACGGGTCGGGGCCCCGTAACTTTTTGTGCTGCAGAAAGAGAAGCAGCCCCTAGAGTGCTACAATCACCTGGGAGGATGCAGCCAGGACAAGGCTCTCGGGAGCGGGGGCGAGGAGTTCTTCGGGAAGGGTGGAGAGTGGTGGAACACCACAATAGGCCACCAGGAGGAGTCTGGGGGTACAAGAGTGTAAAACCAATCTTGGCTATCTCAGGTGAAAAGTCAAACCTGGGGCTTTGGGCCCTAAGCTGTTGGAAAAGCCTGTTGCAATTACTGAGGATTTATTACTGCAGCTAGTCACCATGCATCTCCAGTTGCATCCCGAAGGCATGTCCCGTGCAGCTGGGGGCCTGGACATGACGGAGACAGAAGCAGCCTCCTGTGTCTGTGATGGCAGTGGAAGGTCCAAAGCCACAGAGCCGTCCTGTATCAAGCTGTGGAAATGCTTCCCTGGTAAGGCAGCATGGGCTAGTGGACAGAGGACTGGAGGGGGTTCTATTCTTGGCTTGATTTTGGGCCAGTCCCTTCCCTTCCATCTCCCCATCTGTAAACACGGGTAATGATACTGGCCTTGTCTGCAAAGGCACTGTGAGATCCACTGATGCAACTGCTCGATAAAAGCCAGGGATCGTTACTACCAGGGGCATCGAGGATGCAAAATTTGGGTGGCAGTTGGGTTTAACCCCGAAGTCCTGTCCCAACCTCTACCTCCTTGATGTTCTCTTGCTCTGTTACTGATGGAGCCTGTTGAGTAATTTGCCTTACACATTGTATAAAAGCTGCTGTATAAATAAGCTGATTGTATCACAGGGACCTGCTCTCTCCTTGGGCTGTACCTTCCCACCAATGACGATATCCAGCACTTTTCATATTGATGCTCTTTATATGCATCAGTGACTTAAGCCTCACGCGGCCCTGCGAGAGGGGGGGCAGCATGATCGCCCCTTCTGCAGAGCTGGGGAAGCTGCGGCTCAGAGGGGAGCGGGAGACCGTGGCAGAGTCAGGAACAGAATCCAGGAGTTGTGGGTCTCCACCCCCTGCTCAACAGGCTGACTCCCTACACAGCTGGGGAGAGAACCCAGGAGTCCTGACTCCAGCCTGTAACCAGCAAACACATTGCCGCAGCTCTCAGCTGGTCGGGAGATGGGTGGCTTGGTCCGCCAGCTGCCTTATGCTGAGGGAGCCTGACCCAGCTGGAGAGAGACCCTGATACCTCCACACATCCCCCATTCATAGAGTCCCCTGTAGAGGAGCCTGAACCCCCTGAGGTCCCCTTTCATGGGGTCTGCCCCCCTTCCCCCCCACTGTAATAGGATCTAATTCCCCTGACTCCCTCCCCACTATAATGGGGTCTGACCCCCCCCCACTGTAAGGCAGCCTGAATCCCCCAGACCGGTTCTCCCAGCCCACAGGGTCTGACCCCCACTCACCCTATAATGGGTGTGACCTCATGGGGCCGGCCCCCAGCAGCCCCCCTCTCTCCCCCCCCCGCCACGGGGCCGGCCCCCAGCAGCCCCCCTCTCTCCCCCCCCGCCACGGGGCCGGCCCCCAGCAGCCCCCCTCTCTCCCCCCCCCGCCACGGGGCCGGCCCCCAGCAGCCCCCTCTCTCCCCCCCCCCGCCACGGGGCCGGCCCCCAGCAGCCCCCCTCTCTCCCCCCCCGCCACGGGGCCGGCCCCCAGCAGCCCCCCTCTCTCCCCCCCCGCCACGGGGCCGGCCCCCAGCAGCCCCCCCGCCACGGGGCCGGCCCCCAGCAGCCCCCCCGCCCCGCCAGCAGCCCCCCCGCCCCGCCAGCAGCCCCCATTCCTTTCCCTCCCCCTCCCCGCAGCTCCCTCTGCCCCGGGCGGGGCCGTGACCATCTCCCGACCCCTCTCCCCCGCCCTTACCGCCACGCAGCGCCGCTCTGTCCCTCCTGCCTCCCTCACTCTATGGTTCCGGTCCGCCGAGGGACCCCGCTCTCCACCCCGCGTCTCTATGGTTCCTGCTCCGGCCCGGCTCCCCCTCCCCGGCCGCAGGCACCATAGAGTGCGGGGCCGCGGGAGAGAGCGGCCGGACGGGGCCGCGGCACAAAGGGGGCCGCTCCCGGCCGGCGGCACCATAGAGATGGGCTGCTCCGGGGGCAGCGCGAGCCGAGCCCCTCAGGTGAGGGGGGGAGGGGCGCCGCAGCCCCGCGAGCGGGGGCTCCCCAGGGAGGAGGGGACCGGGGGGGGACCACAGAGGGGGGGTGGGAGGGCTCCTGAGGGAGGAGGAGATCCCCACAAAGGGGGATCCCACGGGAGGGGGGATTGAGGGGTTGGGAGGGGTTCCCCAGAGTGGGGAGGCGGGGGGATGGGAGGGTTCCCGGGAGGCGGGGTTTCCCGGGGGAGGAGGGGGGATGGGAGGGTTCGGGGGGTTCCCCAGAGTGTGGGAAGGGGAGGGAGGGTTCTCTGTGCGGGGGATGGGAGGGTTCCTGGGGGGAGGGGGAGGAGGGGAGATGGGAGGCTCCCTGGGGGGAGGGGGAGGAGGGGCTCCCCGGGGGAGGAGGCAGGATGGGGGGGTTCCCCAGGGGAGGGGTTCCCTAGAGTGTGGGAAGGGGAGGGAGGGTTCTCTGTGCGGGGGATGGGAGGGTTCCTGGGGGGAGGGGGAGGAGGGGAGATGGGAGGCTCCCCGGGGGGAGGGGGAGGAGGAGGAGGGGCTCCCCGGGGGAGGAGGGGGCATGGGAGGGTTCCCCAGGGGAGGGGTTCCCTAGAGTGTGGGAAGGGGAGGGAGGGTTCTCTGTGCGGGGGATGGGAGGGTTCCGGGGGGGTGGAGGGGCTCCCCAGAGGAGGAGGGGGGGCATGGGAGGGTTCCCGGGAGGAGGGGCTCCCCAGGGGAGGAGGCAGGATGGGGGGGTTCCCCAGGGGAGGGGTTCCCTAGAGTGTGGGAAGGGGAGGGAGGGTTCTCTGTGCGGGGGATGGGAGGGTTCCTGGGGGGAGGGGGAGGAGGGGAGATGGGAGGCTCCCTAGGGGGAGGGGGAGGAGGGGCTCCCCGGGGGAGGAGGGGGCATGGGAGGGTTCCCCAGGGGAGGGGTTCCCTAGAGTGTGGGAAGGGGAGGGAGGGTTCTCTGTGCGGGGGATGGGAGGGTTCCAGGATCAGCCCAGAGGGAGCCTCAGTTACACACCCGCAGTCGCAAGGGGAAGGGGATGTT
The DNA here is from genome assembly GCF_965140285.1 of Lepidochelys kempii. NCBI lineage: Eukaryota > Metazoa > Chordata > Testudines > Cheloniidae > Lepidochelys > Lepidochelys kempii. The sequence continues at coordinate 2,305,369 of NC_136390.1, forward strand.
CACAGTGTGGCAGGTGAGTGGGAGGGATCCCAAGAGGGAGGGTCAGGAGGAGTTTAAGCACCTTCCCCCCCAAGGCGGGGACAGAGGCAGGTGGGTTTATGGGGCTCCAAGATGGGCTGGGGAATGGAGCCCTGCCAGGGGAGGGGCGAGCATAGGAGATGGGGCCCAAGACCCAGGTGAGTAGTGCTGTGGGGCCGATTCCCTCAAATGTCTGTGGCAAGAGCCCAGTTGGTGTGAAATTCAAACCCATGAAGTGCTTTAAACCGGGGAACTTCTGTCTCCCAGAGCACCCTGGAAACTGCTACTAAGACTTGCCTTTCCCTGGTATCTGGCGTCTTCTGGGTTCTCAAGGTGCTTTCCACATATGTACGTGCCGGTGTATAATCAGCCTTGCAAAATCCCCCACGTGCTCTTTGCCATGAAGATTATCATGGAAAACTGAATGATATTTTACACACCTAGTAAAAATATATCTGAACTTATACAGGTGATTAGAATTTTGTAAGGCTGATGTCTGTCTGACCATCCACCATGGAAATGCAGCCACCTCTGGCATGGGATGCAATGACGGTTTAATAGCACACAGCAACATTATGGAACAGTTTAGAACAGGGCCTGAAGACGAATCCTGTATCCAGGAGGGAATTGAAGGAGGTGTAATGGAATTGGCCAAATGGGAATTTGTCCATTGCATTAACATTCATTGTGTGAATTTTACCATCCATGTAGATGTGCCTTGGGATGCGATCGGGACATTTATTGCCACTGAACTTAGGTGTGGGTGTGAGAGAGAGTTGTATGTTCAGATGCCACCCATACCCTGGAAACAGCCTCATTATTCATGGGACTGGTAACCCAGCTGACCGACAGCTCTTGAGCCATGCCACTGGGAGCAGCAGGCCCTGCTGCTTGGCACATCCGGTGCCACTGGCAAGGTTACTGAGGAGAGTGACTTGGTGAGCGGCAGGCCATTGCTAAGCCCACCTGGGCAATGCAGGCACCAGGGTCAGGCTAATCCTTTGCACTAGCAGAAGAGGCAGTACTGAGGACTGGTCTAGACTTGCCTGGCTCCCAGCAAGGTTCTTTGGCAGGGGATTGGAAAGGGGGGATAGAAGGCTGAGCATTGCTACCAAAAAGCCTTCCCACCATGGGACTGACACCCCCAACCCCTTCTACCCCGTAAGCCCCTGCCAACAACAGTAATAAAAGAGGAAATGAATAAAATCTTAAAACCTCCAAATCTACACCAAGCAGAGGGAGATGCACCAGAGAACCCATGAAATTCACTTGGGACTTCTCTAATTCTCCTGATTTTACATGGAAGCTGCTCAGAAACTACAGTGCTGGGTGGCAGGATAAAACCCATACAGTGTCACAGACCTGGATTCTGTGTAATAAGATCTGTGTATGAGAGAGAACCTGATGGAGGTCAGAGAGATTAAGGCCAGAAGGGATCTTATAGCCTGACCTCCGGTATATCACACATGGCCAACAGCACCCGCACACAAACTCTACAACTGAAATGAGACCAAAGTATTCCAGCCCACAGGGGACTATGCTGTTATGTGCCACAGGCAGAGAATAGGAGGGACCGAGGGGAGGATAAGAGAGGACCGCCGGTCAGGTGTAGCTTTCGATAGCACAGATCAGTGCTTTGCCCCATTGCCTGGGGCATTACAGCTGGACTGGCCAAAACGCTGAAGAATAGACTAGCTTGGCCAAGGGGGAGTGGAGCTGAGGAAGCCTTTTTCATCTCTAATCCTGCTACAGTTCTGCGCTCATACCTCATCCTCTGGCTGTTTATATCGTGATAGCGCCTAGGAGCTCCAGATATGGCCCCCATGGCGCTAGGCATTGTATGTACACAGAATAAAAAGACCATCCCTGTCCCAAAGAGTTGACCATCCAAGCATAAGACAAGAGGCAACAGGTGGAGACAGACAGAATGATGGGGGAGCACAAAATCGTCAGGTAAAACTGACCTGTCTAATCCCTGTCCCAGAGTGACTGAATGAGTGGTATAAATGAGTCACCAGCATATTGACTCGTTCAAAATTGAGTTGGATGTTTAAGTCTTGCAGTGAACCCATCTGATCCCCCTAAACAAAGCCAGCTTGAGGCAGAGGGTGGTGGAGGAGGCCTAGGAGCTGTGGGAGCTGGTTGTGGTTCAGCGGGGGGGGCTCTTGTCCAACTCCAGTCCCCACAAAAGGGGCTGGGGCCGCTTCTGGGCTGAGATGTAAAACTGAGTTCCCTGCAATCATTAAAGGACACCTTGGCACTTCTTGGAAGAGGCAAGATGTTTGTCCTATGTCCTGGTCTGGTCATTCTAGTGTTCTTACGACTCCTCCTTCCTTGCGTTCATCCCATCCTTCATCAGAGAGCATCTTGCTCATGATGCAGAAGGGAAACAGACAAGCAGGCGACTTAGTCGTCTAGTTTCGCTCATGTATCTCTACAATCCTCGCAGCATTTCAGCTGCACCCAGAATTCCTCACATCCTGGCTTACACCACTGCATTCTGTTGCTGCGAGCTGTTAAATAGCTGTGTCATGCCGCTCCAGAGGTAGCTGCATTTCTCTGTGAGGTGAAGTGATCTGAGTGTTTGCCTTGGGCATCAGCCTGTAGGTCTGCAAATGCTTTGAAGTCCTTTGGGCTAGTAGTAGTTATTGTTCCAATTAAAAAATATACATTATTAATGACGGGTAAGAACTTTAGCCAAGCTTTTAAAAAGAGATTGGAATTTCGAGCACGTCGATATTGGGTATCCAACCTGAGTCACCTTAAAAGAAGAGGCCTGGTTTTCACCCCGAGAACGCTTCTAAAAATCAAGCCCATTTACAGCATCTCAGGGTGGGCCCCCAAAATCACGTCTCTTTTGCAGACTGTTACTTAGTGTCTCCTGAAAAGCTCATACCTTAAAAGGAGGCATCTCTGGAGTCCTGTGCCCTCGAGCCCTTTCAGTGCTGGCAGTCTGGCTGTGTCACCTTGTCTGTATCTTTTCAGAAAGAGATTTACTCCTCCGCAGCCCGGTGCAGGTTGGTGAGTGAAAGGAAATGAGCGCAGAAGTGGTGGCTGCAGAGCCTGCCGGAGGAGAGATGGATGCCCTGTGCCCAGGGCTGCTGTTGCCCACCTCGGGAGAGGCAGGAACCGGAGGAAGTCAGGGGGCCTCCAATGAATGCATGGCAGGGACTTCCCCGTTGACTGTGGGACAGAGCTTGTTGCTGACGGATGCGTCCATGGCTGGGGACGGAGCTCATGCCGAAGCAGCTGAGGTGGAAATATTTGTAGAGGCTGTGGCAGGCAGTGTGTCTCTGAGCAGTCCAGGCAACACCACAGGTATGGCCACATTGAGGGGGCAGCACTATCCGAGGATCAAAGATCCTCCCAGGGGGGCGTCCCCCTGCCATGCCACCTGCCCATGTGTCAGGGAGGCCAAGGCTAGTTCTTTAGTCCCTTCTGTCTGGAAGAGCAGACAGGATGCTCCAGCCAGTCTTGTGGGGCAGGTTGTGTGGATGTGTCTCCCCGTGACTACCCCCACCCCCACTCGCTGTGAGTGCCATCCAGGCAAAAGGCTCCAGATCTCGATTGCAGCTGTTTGACACGCGCTCTCTCTCTCTCCTCCCACAGAGGTCTTGGTCAAAGTGGTTGAGCTGTATTTCTGCCAGAGGTGTGGCCAGAGCTTCTCTGACCCCAGTCTGCTGACCCAGCACCAGTGCATCACGTTAGCAGCCCCTGAGCACCTGGAGCTTCCTGGTCTCCCCCAACTTCCGGGGGAGCTGCCGGCCCTGCCCAGCGAATGCAGAGGAGAACCAGCTGTCTGCCAGGAGCCAGCGCAGAGCTTGCCAGGAGCGAGCGGGCAGGGCGGGGACCTTGGCTCTGCTGCTGAGCGACTGCTGTGCCCCGTTTGCAGGGGGGAGTTTGTGCTGCCCAGTGAGCTCAAGGAGCATTTTAAGACCCATCGCAGCACCCAGGGGGCCTTGGCATGCCCGGAAAAGGGCTGCCACTTCACCCCGGAGGACCGCAAGCAGCTGCGCGGGCACCTGCAGCGCGCCCACAAGGTGACCCCAGTTTCCTGCGCCTACCGGGCCTGCCCGCTCTTGTTCCGGAGCTGCCAGGACATGAAGCTACATCACAGGAGTCATTTTCCCTTCCACTGCAGCCGCTGTGACTTCGTCTGTTCCAACGCCAAGCTCTTCAGGCAGCACACACAGAGCCATTCGCCGGCGAGCAGGGTGGGAGGGGAGCTCCGCGCAGAGCCAGGGCGGATGGAGGCGACCTGCAAGTGCGACTTCACTGCCCTGGCCGGGCAAGTCCCCAGCAAGCACCTGCGTCTGTGCTGCGGTACCTGCTGAGCCCAGGGGAACAGGGGGGAATGGGGCGGACTGAGAGCCCTCTGGCTACAGGACAGACACAGTGGCTGGCAAAAGGGCAAGCTCCCCACCTTGCCCCTACCCAGGTGCCTCAGCCCTAGGGCTGCCAGGGGAGCTCAGCCTACCGACAAGGGGGGCCCCTCACTGCCACTGGCTACTTCCTACAGGGGTGAGATTGCAGTGGCGTGAGCGGTCGCTGCTGAGCTAAGCTGGCCTGCTGGGTGGAGCTGTCTGGACACAGGGCATGGGGTGTGTGTAATGACTTCCCAGTGATCCGGGGGTAGGCGACCGACGCCCCTCCTGTGCTGTTAGTCACTCAAAAGCGGCTCCTCTCCCCAGATGCAGATGGGTAGGACAGCTGTGTTGCTCATTCGCTAGGGTAGGAGAGAGGGAGAACTCCTGCGTTCATCCCCCAGCTCTGAGACTGACTCACTGCGACTGAACAGGTCGCTTCCCCTTTGTGCTTCGGTGTCCTCAACTGTAAAATGGGGGTCATGCTCCTGACCCACCACGCAGGAGTGGGGACTTGGCATCCGCAAAGCAGGTGGGGTCCCTCCAATGGGAGGTGCGGCAGCAGGGCCGAGTGTTGCGTGGTCGTTCCCTGTCCTGTTTGGGTTGGTCCAGTGGCCAGCTGCTTGTGCGCGTCTCCATTAACGCGAGAGAAGCCCGGCAGCCCAGAAGGTGCTGATAGGGCAGGGGAAGATGCCAGGGTCAAGTTTCAGCAGGGGCTGCTTGACCCTTGATCGCTGAGCTTTCAAAGAGCAGGTCCCTCCTGAGCTCTGGTGCTTTCCCCTGGGTGTGGCTGGCTTGGGAGGTTGCAGAGTTCATGCAGCCGACCTGAAGGGAAGCTTTATGGCTAAAAGTGCTGCGACTGGAACTGCAGGCTGGGAGAAAACAAATCTGGATCGTCCCTAAAAAGCAGGTGCTGCTGCTGGGCTGAGCTTCGTCCAGGGGAATAAACCCCTGAAGAACCAAAATTCCCAGCTGCTTTCTACGGGGATAGAACGATGGTCGTTGCTCTCAGCCAAGTGAGCAGTGCTTGGAGACTACAAGTCCCAGCATGCAGCGCTCCATTGGATCTGCACAGCCAGGCTGTACGGCATGCTGGCGCCTGTGGTTTGAGCCGTAGGCCCATATGAAAGATGTGGATGGCTGCACTCAGCTCTGTTCCATGCTAGCTGAGTGTGGTCCTTAGGCTCCTGCCGAGATCCTTGGTTTGGGTCATGGGCATCTCCACAAGGGGGGGTTGGGTCCTGGATTTGTCGGGCGCCAAAGAAGATTAACCCTTTCCTTTCCGTTTTGCAGCTGCCGGGGAGACGGTGGAGGAGGCAGAGAATTCCCTCGATCAGACCAGCTGGGAAGCAGAAGAGCAGGCGGCTGGCCACGGTGTGTCTGGTGGCACCAGGGAAGCATCTGACGAGGGTCCGAGACTGCCAGCAGAGGAAGAAAACTCTGAGAGCACCGGTGATGAATCACTGGAGGAAGAAGAGGAAGAGAGCGCCTGTGAGGCAGAAGCCAAAGGAAATGAGAAGGTGGCTTCTAAGAAAGCCAAGGCACCTCGGGCCCAGCAGGTCAAAGGTAGGGCATCCCATTGACACGTGACCGACGTGACTGGTCCAGGAGCTGGCAGGCAGAACTTACACTAGCCGGTGCACACCAGAGCTGGATGACAAAGGCCAGTGTGCAGTGTGGGCATGTCGGGCAGAGGACATGAGATTGTGGGTTGTTTATCTAGGAAAGCAGAAGAGCTGGAGGAGACTTGGCTGATTGGGGGATTTCCAAGGGCATGATGGGAACAAAGATCACAATGGCACTGGGAACAAAGAGTGTACGGTGAACCGTCGCTTTACGCCATACCCAGTCAGCGTGCCTAAGAGATACGCCGGAGTACCTGCTTTGTGAAGAGGGGCTGGATAATTTAGTTAGCAATAATACTTGGTTACATTTCCTATAATAGGGACAATCAATCCAAATGCATATGGTCAGGAAGGGTTTCCCTGCTGGAGTCCTTCCCAAGAGCATTATGCTGAGCTTCACTTTGCTACGAAGTATTGGCCACTAGCTTCTGTGGTAGGCAAGATCCTGGGTTTGATGGGCCAAGTGGTCTGCTCTAGGCTGACCAGCCCTGTGCCCCAAGAAAAGGGACGGTACCGTTGAGCTGCCGGATGCAGAGGGTGAGCTGGGCCAGGCCAACGCAGAAATCCCAGAGGAGCTGTGGATTCCTGCTGACCCATCCGCTGGAAGGTGTGATGACCCTGCAAGCAGGACCATTACTATCCCAGCAGCTGTCCTGGATTCTCTCTGCAGAGAAGCGAGCCTTGCGGGCCACAGGGGCAGAGCATGTTGGCTCCCCAGTGAATCCAGCCCCAGGAGCTGTTACGGTTCTGAAAGTGAGATCAAAGCCAGTCTGGGATGGTGCCTGTGAGTGGTGTGTCTGTGAAGCCACAGCTCTGTCCAAGTGACAGCCAGACAAATTCCAATGAGAAATTAGGCACAAATTGTTAGCCGTGAGGGCGATTAACCTCGAGAACAAACTCCCCTGGGGAATGGGGGATTCACCAGCTTTAGAGCGGCCTGGCTGCCTTTCTGGAAGATGCTTTAGCCAAACATGTTACTGGGCTCTGCAGAGGGATAACGGGGTGAAATGTAATGGCCTGTGGTAAACAGGACTCAGGTTCGATGATCTAATGGCCCCTTCTGTCCTTAACTCTGGGAATCTAAGCACACCTGGAGATTCATAGTGCTGGTTTTCACACCAACCTTCATTTGATCTGTGAAAAGAAGTGAAAAGAAGCGTAGAGTGAGTGAAGCCTGGTCCTAGCTCCTCCTTCTGGCTGCATAACAGGTGGCTGCCTGATGCGGCCCGAGCCAGCTCAGCAGGGCCCCAGCCCACTGGAGGCAGATGTCAGCAAAGGTCCAACACCCAAATGCTTTAATGCTGGGCTGCTGCTTCTCGATTCAGGTGTAGCAGGGGCAGTGGGTTGGCTGAAGAAGGTAGGCTGGTCCCCTCTTGCTCCAGACGTGGCTTTGGGCGGCAGGTCAGCATCGGTGGCGTTAGTGAGCTTTGTGTGGTGAGAACTGGAAATCGCTTGGGGGCTGGCATCCATGCAGCCAGTAATGCAGGTGTCTGCAGGCAGCGGCTGGCTCCAAGCGCAGGGTTTGCTGTTGACGTGCCTGAGTGAGGCTGGCTTCCTCCCCAGGGATGATCAGCCACACCTAATGAGCCTTTGGTTCTGGGCTCCATTTATTGTCCAGATGACCACAGGCTCAGGGAAGGGAGGCAACACTTCCAGCCAGGGCTTTCTACCCAACTATGACTCCTGGGCTTCCCACCTGGAGTCTCCCATCCTCAGGGACCTCTGCAGGAGAGAATCTCTTCCTGCACCTTCACTCTGCAGTTCCCCCTCACTAGGGCCTCTTATTCCTGTCCCTGCTGGGTCTGACCCGGCAGCTCTCCGTGCTCTGCTGTGTGTTGGCTCCGGGCTGACCGGGGATGGTTTTCTTCGCAGGGGATGTAGCGGAGGGCTCCGAATACCTCTTCAAAACCCACATGTGCCCAGAGTGCAAACGGTGCTTCAAGAAGCGGACGCACCTGGTGGAGCACCTGCACCTGCACTTCCCAGACCCCAGCCTGCAGTGCCCCAACTGCCAGAAGTACTTCACCAGCAAGAGCAAGCTGAAAATCCACATGCTGCGCGAGACAGGGGAGAAAGCTCACCGCTGCCCGCTCTGCCACTACAGCTCGGTGGAGAAGAACGCCCTCAACCGCCACATGGCCAGCATGCACGAGAACATCTCCAACTTCTACTCCGACGTCTACGCCTGCCCCGTCTGCCAGGAGACCTTCCGGCTCAGCCAGGCCCTCAAGGAGCACCTGAAGACCCACAAGGCCGAGCCTAAGAGGCTGAGCTGCTTCCAGGGCGACTGCGGCTACTGCAGCGAAGACCGCAAGGAGTTCATCCGCCACCTCAAGGAGGCCCACGGCATCAAGGCAGTGGAGTGCAAGTACCACGCCTGCTCCCTGCTCTTCGGCACGGCCGAGGCCATGGAAGCCCACCGCAAAACCCACTACGCTTTCCACTGCCAGCAGTGTGACTTCGTCTGCTCCAACAAGCATGTCTTCCGCAAGCACAAGAAGCAAGGGCACCCCGGCAGTGAGCAGCTGCAGTGCGGCTTCTGCCCCTACGCCACCTTCAACCCCGTGGAGTTCCACGACCACGTGGGGAAGATGCACGCCAACGAGAAGATCCACAAGTGTGCCGAGTGCAGCTTTGCCACGGCGCACAAGAGGGTGCTCATCCGCCACATGCTGCTGCACACAGGTGAGTCGCCTCGCCGGCCGGCAGGGACCAGCAGCCTCTCGGCTTCCCCATTGTGCTGCTTTTCTGGGGGGTCGATCAGCTGTGGTGTGCTGCTCCACCGGGTGGGAATGTGAACTAATGGTTAGAGCATGGAACAGAGTCAGGACTCCTGGGTCCTACCCCCAGCTCTGGGAGGGGAGTGGGATCCAGTGGTTAGAGCAGGGGGGCGAGGAGTCAGGACTCCTGGGTCCTACCCCTAGCTCTGGGAGGGGAGTGGGATCCAGTGGTTAGAGCAGGGGGGCGAGGAGTCAGGACTCCTGGGTCCTACCCCTAGCTCTGGGAGGGGAGTGGGATGCAGTGGTTACAGCAGGGGGTGCTGGGAGTCAGGACTCCCTGGTTCCATTCCCAGCTCTGTATCCTTGAGTAAGAGCCTTAAGCTGGCAGATTGCACTGCCAGAGGGAGAGAATACCAAGGCAAGACCACCATGCTGTTCCTGGGTGTGGTTCTCGTCAGACCTGTCTGCAGTGCAGCGTGGCAGGCCGGGCCCCGTCCCGTGGTGGGCAGGTGGGTCATTGCCCTGGCAGCTCTGCAGCAGAGGCCGGTGCCCGATCTGAGCTTGAGGAGAGGTGAAGGGATTTGTCCCTTTCCTGGGCCAGGAGGTCACCGGATTCCTTTGTTCTCCAACGCTCTCGCCTTGCAGGGGGGAAGGGCCCAGCCATCAGTTGCCAGGAAACAGGGTGTCGGCCATTCTCTGTGTCCAGACCCCTGCACACACCTGCCCTCTTGGCTGGTTCTCACAGGAGCCAAGGCGACAGCAGGTCACACAAACGAGAGGAGCTGGTGCCTTGCGCGTTCCCTCAGAGGAGGCCTGTGGGAGGGGCTGGTGGGCAGGTCGCCGGCCAGTGAGAGCAGTGGTGCTGAGGTGTGGGGCGGGAGGGGGCGTGTGAAGTTATGGGCTCTCTCTACCCCAGGTGAATAGATCTCTCTCTCCTGTCACTAGGGGAAAAGCCTCACAAGTGTGAGCTGTGTGACTTCACCTGCCGGGACGTGAGCTACCTGTCCAAGCACATGCTCACCCACTCCAGCGACAAGAATTACATGTGCACCGACTGCGGGTACGTCACCAAGTGGAAGCACTACTTGAACGTGCACATGAGGAAGCACACCGGAGACCTCAGGTACGTGCCTCCGGGTCTCCCGTCCGGCGACAGCCAGTCGGCTCCTCTCTCCTGTCAACGGCAAATCCCCATAAAGAGGGCAGGCCTGGTCGCTTAGCTCAGGGCGTCCCAAAGGCAGCCTGTGGAGACGGCAGGTCCCTGCATCTGATGCTCCCTCTCGATCCACAAGGCCTGGCTGTTTCCGATGCTGAGATCTGTAGGCGCTGTGGGTGGCAGGTCCAGGGAGGCTGCAGCCTGTTCCGTTTATTGCAAATTAGGGATGTCTGTTGGGCCACTGCAGCTCTGGGATGGGCAGAGCGTGCCTGGCTACCGTTGGCTTAGTGGCCAGTGTTCTGCATCCTCACCCACTGAGCCTGAGGACTCTTCCCAGGCACAGATTCCCCTCCTGGCCTGCGGGGGGCTGGAATGCTGCCAGCATCGTGCGTACTGCTCTCTGCAGTAACTCGACGCGTGGGGAGCAACCTCAGGCACTGGCAGGAAGCAGGGCACGCACCACGAATTGGCTGAGAGTCCTGTGCTTAGCTTTCACCGACCAATTATCAAGTCTGAACTCCTCAGGGGCTGTAATAGCCCAACCATGGAGTCACAGACAATCCGTCGCCACCCAGGTGAGTCTGCCTTTGTGATAGCTGGTCTCTCACAGCACAAATCACAGCAATATTCAGGTTACTCCCTGTGACGAAGCGGAACTGTTCTTAATGTTTCCTCTGAATAGTGTGGGGGTGCCTCAGTTTCCCCTATGCAGTTCTTAAGTATCTAGGTGGTGGGATAAGGGGGTATGATCGTTGCAGAGCCCTAGAGGGCAGATGTGTGCAGGGGTCTGGACACAGAGAATGGCCGACACCCTGTTTCCTGGCAACTGATGGCTGGGCCCTTCCCCCCTGCAAGGCGAGAGCGATGGAGAACAAAGGAATCCGGTGACCTCCTGGCCCAGGAAAGGGACAAAGCTCAGAGGAGGAGGGGCTGGAGGGGGAGTCAGTTTGGGGCTGGCTGGGGACGAGGAGTGAAGGGCAGACATGGTTGTCTGGCTCACTGCCCCCCAAAATGGACCCAGCTGAGGGGTCCTGTTCTCTGCACCTGCAAGCTCTGTTTTAGACCATGTTCCTGTCATCTAATAAACCTTCTGTTTTACTGGCTGGCTGAGAGTCCCGTCTGACTGCGAAGTTGGGGGGCAAGACCCTCTGGCTTCCCCAGGAGCCCTGCCTGAGCGGACTCGCTGGTGGAAGCGCACGGAGGGGCAGAGGATGCTGAATGCTCCGAGGTCAGACCCAGGAAGGTGGAAGCTGTGTGAGCTGTGTGTCCTGAAGACAGGCTGCTCACAGAAAGGCGACTTCCCCAGAGTCCTGCCTGGCTTCGTAGGGAGCAGTTCCAGAGCATCACCTGGGGACTCCGTGACAACTGGTGGCAGAGGTGCGATGTACTGCACCCCATGGATGGCGCTTCCTGCAGTAAGCGACTGGGGAGCAGTAAAACAAAGGGGGATTGACGAGGACCAGGCGTGCTGAAGGCTTAGAGAGGAGCGGTTTTGGGGGCGGTTAACCCCTGAGAGTGTGAGACCAGCGAGAAGGACTGTGCAGTAATGGGGTCCCCCTGGGACTGCGGAGAGCAGTCTCAGGGGCGGAGGAGCCTGCGGCTTGGCCCTGGGAGAGAGAGGGACTTTTGCAGTAACAGGGTTCCCCTGGGGATTGCAGCGAGCAGTCCAAGGGGCGGAGGAGTCTGCAGCTCAACCCTGGCAAAGAGGTGGTGACCTCGAGAAGAGCTGGCACACTAGGGGTTCTCCCTGGAAACCGTGGGGAGCTGAGAGCACACAGGCCTGTGAGTCCACAACAACTTGGGAAGAGCGGAGTGATGGCCTGTCACCATCTCCTTAAGAAGGACATTGTAACCCTGTGCAGAAAGAGAGGGTTGAGCATTGGAAAGTTCACCAAAGCACAGTTAATCGTGCAGCTGGAGGAGGATGACCGCTCCAAATGGGGCTATAGCAGGATCTGGGAGCAGCTGGAGTGGTAGCCAGGTATCCCCAAGACTCCTGTCCCCGACCAGACGGGGGTCTTCACGATCGGGTTCCCCATCGGGGAATCGGAGATGGATGGGATTGGAGCTGAGTCCGAGAGAGCAAGAGGACTGTGAGAGACAGCGAGAGCCCGAGAAAGAGCTGCAGAAGCAGCAGCAGCATGAACTGGCGATGGGGGAGCGGAGAGGCCTAGGGGACCCCCCAGGGCTGAGTGGGGATAGACCCCAGGGTGCCAGTCCGCAGGGAACCTTGATACTAAATTGCTGCCCCTGGTTAAGGAGTGGGGGGATGTGGATGCCCACCTCACTGCCTTTGAGCAGGCTGGCGATTTGAACCAGGGGGACCCTGCGGAAAAGCCCCGGTGTCTAGCTCCCTTGCTGGGTCCCAAGGCTATAGACTCCGTCAGCCAGATGGGTGGGGTGGTGGACAGGCTCCCACTCCTGGTCCCAACCTACATGTCTGTTTGGAGTCTCCTAGGTTCAGGT